>NW_024358723.1:879769-1339622 GCF_014805655.1 Passer montanus
GGGGCGAAGGCGCCGCAAACTTCCCGGGGCTCCGCCGGGGGCGCGCGGACCCCGCGGGCGGGCGGCTCCGCTGCCCCGGCCCCGCTGCCCCCCGCCCGTGACTTGCACATCACCGGCGGCATCGCCCGCTCCGCGCTGCGGCCGCGGTCTTGTTGCTTGCCCCGAGCCCCCGCGCCCTCGAGGCGGCCCCGGTTCGGCGCTGCCCGGAGCCCAGCGGCGGGGAGAGCCGGGCTGCGCGGCCGGGATGCTGCTGCCCGGTGTGCGCCCCGCTGCCGGCGCTGCCTCGGCCGCGGTGGTGCCCCGGTGCCGGTGATGCTCCGGTTCTGGCGATGCCCTGGCCGCGGTGCGGCCGGTCCCGGTGATGCCCGGGCCGCGGTAATGCTTCGGTGCCAGCGATGCTCCGGTTCCGGTGATGTCCCAGACCTGATGATGCCCCGGTTCTGGAGATGCCCCGGCTGTGGCGATGCCCCGTCCCCGGTGATGCTCCGGTTCTGGAGATGCCCCGTTCCCGGCGATGCCCCATTCCCAGGGATGCCCCATTCCCGGTGATGCCCCGTTCCCCGGTGCTGCCCCGTTCCCAGTGATGCCCCGTTCCCGATGACATCCCGTTCCTAATGATGCCCCATTCCCGGTGATGCCCCATTCCCAGTGCTGCCCGTTCCCGGTGCTCCCTCATTCCCGATGACATCCCGTTCCTAATGATGCCCCGCTCCCGGTGCTGCCCCGCTCCCGGTGCTGCCCGCTCCCGGTGCTGCCCGGCCGGGCGGGGGGTTATGTAAGCGGCTCGGCGGCGGTGCGGTGCTGCCGGCAGCTCCGGCACCCGGGGCTGAGGAAGGAGATTCACGAATCTCCCAGTAAATGCTTCGTGTGACATTGCCTCCTCCGAGCCCGTCCGCTCCCGCACCGGGAAGGGAGCCTCACTTAGAGACTTACCCCCCCCCCCCCCGCCTTTTTTTTTTTTTTCTCCTTAATTTTGCAAAATCTGGACGTGACCGCGGGTGGCAGCGGGGCTCGGCTGGCGGTGGCTGCGCGGCTGGTGCGGATCTCGCTCTGGCAGCGGCTCCCTGCCTCCCCCGGCACACAGGCACATATTGTTGGATGCTCTGGAAGAGCAGCGCTGCCGTGAATAGGAGAGGGCTTGTTCAGGAAGAGCGAGGTGGGGGCTGCAGGGAGGAGATGCGGGCTCAGCTCCGGGCTGTGGGGTTCGGAGTGAGACTTTGCTGCTGCTGCTTTCTCCTCCTGATTTAGGCTGAGAGCTGAGCGCTGTGAGCTCAGCCGTGCTTTGCGTTCGAGAGCGGTGCCCCGGGAATTTGGGTGCCTTCATCGGCTGCTGAAGGTCGGCTCGAGAATGTGGACCAAAAAAAATTCCAAGCCTGGGGTGTGCCTGCAGCCCCCGGTGCAGCAGGGCCTTTTTGGGAAAGGAGGATGGAAAGGCTGGAGCCTGCAGATTATCCAAAGTGAGCCCCAGCCTGGGAGAGGGAACCTGCTTGGATCTTGTTCCTTCGGAAAAATCGGTTTGTGGGATTTTAACAAGTTTTTTTTTTTTTTTTTTTTTTTTTTTTTTTTTTTTTTTTTTAAAGATTTCCAGAGCCTGGCAGCCCTGCTTGTGAGCGTGGTGCTGCCGGGGAGGTGTCTTGCCATGTTAACACTTGTTCCTGGTTTCTGTGCTCCTCTGGGAGCGGGCACAGCTCCAGAGCCTCTCCGTGAGGAAGGTGGCGAGGGGAAGGAGCAGCCTGGAATCCATCCCTGCTCCCTGTTGATATTCCCAGCCCTGCAGGTGGCTCAGACCCATCCCTCAGGCTCCGGCTGCTGCTCCCAGCTCCTCCCTGGCTCATCCCACCTGTCCTTGGCACGGCTCTCCCGGGCTGTTTTCCAGCCCTGGATGCTCCCGTGGCTCCGGAGGTGCGGGAAGGTGCTGGCACAGAGCCTGGCATGGCACCGCCCGTGCCCACCCCGAGGGCAGCTCCACCGCCTTTAAATGCAAAATAAACCCCCCCGTTTGCTGATTCCGGGTTCGTTTAAACTCCAGGTTTGGCTGGGCAGCACCTCCGCAACTTCCCCCTGTTCTGCTGGAATGCTACAGCTGGGGTGGAAAACTGGGATCCTGAAGGAAACCAGCAGGGAACGGGGAGAACTGGGAGCAGGGCAGGCCCAGCCCAGCCCAAGCTCTGCTTCCTCAGGGGCTGGGGGAGAGCAGAGCTGCTGAATTCCTTGGGAATTCGTGCAATTCCTCAACTCTCCCTGATTTCCTGGCCAAAGATCGAGAACAACTCAAGATCTGTGCACGTTTCCTCCCCTTTCCATGATGCATGACTCGTGCTGCTAATAAAGCAGAAAATGTAGGGATTCGGGACACAATGGCTCTCCTTTCACCCAACTTCCAGTTTCCAGAGGAAAAAAAATGCCTCAGCAAGGAGGCCAGCGTGAGCATGGAGGGTTTTTAACAGCTCAGGCTGCTCAACAAAAAATGGGAATTTAGAGAGAGTGGAGAAGGATTTTTGGGTTTGCTCCTGAGCTGCCTCAGCTGAGGGGGCTCACCAGGGACTCCGGGTCCCATTTTGTGCCCTGTGGAGTGAGGAAGAGCCCAGAGAATTCCTGGGCAGGAACCTGGAGAGCCTCAGCACTTCCAGCACCTCTGGGGTGGGGGCTGGAAAAATCCTGGGAATGGGGGGGGAACCTCTGGTGGGGTGACAATCCTGGCAGGGCTGGCTCCAGTGGCAAAGCCGACACTTCCCGACCCAGGAAAGCTGATTCCAGGTGGTGACAGGAATCTGGGAGCAGCTGTGGGATCCCCTGGGTGGGATCCCACTGATCCCATGGGGGTCACACAGGGGGTGCAGCCCCCTCTGAGATCCTGGCTCACTGGGCTGGGATTTATCCACTCCTTTGAAGAGATTTTAGGAATTTTCTCATTATTTCCACTGGAATTAAGCAGAGCAGCCCCCCAGGATGTTTTCCATGCCTGGGAACACCAGGTGTGGCACAGGAAGGGTGTGAGGGTGACAGGGACCCCTCCGTGTCACTCCTGCTCTGCTTTGAGCCAGCTCCTGCAGGGAACAGGGCTCAGCATCCGTCTGCAGCCGTGGAGAACCTCAGGATGGCTCGGAATTCCTCCTGGAGTCACTCATGGAATGAGGGTTGACCGTTCTCAGGAATGTCAGAGCCTTCCTGAGGCTCTGCACCAAATCTGGGCGTGCAAAATTTAGGAAAAGTATCCACAGCCTTGGGAACAATGAGGCTTTCAGGAGTTTTCCCTTTGGGAACAACGAGATTTCCAGGTGATTTCCCATTGGGAATAACAAGGCTTCCAGGTGTTTTCCCATTGCTGGTTGGGAATGCCTGGAATTGAAGGTATTTAAGGTGTTAAATTCCAGGGAACTTGTCCTGGTTGATCCAAGCACCAAATGTCATCCAACGGCCTCAACCCTCATTGCAGCTGCGGCTTTTCCAAAGAAAATTGGAGTTGGGCATGCCAAAGCCTGGAGCTGCTCCTTTTTCCCGGGATCCAGCTGGAGTGGGGGCTGCTGGAGCTCCTTGGAGTTCGGGGGCCCGGGGGAGGTCGAAGCAGGTGTTGGGAAAGATCAGGGAATGATCTGGGAAAGGTCTTCCAGCCCTGGGGCCGCCCCCTTGTGATGCTGGGATAATTCCCCGCAGGGATTAAGGAGCGCTGCCTTTGGAGCTGGGAGTGGCCTTTCCCAACATTTTTACGGATCCAGCGAGTGGATTGGAAAGATGAGGGGAGGGATGGGAAAACAAAATCACTGGGAGGGAGAGCGTTTGGCTCATTAGAAGTGCTGGCTCCTTGTTGGGAAAACCTCTGGATCAGCGGGCGGGGAAAGCTCTGGACCAGCGGGCAGGGAAAGCTCTGGACCAGCGGCCCCAGTGGAAGATATTTCCATGGATTGTACTTCCATGGGGGATATTTCCACGGGGAATATTTCCGCGGCGCTGCCGGCCTGGCGGGGTGAATGCCGGCCTTGTCCGGGGTGCTTTAACCCCGCACAATTCCCGACTTTGTGCCAGGGAAGCGTCCCTGGGAACAGGGCAGGAATTATGCGCTGCCGCAGGGGCAGCTGCGCTCCTCCCGCGCCTGCTCCAGGACTCCTGCGGATCCTTGGGAATTTTAACTCTTCCCTGAGCCCTGGACTAGGATCTCCTCCTCCTCCTGCTCACGGGGATTTCTGGGATGAGCTTCAGCTCCCAGAGTGGGGAAGAATCCCTGGATAGCCGAGGGATTGGGATGGACTCTGCTCCCATGGATGGGGTTGTGGCCAGGGTGAGGAACTGGGAATTCCGGAATTCCGGGAGGGGGAATTCTGTGGGTTCAGGTGTTGGTTGTGGCCAGGCGGTGATTTGGGGTGCAAATGTTGAGGTTTCGATCTGATTTAAACTCGGTAAATGTCTGGGATTTAAGCTGAGCCTAAACTTCCCTGGGGTTTGGTGCATCCTGGGATGTGTGGAGAGCTCCAAGGATCCTCCTGGAATGCTGGGAGCTGAATCCCACCCCTGCCTCCCACGAGCTGTGGGGTCAAAATGTTGCCTTTGATTCCATGGGAGGGAAATTTGGAGGGAATCTGGCAAGGAAAAGTCTTAAACCACCGAAAATTAAAATTCCCGGGGCTCAGAAGAGCAAAATCCAGTTAAATTCTGAGCAGTCTGAAAAAGGAAATGGAAATTAAAGTTCATTCTGCCTTCCACATTCCTCAAAATTATTTGGGATTTTGGCCAGTGAAGGGCTGATTGATCCCCGTCAGTCCATGTATGGATTATATGGATTGTATAGTCCATAAATGGGTGATATCCAGGAATATTCTTGAAGGGAATGGGGTCTCCTGCATTAAATCCCCTTCTTCCAGTGGGAAAATCCCTTTGGGATGGGATAATCCCACTCTCCCTGACCTGGATGGGCTCAGGGACAAAATTGTTTATTTCCCATATTTTTTATAGTTAGGAAGGAATCTTTTTCTTTGGAGAAAAGGGATTTTGGGATCCATCATATGCTGGATATTTGGGATGCTGCTGCTCCATCACCCTTCCCTTGATTCCTGACAAATCCCACCCCATCAGCTCCTTGATCCTCTTATAGCCCCTCTTTCCAATTCTGAGCCCTGGCTGAATCCAGAGGAATTATTTCCTGCTTTTTCCAGAAATAATCTCCTCTCCCAAAATAGCTGGGAATGGAGGGCACTCGCTTGGCTCTTCCCAGACAGATTTTGAATCTGGGCTCTTCTGGGATGAGGAATTTTTCCCCAAGGTGTGGGATCAGGCTGTCCATGAGATTCCTCTTTCCATGGAATATTGAAGGACCACTTAAAATTCCTCACAGGAATTTTTTATTGGATCTCAGGGAAAAGCTCTTCCCCCAGAGGGTGCTGGGATCTGAATACTGGAATTGTCACATTCCTGAGGCTGCCAGAATTCCAGGAAATATTTGGAAAATATTTCAGAAAATATTTGGAAAATATTCCAGGAATATTTGGAAAATATCCCTGGAAAATAGTCCCAGGGATGGGCAGCGTGGGATTGTTGGGGTGGCTGGGCAGGCTCTGGATGATCCTGGGATAATCAGGTGCTTCCAGAGGGATCCTGCAGGGATCTTCCCCTACCCTGTGAGGGTGTGAGGTTTTCCTTGGAATTTCTGGCATCAGGGAGATCCTTGCGAAGGATTTTCCCAAGGATTTTCAGCTGGGAACCCTTGGGAAGTGATGGGAGCTGGAATGTGCCTGCAGGGAATTGGGATGGTTTGCATTCCAGTCCAACCTTTTGGGAAGGATGATCCAGTCTGAGGAACTGATGAAATTCCCAAATCATGGAATGTTTAAAACAGCACCATTTTATCCAGTCTCTCCTGTTTTTCCATCCCTTTATCCCATAAATATCACACTTTTCCCAAGAAAATTATTTGCACTATTTATGACAATCCTTGATAAAAATGGAGCTGGATACCTGAAAAATTCCTGGTTTTCCATAGGATTAAAAAAAAAAAAAGGATTTTTTGCATCCCAGCTGTGCCATCCATGGCTTTTTGTGCTGGGAAAGGGAAAATGGCAGTGAGGAGCAGGAGGAAGGAGGGAAAAGGATGGGATGGGGGTTGTTCCTTCCCATATTCCCACTGCATCCCATCCACTTCCATCATGGATCCCATCCCAGATATTCCATCAGCAGCTTCCAGCTTCTCCCTGAGCTGAAAACTGGGAGAGTTTGCACCTCTGGAATATGAGTAAGGAGTTAAGGGAATATTCCAGGGGAGGGGAGGTTCAGGAATTGGGGTCACCACGGGATTGGAGGCTGTTTTCCCTGGAAGGGGAAACTCTGCTCCCTGGATATTGGATTCCCTTCCCATTTTCCTGATTTTTAACATTGCTTTGATAGAACATGGAGTAATCCAGAAATTAGGGAAGTGTTACACTGCAAGGCTCAAATCCATATGGGAATGCTGCCACAGGAGTTTTTGGGATAGGTTTTAAGCTGGAATTTGTTCTCCTCAGTGCAATTCCCTTTTCTCTGAGCTGTCCCTCCTGTAGGATAAGATGCAGAAAAATGGGAATTATCCCAATTTGCTGCAGTTGGAGCACCTCGTTAACCAACCAGAGCTGCTCCCACTCCCTTTTTTTTTAAACTCCCACCTGGAACTAATCCTGACCATCAGTTAAAGCTGGGAGCTTGGTTTAATTCCCAAAAAACACCTGGGAAGGAGCTGGTAGAGCTGGCTGCTCCAGTTATTCTGCTTTTCCCAATGTAAGTTTTAATTTTTTTATTAAAATCCTTTATTTGCCTGAGTGGGGAGGGAAAGGTGGGTGGGAAATCCAGAGTTTTCCTGGATGTGAAATCGTAAATAAATTAGGGAGGGAATTTCTTTGTTGTGCTCCAGGTTTTTCTGTGGGATTTGAGTGAAGATCCTGGAGCAGCTTTTGTGGGGCTTGAGGGGGGGTTCTGCTCCTAGGGCTGCCTCTGGGATATCCCATGTGGATTGATGGAATTCCAGGGAGAAAAAGAAAATTTGAAGGAATTTTGAGCCTCTGGGATGAGGCTGATTTAGGATTTCTGATGTTGACACTAAGGGGCAAAATCATGGGGTTTGGGGTAAATTAAGATTTCCAAGAGTTATCACAGGTGAATTTTGGAAAATCCAGTGTTTTCCTAGAAAAAGAAATTCAATTCCAAGTAAATTCGAACATGGCTAGGGAGGAGACTTCCTTGTTGTGCTCCATTTTTGGGGTTTTTTTGGGGGGCAAAGGTCCTGGAGCAGCTTTTGTTGGGCTGGAGGGGGGTTCTGCTCCCAGGGGTGCCTCTGGAATTGTTCTCCCATGTGCTTTTCCAGGGTATCCCATGTGGATTGAGTGAATTCCAGGAAATGTGGGAGGAAAAAAGAGGTTTTAAGGAATTTGGAGTCTCTGGGATGAGGCTGATTTAGGATTTCTGACCTTGAACCTAAGGGGTTTTGGATAAATTGTGACTTGCAGGAGTTATCCCAGATGACCAGAAAAATCACCTGGAAAAGTGGGAATGTGCTGGGAATTGTTCTGCCTTGCGAATTTGCTGTTTTTATTTTCCTGCATGAGTTCTGCGTTATAAAACAGAAGAGAACTTTCAAAATTGAGGAGTTTGGCTTCAGAGCTGTCACAACACTGAGATGTTTTCCAGTTATTCAAAAAGCAGGAATTCATGGAGTATGTCAGCCTTTGGAATCTGTCCCTTTTCTTGCTGGAATGAAAGTTTGGTGGGAGGAGAGGGAAGGATGGAGCCACGTCTTGGGTGGGTGAGGAAGGAGCTGCTCCCAACCCAACGGGAGAAATCCCGGCCTTTTCCAGGAATTCCTGGGTTTTTAAACCAGGCTGTGCAAGTGCCATGGGCAGGAAGGGAGCTGGAGGCCTTTGGAATGATTTATTTGGGATGAGCAAGGCTGGGCTTGCTCCTTGCTCCTGATCCCAGCTGGGATCTATTAAAATTTGTGTTTTGACACCAATTAATTGATCATCAGTTAATTAATGTCACCTGTCTGTGGGTGCTGATGGAGCTGAAATTCCTGGGATTTTCCTGAACAGGGCCGGGAGCTGGATTTGATCCTTGTGGGATCTGTTCCTGATCCCAGCCGGGCTCTATCAAACCTAAATTTGTTGTATTTGGGCACCAAGTAATTAATTATCAGCTAATTAATGTCACCTGGCTGATGGAGTTGGGATTCTTGGAATTTTCTTCTGCAGGGCCAGGAGTTGGATTTTATCCTTTTGGGATCTTTGGCCAGAGGTTCCTGATCCCAGCTGGGCTCCATCAAGCCTAAATTTGTTGTGTTGGGACAACAATTAATTGCTCATTAGTTAATGAATGTCGCCTGGCTGTGGGTGATGATAGAGCTGGAATTTTTGGGGTTTCCAGGAGTCGGATTTGATCCTTGTGGGTTCTTTGCACCTTGGGATATTCCATGGTTCCATGAATGGTTTGTGCCAGCAGAAAATGGGACTGAAATGATGAATTAAGGAGCATTTTCCACATTTATGGGGTGGGATTTACCCTGGGTTGGTGTCCATTGATTCCTGAGCCGGTGGGAACATCCAGGCAGCGCCAGCTCTTTTCCAAGTGCAGAATTCCACACACCAGCAGATCCCAGCAATCTGTGCTCAGCCAGGCTGAAAAGCCTTGAAAGAATAAAATATGATGGAAAAATCCCCCCTGGAATGGTTTGGGTGGGAAAAGACCTTAAATAAAAAAAGGACCATTCCATTCCCACCCCTTCCACAACCAGGGAAGCTTCTCTCCATCCCGGGCTGCTCCAAGCTCCATGAGCACTAATTGGATCTCGTTAGTTTAATTAAACTATTCTTGCCTTATAGCCAAGCTTAGCTTTACCTCAGGCACCAAAACCCCCGGAATTTTCCTGCTGGGATCCCAATCCCGAGAAAAAGAACATTTTTTGCCCACAGCTACTCCGTGCTCAGAAAAAAAAAAAATCCTTCAAAATTCTGGAGTTTTTTAGAAGTGCAACGTCAATACCCTGGAACCAAACTCCCACCTGGGGAAATCCAGTGGGATTTCTCCTCTGGGTTTTCCCACCTCCCCTAAGAGACCTTTCCGGATGTGCTGAGGGAAGGCAGCTCCTGGATATTTTTTAGGGATTGTGGGAAACTGTAGGAATGAAGGCAGGCATTAAATGAGGGTGTTTAAGGAATAAATGGGATCCTTCCTTTTTTGTGTTTGCTGGGAAAGCTGTGGATTTCCTCACTGCTGGGTGGGATTTTCCAGCTGATTTTTGGGAGAAATTAAAGGATCTGTGCTCTGCCTGAGCTGTCTGGGGGTTTGTGGATGGGACAACCGGGATGGGATAAACTGCTGAACCCTGGATAACCAATGATCTTTTCCTTATCCTGACTCTGCATTGGAGGTTTGGTCAGGAAAAATCAGGGATGTGGGAGAATCTGTGTCTGGATAAGGCCTGGAGTGCCAGGACACAGGGAATGGCTTCCCAGTGCCAGAGGGTGGGGATGGATGGACTATTGGGAATTCCTGGCTGGGATAGAATTCCCAGAGCAGCTGTGGCTGCCCCTGGATCCCTGGAAGTGTCCAAGGCCAGGCTGGATGAGATTTGAGCTGGGACAGTGGAAAGTGTTCCTAGATTGGAACGGGATGAACCTTTCCAGGCTTATTGGATGTCCTCAAAGTCCTGATCCAAAGGAATTCCAAAGGAATTTGGATGTTTTCTCAGACTGGAAAGTTCTCACTGGACTCACACTGGGAGGCTTGAGGATGAATTGGTGATCCCTGAGCTGTGCTGATGGATTGGGAATGGTTGGGAATTTCCTCTGCTCCAGGTCCTCGCGTTGATCTTTTATCATTATGGAAAATGTTATCAGGATCCTTTGAGAAAAGTGGGAATGAGATGGTGTTTTGGATTGGCAGAATGGGGAAAGTTTGAGAGGAATTTGGGATTTATTTCAGCTGGAATGGGAAGAGGAGTTGGGAGATGGAGATTTGTGGAGCTGGGAAGGGGAATCATTCCATGGAGAGGGAATTGGGACAGGACATGGGGAATGGCTCCCAGTGCCAGAGGGCAGGGATGGGTGGGACATTGGGAACTGGGAATTGCTGGCTCAGCTGGAATTGTCAGAGCAGCTGTGGCTGCCCCTGGATCCCTGGCAGTGCCCAAGGCCAGGCTGGACACTGGGGCTGGAGCAGCCTGGCACAGTGGGAGTGCTGGGGCTGGAATGGGATGTTGTGGATGTTCCTGCAGGAAATTTTGTTGCTGCTCCCAAACTTTGTAAAACACCTCCAACACTTCCAAAGGATCCAATCCCTGGAATTGCTCAGATCCTGGTGTTAAAAAATTTTTATTTGGAGTTCATTTGTGATCAGCTCCTGGAAGTTTGTATGCAGCTGGGATTTGGGCTCTGCTCTCAGGGAACAGGAGCAGAGGGAATGGTCTCAGGGTGGGCACAGCAGGAATTTCCCCATGGAAAGGGTGCTCAGGCCTGGCACTGCCCAGGGAGGGTTGGAGTGCCCATCCCTGGGGGGATTTAAAATCCCTGTGGATGTGGCTTTGGCAGTGCTGGGAATGGTTGGACTTGGTCTTGGAGGGCTTTTCCCTTCTCAATGATTCCAAGCGGGAACAAAATCCCGCATGGAATCATGGTCCCCCAAGGGTTGGTTTCTCTCCATAAAGACTTGGAGTTTCCACTCCCTCTGTGAGAGGGGGAATTGCATTTTCCCTCTTCAGAAAATTCCTTCTTTAACTCCTCCTTGTGAGGTTATTCCACATCCAAATGTTCCTAAAATCCCTGACCAACTGCACAAACCCGGGATTTCCGTGGATCAGCTGCAATCAAGGATCTTTTTATGCACGGACCTGGATTTTCTGGGTGCTCCAGAGGTGGCTGATCTTGGGTGTTCACATCCAGTGAAACTCAGGATTCCTGGAGCATTAAAACCCTCAAACTGTGGGAAGAGCAAGATGATTCCCTAATTTAACAGGAGGATGTGATGGGAATATTTCTGTTGGGAAGGGAATAGAAGAAATGGAGAATTCCAAGCAATAAAGACCTTTAGCAGGGACTGAAAATTAAAGCTGTTTTCCTTTTTTTTCCCCCTTGGATCCAGCTTTCCTTGGCCTCCAAAGCCTTTAGGGTGGGTTTGTGCATCACCTGGCCCAGTGGGATCTCGGCTCCTGGCACAGATTCCAAGGATTTCTGGCCATGGAAATAATAATAATCATCATCATTAGCATGTCCTGAGGAAGCTGCCATGCTTGGATTGAGTTTAAGAGGTGAAAAAAATTCCCAACAAAAGGAGAGAGATTATTAATTACTGTAAGAAGCATTAAAGGATCATTTGGATTTCATGGAAAATTCAGGAGGTCTGATCCCAGAGCTCTTTTTAGTGGGAATTCCATCAGCTGTGAGCTGCCCAGCTCCAGGGGAATTTCCAGGAGGTGCTGGGAAGTAATTTCCACTTTTATTGTGAGGAAAAATTCAGATAAATTGGGAATTTAAGGAAAATATGGCAGGGTTTGTCAGCTTGGTACCTTTTTAAATGGGGAAGGGGAAATGAGGATTATGGAGAAATGAAGTGGGAATCTGTAACTATAATATTCTATGAAAAATCCTTTCTTAGGATTTTTCCCGTCCTGAGGAGCTGAGAGCCTCAGGAAAGAAATGTAAACAATAACTCTCTGCTGCTGTGGAATGCAACAAGTGTATCTTTTATTAATCTGTGTAGATTGTTTTCAATTGGTGACCAATGACAGCTACCTGTGCCAAGGCTGTGAGCAGTCACAGGATTTTGTTATTCATTCTTATTTTATTCTTATCTTAGTAGCCTTCTGATCTTTTCTCTCTGTTCTTTTGGTATAGTTTTAATGTAGTATTTTAATATAACATAGTAAATCAGCTTTCTGATGAAAATGGAGTCAAGCCTCGTGTCCTCACACAAGGGGTCTCAGCATAGACAAGAGGAATCAAAGGATGGTGCTGCCTAAATTTTCCTTGGAATTCTCCTCAGTGCATCAAAGAAATCTTCCCAAACTTGAGCAGAGGGAGAGGTGGGAATTTGGGACAGTCTGGGAATCTGACTTGGGTCCTCTCTGGGTTGGTGCTGAGGATATTCCCTAATTATCTTAGGGGGAAAATGTATTTTTTTTAGAATCCCAGGATTCTGGAATGGTTTGGATTGGAAGGGAGCTTGAGGTTCATCCCTGCTCTGCCCAGGGACACTTCCACTATCCCTGGTTGTTTCAATGCTGTCCAACATTTCTTTCCAGGGAAAAATGTGGGGTTTTTTTCCACCATGTTGTAATTTGACAGAATCTTTATCCTGTGGAAAAACCTTTCTGAACTTTCCCTCCTCTGGGCCCCTCTGTGGGGTTTTGGGTGTGACTGGAAGAGTTTGGGGCTTTAGAGAGCCTAAAAATGTCCAAAAACTGGGGCAGGGATAAGGAAAACATCCCAGGGATATCCACATTTAATCCTGAAGGAATTCCAGGGGCTCTAAAAGGATGAAAGAAAAAAAAAAAAACCAAAAAACAAAAACCAAACCTAAAACAAAAGTGGTGTGGTTTTTTTGGGATCTCTTCCCTGATCCCTGTGAGCTAAAATAGGTCTGAGACGTGTCAGGAAATAATTCCCTTTGGTCTTTGCTTTTGGGATTTCATTTCAGGCTCAATCTGGAATTTCCTCTCCTTTCCTGGATCTCAGGGCAGGGTTTTGCTCCCCTGTGAGGGTTTTAGGGATATTTTGGAGCAATTTTGCTCTGTGGGCTGGCCTGGATTTAAATTTGGGTCCCTTCCACAACCAAAGCAGCCCCAGACCCGTCATCCCTGCGGGAAGCAGCTTTGCCGCAGCAAAAATTATGGGAAAATTAAGCCACAATTACTTTTAGGAAAAATAATTCCTCTTGGAATGAACGTAACAATTAACAGGGACATTAAATGACCACTGCCAGAAGTTCTGCTTTCCCACCCAACAGCTCTTCCAAAGCTCCTCCTCTCCCAAAAATCCCAGCACAGCAGGAGCTCTGATGCCATTTCCAGCATCCTGCCTCCCCTGGTTTTCACTCATTCCCACAAATTCCAGTAGGGCAGCTCCTTCTCTCCCAGCACATGGAATAACCAGAGGTATTTGGATGATCCCGAGGGGAGGGATGATTTCCTTGGGAGTTGGAAGGGACCTTAAATCCCATCCTGGATGGGCAGGGACCCCTCCCACTGTCCCAGGGTGTCCCAGTGTCCAGCCTGGCCTTGGGCACTGCCAGGGATCCAGGGGCAGCCACAGCTGCTCTGGCAATTCCAGCCCAGCCAGCAATTCCCAGTTCCCAATCTCCCACCCATCCCTGCCCTCTGGCAGTGGGAGCCATTCCCTGGCTCCTGTCCCTCCATCCTTGTCCCCAGTCCCTCTGCAGCTCTCCTGGAGCCCCTTCAGGCCCTGCCAGGGGCTCTGAGCTCTCCCTGGAGCTTCT
This sequence comes from Passer montanus, assembly GCF_014805655.1. Taxonomy (NCBI): domain Eukaryota; kingdom Metazoa; phylum Chordata; class Aves; order Passeriformes; family Passeridae; genus Passer; species Passer montanus. Next base: position 893,210 of record NW_024358723.1, read on the forward strand.
CCTCTCCAGGGGAACATTCCCAGCTCTGTGGCCTCCTCAGGAGTCATTCCAGCAGCCTAAAAAATCCTTTATACACACCAAAAAGCCTTATTTATATTTTATAAATAGTAAAAAAAAAAAAAAAAAAAAAAAAAAAAAAAAAAAAAAAAAAAAAAAAAATAGAGTTTATCCATTAAAAATACATCATTCCCATATCCAAGGGCATCAGACCAAAATAAACAGGAGAAGGTTTATCCAACTCTTTTCCCCTCCTTTGGATTGTGAGGGCCAAGTTCAGCTCTGATTTTATTTTTTAAATTTAATTTATCCTGAATAATTAATTTTTGTTGTAACAGCTCTTGGATAAAACCACATCTGAGAAAAGGGGGAAAAGCTTGGAGCACTGTAAGATTTCCCCTATTAAAATGTTGTTGTCATCTTGATATTTTCATTTGGGTTTTTGCATATTTCATGAAGTAATTAAAGCAAAGAACAACAAGATAAATATTTTGGGTTGAGTAAAAACACCCCAAATGTTGATATTTCAACAAAATCTGAAACCCAGCAGTAAAAACAAAATAATTTTTCTTTATCTTGGCTTAAATAATTTTTTTCCTCTCATTTTGGTGAGTGAACAACAATAAAAAAAAAATAAATCAGTGTTTGCCCAGAACTGGGTCAAAAAGAGATTAAATTAAATTATTTCTGGGCCATCCAGTGGCAGCAGGAAGAGCCGAATGTCCTCCTGCAGAACTCGGATTGTTTAATTCCTTTTACGTGGATTTAGGATTGGGGGTGTGGGAGAGGAAGGGGAGATTTGTAGGAATTTACAGGGAAACTTCTTCCTGGAAGGGTGGGAACTGCCCAGGGAGGTTTGGAGTGCCCATCCCTGGAGGTGTCCAGGAATTCCTGGAGGTGGCACTGAGTGCTCTGTGCTGGGGACAAGGTGGGCATTGGGCACAGCTGGAACTTGATCCTGGAGGGATTTTCCAGGCTCAGGGATTTTGGAATTAAAAACTCAGGCTGGCTGGGATGTGTGGCTGTGGGGTGGAAGGAGCAATCCCAGCGCTGCTGGAATTCAGAACCTTCAGCTGGAGGAACGTGGTGATGCTTCCTCTGAGTCCAGAATGTCACTCCATAAAATCATGGGATGGTTGGGACTGGGAAGAGACTTGGAAAGGTCATCCAGGGACCAAGCAGGGACAGCTTCCACTGTCCCAGGCTGCTCCAGCCCCAGTGTCCAGCCTGGCCTTGGGCACTGCCAGGTATCCAGGGGCAGCCACAGCTGCTCTGGCAATTCCAGCCCAGCCAGCAATTCCCAGTTCCCAATCTCCCACCCATCCCTGCCCTCTGGCAGTGGGAGCCATTCCCTGGCTCCTGTCCCTCCATCCTTGTCCCCAGTCCCTCTGCAGCTCTCCTGGAGCCCCTTCAGGCCCTGCCAGGGGCTCTGAGCTCTCCCTGGATCCTTCTCCTCTCCAGGGGAACATTCCCAGCTCTCCCAGCCTGGCTCCAGAGCAGCTCTGTGGATTCCTCTGGATCACTCCAGCAGCTCCATGTTGAGGGGACAGAATTCCCCCTTTCCCTTTTCCCACATTGTGGGGTCAGCCCAGGGAATGGGGGATTCTGGTCTGAGGCACTTCCAGCACCTCCAATCCTTCTCATGCCTGAGCCATTTCCCAGCTCATCCCAATTTTAGGGAATGATGTGTTTTGCCCTGGAAGGGGCTGGAAGTGCCAACCAGGAGGAATACTTGGATTTTTCCATGTAGGGAGTGAAGGTTTGGCCATATGGCCATATCCCAGCCCTGCCACCTGCACTGATCTGCTCCAAGTTTTCCCTGTTCCTCCCCGATAAATTGGAATGCAAATGGAGCTGTGGGGAAGGGTTGGGAGCTTTTCTTGGGATGACAGCTTCCATGTGGAGGAGTTATAAACAGCCCGTTTTCCTTAAGGAAAAATCATCCTCCCATTCCTGGGATGTTTTATGGGTTTATATTGCATCCAATGGCTTCAGGTGATTTGTTACAAAAAGGGAAATCCAATCAAATCCCAGCTTTTGTGGATGAAGGGATGGATCTGTGTCTCCTTGGAGTGCTGCAGTCCCATTTTTTTTCTAAAGGACACTTCGGCACTGCTCTGCTCCTGTACAGCAGAACCAATCCCAGGTATTTTGGGGATGAGCCCAGGAATGTTTGGAGGATCTCAGATCCTGACTGGAATGCTGAATCCAGCATTAATCCTTATCTTTCCTTGGAATGTGCTCCTGTATCCTGGCTGGGAGAAGAGCAGGTTTTCCATTTTTGAGGTTTTTGGGAATCGGTGTTGGATCATGAGTGTGTGGTTGTGTTTCAAATTATCTTCTGCAGGGATTATGGATCAGGGTGACACTAAAAAAATGGGAAAGAATTCCCTTTTTCCATGCCTGCCTTGTTCCCCTTTGCAACCAAGGATTTCCATGCCTGGGGGAAATGGAGAGAAAACAATTCCTCCCCTTTCAGTGGAGCTGGGAATGTGGGTCTGGGCTGCAGGGAATGTCTCCTGTGAATATTCAATTTCCCTAAATCCATAAATTCTCCAGGATTGCTGTTCACATGAACATTTAATTTCATTTTTTTCCTATAAAATTTGGGGTTTTCCTTCAGCCCCAGCCATGCTCTCTCCCAAGAGCTTTCTTGGGAGCTGTTTTGCATGGATTTGTCCATCCAACCTTTTTTCTGGAGCATCCAAGCAGGAAAACCAGGAGGTGCAAACAGAACCTCTGCCCAACAAATTCCCCATGTTGTTCATTTCCAAATTCGCAAACACGAAATCCATTCCAAACCCTGAGATGCTTCAGGAGAGGGAGCTGAGAAAATGAGGTTCAACCCCAGGCGACCGCCCAACCTCTTCTCATCCCGCCAAATCCAGGATGGAATGGCTCCAATCCACAGTTTTAATGGAATTTTCCCCTGGAGACCCCACTAAGAGCCACTTTTCCCTCTCCTGATTGCCACCAGCAGGACCAGGGGTGCTGATGCTGCAGAAATGCTTCATTAACCACTGAAAATTTAATTGCTCCTTAAGTGCCGGCTGCATTCCCAGATTTCCCTGCAGCCTGGATGATCCATGTGCTGTTCCCACCAAAATGCTCTGGGGTCACTTGAAGTCATTTGGCCCAAATTCCAGAGTGGCCCATTTGGTGCTGCATTCCTGAAATTCTGCTGGAGTTCTGACTTCCCGTGCCCAAATTCCAGAGTGGCCCATTTGGTGCTGCATTCCCCAATTTTTTTTGTTGGAGCTCTGAGTTCCCTGGCAGCCAAATTGTTCCTCCTTGGCAGAGGGAGGAGAGACCTGGGAGTTTTAAAAGTGCAAATTTGGTTTGTTGGAATATTCCAGGGAACCAAGTCATGGGGACATGATAAAGGAATTCTGGGAATTTAAACTGGGATTGGAGTTTTTAACTCTGGGTACTGATGGGATGAGGGTGTGGGGCTCCTCTGTCTGAAATCCTGATTTTTTTCTTGGCTAAAGCAGCTGGGAATGGAGCCCAAATTGATTTATTCCAGTGGCAAAAGGAGTTCATGATCCAGGTTTTTATTTTTGTTGTGGATTTAATTTGGTGGAGTGATAATCAATCTTGATTCCAAGGATTTGTGCTCTTGGAGGTGACCTGGTGTGAGTGAGTGAGCAAATAATCCTGGGAATGTTGATGAAGTCAGCTTTGATCCTGAGTTGGTGCAGTGTTCCCTAACACCTGGATATTGTGGAAAAATGGAATAAACTTTAGGATTTTAAGAGGCTTCTCGCATGGAGATGGGACAACTGGGATTGCTCCTCCTGGAGAGGAGAAGGCTCCAGGGAGAGCTCAGAGCCCCTAGCAGGGCCTGAAGGGGCTCCAGGAGAGCTGCAGAGGGACTGGGGACAAGGCATGGAGGGACAGGAGCCAGGGAATGGCTCCCACTGCCAGAGGGCAGGGATGGGTGGGAGATTGGGAACTGGGAATTGCTGGCTGGGCTGGAATTGCCAGAGCAGCTGTGGCTGCCCCTGGATCCCTGGCAGTGCCCAAGGCCAGGCTGGAAACTGGGGCACCCTGGCACAGTGGGAGGTGTCCCTGCCCATGGAAAAGAGCTGGAATGGGATGAAGTTTAAAATCCCTTCCATTCCATGTTTGGGATTATTTACTTTTTTTCCCCCCCAATTTTTAACCCTTTCTTCCCTAAGGCTGTAGTGTCACAGGAATGAAATTCCCACAGGTATTTGTGGCTGTATTTAAAGCCACTGGAAGTGGCTCCCATGGGATTTGAGCCCTGGGCTGGGAATGATGGAGAGAGTGGGAATAGGGAGTGATCCCAGGGTGAGATGTGGAGGTCGCCTCTTGGCAGAGGAATTTGGAACTTCCTGGAATTCTCTTTCTTTATGCATTAATTTAAGGATTAAGCACTTGAGGAAGGTCCCAAGACACAGCCAGTGGCTGTCCAGCCTCTGGGGATCAATTTCCAGCTGATTCCAACCACAAAACCTCATGGAAAGATCCCCAAGGCTGACTTTTGCCTCTGGAGTTTTGTCCCAACAAGCAGGGATGTGAGAAAGCTGGGGCTGGCTGCAGAAGGTAGGAAAACATCCTTTATCCAGAAAATGGGAATGGCAGGAATTATTTCAGCACCTTCCCCAGATGTACAACAAAAGGAATGCTTCCCACAAAAAAATTTGGGATTAAGAAAGGAAAAAGGGGAAAGTTGTCCCTGTGTGTGATGCTGGAATCGGGGATTTGTGCTGCTGGGTCTTTTTATTCCAGCTCCACAAATGCTTCCTGCAAAATCAGCCGAGTATTCCAGTCCCTGCTATTTTTAGGGAAAAGGTTTTATTTTGGATCCAGTTGATCAAAGGAAAAAAGGAAAATTTTCCAAGAAACTCTGGAAAGCGGGAGAGCAGCTCTGCCAGGAATCGGCCTTGGGTGACACTGAGAGAGGCTCAAATTGGAGATCAGGAATTGTTTTTCCCGAGAAAAGCTGGGAAAAGCTTGGAATGGGCTTCCCAGGCAGTAGTGGAGTCCTTATCCATGGAAATATTCCCCAAAAAAATGTGGATATGGCACTTAAGGACATGGTTGGACTCTGATCCTAAAGGTTTTTCACAACTTCAGTAATTTTAAGATTCCTCTAAAAACCTGACCACAGTTGATATTCCTAGCAATTCCTGGGAATTCAGACCATTTTAGCACTGCCAAATGGTCCCACAAAACCCATGGAATGTGATCTTTATACCCCTCTGCTCCCAAATTTTTAGGCTTGGAATTGTCGTTGTCACTGGGGCTTGGAAGAAGGGGAAATCCCAATTAGTGCTGATGGTGATTATTTGGGATAATTTTAATTATTTTTAATTCCCTGGATCCTCAGGCATTCCAGAGGTCATGATTTAGAGGGGAAATGGATTGGATAAAATACAGGAAAGTGATTTAATTACTGGGCTAACTTTTTGTGGGATTGAAGGGAAAAAATATCCCATTAAAAAAAAAAATCAGAATTCCTTAAGTGCAGCTTTTCCCTGAGCTGGTGTTATGTTTTCATTTCCACCTTGGATTGTTTTTCCCCGATCCTTGGGAATTATTTCCCACCCATCCCTGCCCTCTGGCACTGGGAGCCATTCCCTGGCTCCTGTCCCTCCATGCCTTGTCCCCAGTCCCTCTTCAGCTCTCCTGGAGCCCCTTCAGGCCCTGCCAGGGGCTCTGAGCTCTTCCTGGATTCTTCTGTTCTCCCGGAGAACATTCCCAGCTCTCCCAGCCTGGCTTCATCCTTGGAATAATCATTGATCCCATTTTCCTGAAAGCTTTAAAGATTTATTTTATTTTTTCACGGACACTCCTTGCTTCAACCCCTTATTTCCCACACCAAGATTTCCTGGCTCTGGCTCTCCTCATTCCCAGATTTTCCCTGTGTAGCTGCTGGTTTGGGATGCTCTCCTGGCCTTGTCCCTGCCCTTCTCCAGCAGGGACACCACGTCCTCCTTCCCCTTTGGGCTGAGATTTCATGGAATGGGATCCGAGCTGGGCTGGAGCTCCCTGTGGAGCTTCAAGCCCATCCAGAGGGGGAGGTGGAACATTCCAATCAATTCCTTTGAATTATTTAGAATCCATCTTCAAATCCTGAGCTGCTTTGAAACCCACCCCTGAAATGGGAAACCTTTTTTATGGATTTTTCCACTCTCCCATTTCCTAATGGGAACATTTTGACTTTGCCACTCGGACATGAGGTTTTCCTTCAGAACTTCTTATTTAGGATCAGAAAATCCAAGAAATTTGCAATCAAAGCTTCATTTTATCAAATTTCTTTTTCTTTCCCCTCTGGAAATATTATTTTCTGCCTGAGGATCCATATTCCAGCTGATCCCTGCTCCTCCTTCCTGGTGGGAATCCTGTCAGGATTTTGGGATAATCCAGTGAATTTTGAGTCTGAAGAAATTCCTCTGGTTCCCAGATTTGTTGTCCATGAGAATGGAAAGACTCCTCCCAGTTCCCAGTTTGGAGCCAGAGTGATGCCAGCTGCAATTGGGGTCGGGATTATCCCAGTGATGGAAAATTCTCCTGAAGGCTGGAGAAAGCAGAAAATGCTCCCTGTGCTTTTTTTCTTCTTTCTCAGCTTTTCCAACAGAGAAAAATCTGGATTTTCCCCTCTTTTGGCTTTTTTCTTTTTTCTCATGGAATGAAGGAAAATCAATTTCATGGATATGGATCCCCAAGGGTGGAAGGAAGCTGAGGATAAGTCATGGATTGAGGTGGATTCATGTGGGAAAGGGTGGGAAAATCCCTGTTGAGGGTGCTGGTGGCAGGGAATTAACAGCTATGAATAATGGAATCAAAATATTAGGAAAAATAGGGAATTTGAGATGTTTGGGATGAGGTTTGGGAAGCCTTTCCTTCCTCAGAGTGGAGGAGGAGCTCCAGCTCTCCTGATGAGCTGTGGAGATGGGACAGCATCACTGGGGCAGGTTTTCAGGGAAAAACCAGGAAAATAAACACTTGGAAAAGAAACATCCTTCTTTTTTTGGAGGGTTGGATCCATTGCTTTTTTGGGGCCTGGATCCTTATGGATTTCTTGGAGGCTTATATCCTGGAAGAAACACAAGGAATTATGGAATCCATGTCAGGATTGGTCACAGAATTCGAGAATGGTTTAGGTTGGAAGGAACCTTGAGGATCATCTCATTCCATTCCTGTGCCATGGCAGGGACACTTCCCACTACCCCAGGGTGCTCCAAGCCCTGTCCAAGCTGACCTTGGACATTTCAGGGATGGGGACTCCACCCTTTCCATGGAGAAATTCCTCCCATTTTGGGGCAGGGCTGGGAAAATGAAGAACAGTTCCCAGAAGGAATAATCCAATCCCATTATGCCCATTCCTTTCAGTCCTGCTACAGCTCTGGAATAAAAGATTCCTACATCAGGAATATTTATAATTTAGGGAGCTGCTAATGAGTTTAATTAAGCTCAGCCGAAATTAGGAATTAGAAATTTGCTCCTCTAAGCTGGAGAAGGTATGAGGGTGAAGAGCAGCTCTGGATGAGGGAATTGCTGGAATTGGGGAAATTTTATCTCTCCCTTTCTCAGCCTGGATGTTTGGGAAACATGAATTTGGGGTTAAACTGGGCAAATTCATCCAACAACTCATTTTTCCCATCCCTGCTCCAGGCTGGGGCTGAGAGGATTGTCTGGAATGTCTATCCAGGGAAGTTTTCTGTGCTGCCTGCCTGAAGATTGACCTCCCACTGCTTTCTATGGAAACATGCCCACACTTTGAATTGCTGGGAAGTTCTCCTCAGCTCATCCCTCTGAGCTTGGGACCTCAGGAAATGCAGGGAATTCCTCAGGAAAAGCAGATGTTGGGTAGAACTTCTCCATCCAAGGTGCTGGTGAAGCTCCCAGGTCCCCACCTGTGTTCCCTGCTGGCTGTCCCTCCGGGGTTTTGGGGCAGGGCTCGCTCCAGGAGAACTGGAATTACCTGGGGCCATAAATCCCTGGACGTTTCTGGAACAATTCCTTCGGGAATGTCCCACTAGGAGCTCCAACATTTCAGAGGCAGCGTGACCTCCAGGCTCATCTGTCACTTCTGTCCCCTCCCCTCAGTGCCTGGCACCATCTCCAGCCCAGTTCTGCCTGGTTGAGCTTGGATTATTTGCTCTTAGACCTGGGCTTAAGTGAAAACTTGTTAGGCTGGATGTTGTATGTTTTAGGCCCGTTTTAGGCCCGTTTTATCTGTATCTCTTGGATGTATGGGCAGAAGAGGAATCTGGGGTTCTAGTCCTAAAAAGACAAAAAAAAATTTGGATTTTAAACTAAGGCTGAAACCCAATCCAAACCTGAGGCTCCAACTTCCTCCTCCCCATCCGGAAAAGGGATTAAAAACCATCCCGGATTTCTGCCTTGGGAAAATGGAGATGAGTTCATTATTTTTAGCCTGTGGAGCTTTTCAAGTTAATCTGGGGCTGACACAGTTTCTATTTTCACACAATTCTGATCCGAAGGCGCCGGCGGTGACGTGCTCCAGGAGCTGCCAAGGTCGGGAGTTAACAATGACCTCTAATAACCCAACCGTTCTCATTTTAATTAATTATTATCCAATTATTGTTAGCATTTATAGGTTCTAGAGGATTCATATTATATTTAATGATAAAGTGGTAGTAACTTAATCAATATTGAACTAATAATATGATCTATGGGTTTTGTAGAACTGATCTAATATTTAATTATAAATACTAAATTAATATTATTAATCAATATGAAACTATTAATATAGTTTGAAGGTTCTATAGAATCAATATTATATTTATTATTGAATATTGAAGTAGTCTTATAATCAATATAAAATTATTAATAGAATTTATAGGTTTTATAAAATTTATATTTTATAATAAAGTTAACTTTATTTTTATTAAATTAATATTAATTTATCATAATTATAGTATTATAGTATTCCATTAACCCATGGAATTTATGGGTTCTAAATTGACATATTTAATTATAAATATTAAAATAATAACTTAATAACAAACTATTTATTGTCTATAGGTTCTGTAGAATAGGTATTATCTTTAATAATAAATATTAAAGTAATATCAATTAAATAGGAAATTAATCTATTTTATAATTTCTAGATAATTGATATATGTAATAATCAATATTAAAGTAAGATTAATTTAAGCAATAACAAACCATAAATATTAAAGTAATATTTAATCAATATAATAGCAATGTAATTTATAGGTTATATAGAACTGAAATTATATTTAATAATAAATATTAAAGTAATAGTAATTAATATGAAATCATGGCTGGCTTTAACCAAACAAATACTAATTAAGCACTGAGACAGAGCTCCCTCACCTCCCCAGTCCTCTCCAAAAAATGGGATTGATTGGAAAAACACTGGAGAAGATGAGCAGGAATTTGATGGAAAGCCTGGAATGTTGCATTTCCACTGGAAATTGCTTTTTTTGCCTGGAATAATTTTTTCTTTAAATCTCTGGATTTATCCCTTTGGACCAGGATGGGGTGAGAAAAAAAGAGTTTCCTGGAAATTGTTTTAGGAATTGGAGCCACAGTGCTGGAGGATTGGACAAGAAAGGATTTAAATGTCTTAAATTTGATTTAAAAAGTGGAATTTTCTGCAATTTTTAGTGAGGGTCTGCCCCAGATTCTCAGAGAAGCTGTGGCTGCTCCACCTTTGGGAATAGCCAAGGCCAGGTTGGATGGGGCTTGGAGCATCCTGGGATGGTGGGAAGTGTGGAATGGGATGGGATTTAAGTCCCTTCCACCCCAAATCCTTCTGGGATTCATCACAAAGGCGGCGAGGCTGCATTTTTAATGGATTTATCAATTATTGATTAATTTGGGGTTGGATGAATCCTGGCTGAGGCTGCAGGATCAGAGCTGGGAAGGTTTTTGGAAATGTTCTCCTGAAGAAACCCCACGTAATTCCACCATGATTTATTCCTGTCAGCTCGGATCAGGAATTTCCAGGAACACAGGGAGAAGCAGGTGACACAGGGAGAAAGGCACGTGGAGTTCTGCCAACTCCCAAAGCTCCCACTTTTATTCCCTTTTAATTGATTCCAGGCCTGAGCTGTGTCCTCTTTTCTCTCTGCTCCTTCTTGTTGTGTCCCTTTTGCACTGAATGATGATTCCAGCAGTGAAATTCCCTTTTCCAGGAAAATCAGCACAATTCCAGGTCACTCCAAGCCTCATCCAACCTGGACACTGCCAGGGATCCAGGGGCAGCCACAGCTGCTCTGGCAATTCCAGCCCAGCCAGCAATTCCCAGTTCCCAATCTCCCACCCATCCCTGCCCTCTGGCACTGGGAGCCATTCCCTGGCTCCTGTCCCTCCATCCTTGTCCCCAGTCCCTCTGCAGCTCTCCTGGAGCCCCTCCAGGCCCTGCCAGGGGCTCTGAGCTCTCCCTGGAGCCTTCTCCTCTCCAGCTGAACATTCCCAGTTCTCCCAGCCTGGCTCCAGCCCTTGGAGCAGATCCATGGATTCCTCTGGATTTGCTCCCACATCTCCACATCCTTCCTATATCAGGGACAGCCCAGCTGCTCCTCGTAGGATTTATTCTTTATAATCCATGGACCCATGGAATGAGTTGGATTGGAGGGGCCTTAAATCCCATCCCACCCCCTGCCATGGACAAGGATCCATCCTCTATCCCGAGTTTCTCCAGTCCCCACTCCGTGCCCATCCCACATTTCCCTAATTACTCATTCCAGCTCCTTTTCTCCTTTACCTTTAATTACTGTTTCCACCAAGGCTTCAAGCGCCTGGACCTAAAGAATAATTACCGAGCGCTCCCTAACGAACCCCCCTGCACTGAAACGTCTGAAAGCTGCAATCAATCCTCTCCCACCTGCAGGAGCATCCAGGCTTTAATTAGCAGCTTGGGAAGACCATTCCAAATCCATTTGTTCCTCCTCTCCCCCTCTCCCTGTCACTCCTGTTGCTCGTTTTTCATTCCCGGGGTTTTTCCTTGGCCGTAATTGATGGGCTGAGGGAAGTTTGGAGAAGCTGGAAAAGCAGGATGGGGAGTGTGGAGCCAGCCAGGCACCAAGGGGGCTCCTCCAGCTTCAGCTGATGAGAAGGAGATCAAAAATAAATCCCCCAAGCCCTGCTGGTTTCATTCCTTCCTCTATTCCTGCAGGATTTGGTGTTTTCCCTGGATTTCCCCATTTATAATGGTTCCCCTCCCTGGTCTGGGAAGGAGATTTTCCTCTCCCAGGACATCACAGATTCCTTCCCCTACATTCCCTAGGTCACTTTTGCCAGCCTGGCTGGTGCATTTTTAGGAAAAGTGTTCAGTCCAGGTGTGCAGATTCCAGCAGGGACTGGATTTGTTTGAAGGAAGGTGTCCGAGTCCTTGGATGAGCTTTGCTCGTGGAAAAGTGCAATCATCTCTCTCCAGGAACCACTTCCCAAAATATCAATGCCATTGATCTCCTTTCAGCTTTAATTATCCCCATTTTCCTTCAGGAGAACACAGGAAGGGTTTTCCTGTTTGTTGCAGACAAGGATTCAGCCCAAATCCTTTCCCTGCTGGGAAGACCTATGGAAGTAACACCCTGACAACCTTGGAAGCATTTCTGGGAAGGGCATGGATTGATAGGATGAGGGGAAATAGCTTCAAATTGACCAAAATCCAGTTTAAGCTGGATCTGAGGCAGAAATTCTTGGCTGGCACAAATTCCCAGAGCAGCTGTGGCTGCTCCTGGATCCTTGCAAATGTCCAAGGTCAGGTCGGACACTGGGGCTGGAGCAGCCTGGGACAGTGGGAGGTGTCCCTGCCATGGCATGGATGGAATGTCATGGGATTTAATGTCCCTTCCCACCCAAACCTTTCTGCAATTCTAGGATTGATCTTTTGGGCCAAAGCTGGAAAACTGAGTAGAACTCAAAAAATTTCCAGGGCACATGGAATCATCTTTGTGGGAATCTGCTGGGATCTTTTGTCTTCAGCACAGAAAGGGCAAAATATTGGCAAGAGTTTTCCCATTTTGTTGTTTGTTTGGTAAAATGTGTGGAGGCCAGATTTTAATTAAAAATAATGAAGCTTACTCATATTTATTTCCAATAAGAAAATGTGAATAATTCCTATATTACTGGAATTCCTATGGACAAAATCACTGCTGTCAAAGGCTTGGTTTTTCCTTATCCAGTGGCATTAATGGAGAGGGATGAAGTCCTTCCCATCCCACTCTGGTTAATGGGATGATCCTTGAGGGAATGGTCCCAGCCTTGTGTCCTTGGGTTTCCTGATGCTCTGATGAAGCAAAATTTATTTCCATGATTATTCCCACATTAAAGTAGCCTGTGACTGTCAGGTTGTTGTAAATACTCAGGAATATTTTGTTTTTCAAGGTTTGTCCTTATTTAATTTATTAATTTTCATGTATGAAATGACTTGACCATGGAAATAATTTATGTGGTTTTTTTTCTGGAATATTTCTTCTTTATTTTTAATGGAAAAAAAATTGGTAACTTCAGTTTAACCCGGAAAACTCCCTAATTAGAGTGGCATGGCTGGTTTCTTGTATTTACATTTATTTTAAGGTACAAAAGATGCTTTTCTGAGGGTGGGGAAAAAAATCCCAGAAGAAAAGCTGGTATCCTGAAGGAGAAAAAAAAATCCAATATAAAGCAGCCACTGAAGTAGGTCAGGTTTTAAATCCAGCAATTTGTCTGAGCCTCTGGAAAACAGGAGCTGTCAGATGTCCAGGTCCTCTGTCTGCCTTCAGGATTTCTGTCTGGCTCTGCTAGACCCAAGACAGAAATTCCCGTTCCTGGATTGACCTTGGAATGCGCGCGTCCTTCACCTCAGTCACCGTGTTCAGCATCCAGATCCGAGTTTGCTGAGCAGCTCTGAGTATTCCCAAACCCAGCAGGACTTCCCAGAGATCCAGACTTTGGCTCAGGTCAGCTGAGCTGGCAGGAACCTGCATCCATGGTTTTTTAGGAGCTGTGTTGTTGCTTCCAAAGTCATTCCAGAGGATGGGAAGAAAAGGGTTCAGTGGGAAAAGTTCATCCCAGCGTGTCCAAAGTTGGGATCTCATGGATGGGGTGGATGCAGCTCTGGAGAGGAAGCAGAGAAGTAAAGGGAAGTTTGGTGAAGAATTATCCCATAATAAGGAAAAATGTGGATGATGGAATTCTTAAAGTTAAGGGTGCACTGGATTTTTTAGGATCAACATCAAGACCAAGCCAGTCCTGTGGAGTTGTCCCTGTCCTTGGCAGGGCTTAGACACGGTGTACTCTGAAGGTCCATTCCAGACAGATATCCAGGGATTCTAAGGCAGCTGAGTGGGAATTCCATCCCAAAACCTGAGGGGTGGCCGAGGTTATCCGGCATTTCTGTGGGAGGGTTTGTGGATCTGCTATCCCTGAAATGCTGTTACTGTTATCTGTTGTTCATTGCAGTGATAAAAGAGACAATTAAATCTTGGCCTAAATTAGGCTGGGTTCGCAGAGGCTTTGCACTCCAGGGATTTTCAGAGCAGCTAAAATTGGGAATCTCCACATTCCAGGTTCTGTTTATATCAGGAAAGGCAGACAGGACACCCACAAGGGAAGGACTTGGGGGTGGCTGAGGGGAGTGGAAGGTTCTGTGCTTGTCTGGAGAATCCCAGAATATCCCAAGCTGGAAGGAGCTCACAAGGATCATGGAATTCAATGGATTCCCAAAAATGCAGCTGTACAAGGCGGTGGCAGGGATGGCTCCCAGAGCTCCCCAGTAACCCCAGTTAGGGTGAGGGGAGCAGCCACCATCGCTCTGTGAGCGGGGGATTGATCCTGTGAGGTGCTGGGAATCCATCCTGATGGATTTCCCATCATCTGGTTGGGATTGGGAAGCTCTGGATTTATATAAGGACAGTCTTTAAACAGCAGCCCAGACACCTGCAAAATCCTGAGATTTGGGGTTTCCTCTGGGAAAACACTTCTGCCTTTGCTTTGTCCCTCTTTAAATTAGATCTAGCTCTGGGAAAAACTGTGGAGTGATGGAAAATGTTGGTGTTATTCCATATAAATCCCTTTCCATGCTGGAATTTTCTGAGTCAGAAACTGCCATCTCAAAGCGTTGTTTTCCCCAAAAATGCACTTTTATCTTCCTGTTTGATATGAAAATGAAGGAATTCTTCCTGGATGTGGCTGTTGGGACGGGTGGGAAGTGAAAGTTCAGAGAAGATCGGGCATTCCAGGCTGGGATTGGAGGCAATGCTGTCACTTCCTTGTCCTTGGAAAAGTGACTAAAGGGGGAGCCTTGCACTGCAAACAGACTGGAGGAAGAAGGAAAAGAATTGGCTTGTTTTTAATAGAAAAGTTGGGGATTTTGGGGATTGTCTTGCCGTGGAGAAATATGATGCTGGAATTTGCTGGTGCTCCCAGGGGCCAGGAAAAGGGCCTGCTCCAGGAAAGGCTTATTTGTCGTTATCAAAGTTTGGTGTGGGATCAGCCCAGGTTCCAGATCATGGATCTGCTGGCAAGATTCCCACCAGGATATTGGGATTGGAGCCATTTGTTGAGATGGAGAAATGGAGATGGTTAAGGTGGAATGGCAGCTCCTGATGTGCTGGATCCCAGATCCAGGCAACCTGGATCATCAGGAGTCCCATGGCTTCCCAGTGTTCCATGATTATTGCAGACTGCTGGAAAAGTCATTCCAGTCTTGTCTTTCTTCTCCCCAAGAGTTTTGTTGGAATTTTTCCTTTCTAAATTGGTTGTTGGGGGTGGGGGTGGGGGGGGGGAAGCTTGGATTAATCACAGAATCATGGAATGGTTTGGATTGGAAGGGGCCTTAAAGCTCATCCCATTCCAGCCCAACAGCTTCCACTATCCCAGGTTGCTCCAAGACACATCGAACCTGGCCTTGGACACTTCCAAGGATCCAGGGGCATCCTCCATGTGAGACATTTTAAATCCAAGCTATTGGTCAGGATTTGTTTTCCCAGGAAAGGGCTGCTGTGGTATTATTTGGATATTTGGTTGTAAATAATAATCCTGTCTGTGTCATGTTCCTTCAGTTTGGGTTTTGTCTGCACTCCCATTTATTTATCAGTGTGTGACCAGGTTTTCATATTTCAGACTTTCTCTGGAATACTCTCATGTTCTGCTGGAATGAAGGAAATAGAACAGGGAAAGAGCCGGTGGATGTTTTTTATTATTTTTTCAATGGGAACTGGCTTATTCTTGAGAGGAAACAATTTCCTAGGAAAGCAAGGCTGAATTTCTGGAGTCTCTCACGCACAGCTCATGGAATCCTGACCTCCCAGAGATCCAGTTGTGCTTCCCAGTTACCTGGAGCTCAGAATCCATGAGGTTCAAAATCCATTTTCTGGAATGAATTTGAATTTCTGCTGCAGGGAGGATTTACTCCTCTTCGTAGCTTTTTCACCCCCTCCTCCATCCCTGCCTGGAATTAGTCCCTAAATTAGTCTTGTTCTTCTGAAAATCAGATATTAAAGTCAGGAGGAGGTGGGATGAGTTTAACTCACAGAATCCAGAATTACTTGGATTGGAAAGAACCTTAAAACGATGTCATTCCAAGCACCATGCCATGGGCAAGGACACCTTTTCCCTGTGGGATATTTTCCCTAAAATAATTTGTCCCATTGCTTCCTCCTGTGCCTTTCCTGTCCTTCCAGCACTTTCCAGGCTGCTGCTTCTCTCAGACACCATTCCAAGCTCTCCCAAGGCTCCTGCTTTATTTGCAGGAGGGGTCATTCCAGCCTCTGTCTCCTGAAGCTGTTGGAGGAGCTCTAATAAAGCCTCGAGGGTGGTGGTCTCATTTTTCCATCTTGTTTTCCTTTTTGGAGTGTTTTTTAAGGGAATTTTGGGATCTCTGCAGTGCCCGCAGAGAGGAAAATTAGTGGAAAGGTCAACACCAACCTTCTCATTCCCCCTCCTGCCTGGAGAGAGTTGTCTCCCATGGGAAAGGCTGTGGGCACTAATTTGTTGCTTTGGGAAAATGCTGGGAGGGTTGTTAGGAAAAGAAAAGGGAAAATGTGATTATGGAAACGCTGGGAACTTGGGAAAGGAAGGAGAGAAGGAATTTCACTTTGGCAGTGCTTGGCTTGGCTGGCTGGGCATGACACTGAGGAGAGGAGGGCCAAAGGTTTTGTGGAGAGGTTTAAATTGTAGATGTTGGAAAAGAGCTCCAAGGTCACCAAGGCCCAGCTGTGCCCACCTTGTCCCCAGCCCAGAGCTCTGAGTGCCACCTCCAGGAATTCCTGGGACACCTCCAGGGACGGGCACTCCAAACCTCCCTGGGCAGTGCCAGCCCTGAGCACCCTTTCCATGGGGAAATTCCTGCTGTGCCCACCCTGAGCTGCCCTGGCCCAGCCTGAGGCCGTTCCCTCTGCTCCTGTCCCTGTTCCCTGGAGCACAGCCCGACCCCCTGGCTGTCCCCTCCTGGCAGGAGCTGTGCAGAGCCACAAGGGCCCCTGAGCCTCCTTTGCTCCAGGCTCAGCCCCTTCCCAGCACCCTCAGGGATTCTCCAGCCCCTTCCCAGCTCCCTCAGCAATTCTCCAGCCCCTTCCCAGCTCCCTCAGCAATTCTCCAGCCCTTTCCCAGCTCTGTTCCCTGCCCTGGACAACCTCCAGCCCCTCCATATCCTTCTTGGCACGAGGTGTCCACAACTGGACTCTGCCCTCGAGGTCCCTCACCAGTGCCCAGCACAGGGGCAGTCAGGACAATCCCAGCTCTGGTCCTGCTCCCACACAATTCCTGATCCATCCCAGGTGACTTTGGCTTTCTTGGCCACTTAGGCTCATAGGACTCATGGGCATCTCCTATCCCAAAGGACTTTGGAGGAGCTGGGCATGGGTGAGGGAGTGTGGAATGCTGTTTGCAGCTCCTGGGATGTCTCTGGAGGTCCTGAGATCACTGTAAAAGCTGAAACCAGAAATTTTTTGCACAGTTTGACTTTGTCTCGTGCACAGAACACATGCAACCCTCCCTCCTCCCCCGCTGTGCTTGGCTTGCTCTCCTGAGGAGGGTGAAAATGAGGGAATTGGCTCCCAGAGAAGTCCTGATGGGAGGCAGTGGGAGCAACTTCCGTGGATTCTGTGCCTCCAGTCCTCTGGCTCCTCATTCTGCCCTTCTTTATTTAAATTTTAAATAAGGTTTAAATATTCCGGGGTGAGCTCAAATGTGCTAGTAGGATTGCAGGAAATGCCTGGAATGAACATTCCTGTTTCCTGTGGAGATTCCTGGGTGGGTTTAGACCTGTAGCCAGCAGCTGGTCCTGTGAAAGGTTCCTGCTCTTCCATGAGCCTTTCTCCACCTCAGCCAGGCTGTGGTGCTGCTCTTTTCCCAGTTTGTTTCCATGCTGATGTGAACCATTCCCTGGAGAACACGGAATTCCAGCACCCTGGGAGCTGTGCTTTATTCCTAATTCAGGTTCTGTGGGATGTCACCACCATCCATGAATCCAGACCTGAGCTGGGAAAGTTGGACAAGAACCACAAATTTTTGTATTTACCCTGCCTGAAAACCCCCAAATGCTGCAGGAACCTCTGGGTGAAGATCCCAGTGATGAATTCTCCTCATTCCTCCACCGTTCCAGAACTTCTTAGACCAAGAGCTGCTCCCTGCCTCATTTTTAGAGCTGATTTATCTTTGAGGGCATCAAAAAGTTCCAAATGAGCTAAAATTGTCATTTTCTGGCTTTGAGGCTGCTTTGCTGGTCCTGAAAGGGCTTTAAGGCGGGAAGAGAATAAAGAACAACCAAAGCCCCTCAGCCACATGTGGCAGGTGTTCAGCTGAAGTGAAAATTGAGTTTGAACTCAGCTGCAGGAGCCACTTGTGTGACAAAAGTGACCTCAGTGAGAGCTGTTTGGGTGACAGACAAGAAAAGGTCACCATAAAAATAGAGATGATTGTGTTGTTCTGCTCCTGGGGCGAAAAAAATCATTCCTGAGAAAGTCAAGGAAAATATCAGCTGGAAATGTTGGTTTGTTGGTTTTCTCCGAGGCTTCCCAGAGCTTTGAATGGAAGCAGGAGTTGGGTTGTGTGACACAGGAAGTTCTGCTCGAGGTCAGGACCCTGGAGGTTGGCACAATGTGGATTTTGGGGTGGGAGTCCCTGATCCTTTGATGGTTCCATGATTGCACCCAATCTCCCTTCAGGAGAGACGTCAACCGATTGACATCTCCTCTTTATTCCCAAGACTGGGAAGGGAATTCCAAGACCCCAACCAGACTATTGGAATATTCCAGGCCTCAAACAAAGCTCTCTGAACAAAGTGCCAGCTGTGCCTCTCACCTCCTAAACTCTAAAAGAATTCTTCTTACTCAAAATGCGACTGCTTGGAGCAGGACCTTGGTCCAGGTGATCTCCAGAGGTGCCTCCAGCCTCAACCATTCTCTGGATCAAGGGGTTAATCCACACTCGACTGGAAAGTCCCAGTATTTTCACCCACCTTCTTGGCCTTCTTCTGCCCTAATCCCCATTCTGCCACCCAAACTGGGAAGGACTTGGATGAAGTTTTGGAATGTGTCCCACAGAGAGGGTCTGTTGGAATCACTGCCACAAAGATCTCAGCAGAAAGAAACAAAGCCCAAAGCTGTGCCAAAGGCGGTGCCAGAGCTGCAGGAACACAAAACATGAGCAGTAGGAAAAAAAAAGGAAAAATCAAAATTTTGGATAGTGGTACAAAATTAATTTAGGAGGTGGAAATAAGCAATTAATAGGGGATGAAAACATGGATTTTGCGTGCCAGAAAGTAACAAAATATTTTTAAAAGCTGTTGTGTGAATTCCAGCCCCTTGGAAAGTATGAAGCTCTTGGGTTTTGGGCAACTGATCGTTTGATTTGCTGTGTGAAAAAGAGAATTAAAGCTGCAGCTTTCAGATTTATCACCATTTTAAAGGCACTGAAAGTGCTTGGAAGGGGTTGCAAGGAGAAGTTATGGATGTCCCTGGAAGTGTCTGAGGTCAGGGTGGATGAAGCTGGGAGCAGCCTGGGACAGTGGGGGGTGTCCCTGCCCATGGCAGGGGTGGAAGGGGTTGAGATTTAAGGTCACTTCCAACCCAATCCATTCCATAATTTTGTGCAGGATTAACCAATTAAAGGCAGCTGGATGGAACAGTCTTGGATCTGGGAGAAGAAATGGAGAACATTGTCCTCAATTTTCCTGTAGCTCCATCTCCTTTTGGTGCTCCTTTCCCTCTCCTTTCCTCAGCAAAACAGCCCAAAGAGATCTTGGATTGCAGGAAACTTTTCTCCGTGGTAGTTTCTGGTTTGATATTGGTTGTGAGCTTGGAATTTTCCTTTTTGGCGAAGGTGGGTCTCCTTTGGAGATGTGGAAGTGTGGAAATGATGCTAAGAGTTGGCTCAGTGTGTGAGAAATTATTTGGGAATGTTCAGCCTGGAGAAGTGTTGAGGTGACCTCGTTGTGGCCTTCCAGGACCTCAGGGAGCTGCAGAAAAGGTGGAGAAAGACTTTGGAAACAGGATGGAGGGACAGAACAAAGGGAATAGCTCCAAACTTGCAGAAAGGAGATTTAGATGGGATATTGGGAAGAAATTGCTGGCTGGAAGGGTGGGGAGGGACTGGAACAGAATTCCCAGAGCAGCTGTGGCTGCCCCTGGAAGTGCCCAAGGCCAGGTTGGAGCAGCCTGGGACAGTGGGAGGTGTCCCAGAGCAGCTCCTCTGGACATCCTGTGAGGATCTCACCTCCCTTGTCATCGTGGGCCATTTGGTTGTCCCTAAAAACTTGGGAATTGTTAACTCCCACCTTGCTTTTTAAGGAAAACTGGGAAAGGTTTTTATCCCGCCATGTTTTCTAGGGAGATCCCACATTGGATCCCTTGCCTGTGGTCGCCCCTGAGCAGGAGAAGGGACAGATTTTGGGATTACCAGCCAGGAACAGTTTGGGCCCATCCCTACTCTCCAAAGCCATTAATTTAAAAGAAATACCATTAATTACATTGTTTATTAGATCACCAAATATCCCCAAAATAAATCAACTTCCTGCCAAATCCACATGGAAAACTTCCCTGGGAATTTTGTGAAAATGACATTAGAGCAGGCAGCCCTGCGCCCCCGCAATTTTATCCCTTTCTGAGCAGGAAAATCTGGAATATTTTGGGAATTTGGGCTATAAATAGATGTTATGTAAGGTCAGGATGACGTTCCTGTCTCCATTCACCTTTTGGCTTTGCTCAGCAGCTGCTCTGGTGCATCTGTGGTGCTGCTGGGCTTTGGAGATGTCCCTGGGAATTTAAGTCAGGCCCAAACTTCCTAAAAAAAATTACTAATGGCCAAACTGTGGAAAGAATGTGGGAAAAAAAAAATTAATCTGGTTTAAGTAATCCAAAGTAATTCCTGAAATGTCGGTGAGCTCCATGGAATCTGGTGGTTTTTGGCAGCTGTCAGAAAATCTCTATTTTATTCCTTAATTATTTGCTCATTTCATTCCTTCTTATCCATGGAAAATTCCAGTTTTCATAGGAAAATCTGGATTTATTTTGGTTTTTAAGGAGCCTTTGTGGTCAGGACTGCCTAAAATCAAGTTGCTAATGAGCCACGCTAATGAAACCCTTCAAATTCCAAATATTCTGTGGATTTATGACCTAAAGATGTGGATGTGATGGATAAATATCCAGTCCTGGAGCTCTCCGTAGGAAATATTGCAGCCTGGGATTGGAAGAAAGCTGGAAAAGCCTTTGGAGATCCAGCTCAGCTTTGATGGCCTTTCCCAATCCATTTCTCATCTTCCTGAGAGGTTCTTCTTAGGATCATGAAGAATTTCATTCCTATTTCATTATTTTCCTGGTTTTGAGGGGGTTTTTGTGACTCTCAGGAATCCTCTTGGGTGAAGTGAGGGAATAACCTTATAATTCCTGAATATTTTTGTGGATTTCAGTATTTGAAGTGGCTTAAAAAATAGGATTGGCTTCCAATGGAGTGACATGGAGTGATAGGAAAAGGATTTCCACTGCCAGAGGGTGGGGTTAGATGGGATTTTGGGAAGGAATTTCTGGCTGGGAGGGTGGGGAGACCCTGGAATAGAATTCCTGGAGAAGAGCCAGGAAAGGACCCATTTTCCTCTGGAATTCTCAGAGCCAAGAACGGACCTGTTTTCCTCTGGAATTCTCCTCATCCAAAGGGAAATAACAACTTCTGAGCTCAGTGCCCCGCAGCCCCTTTGGGATGTCAGGGTTCATAAGTGTCCCTGGAATCCGTACCTGCGGAGCTGAGCTAAAAATAGGGAATGTCGTGTGCTGCCTCTCGGGCGTGGAGAGCAGGCTGGGAAACAGGCTGGGAATTTTCCTCCTTGGAGGTTTTTTTTTTTGGTTTGTTTTTTTGTTTTATTCAGGGCTGAGCAGCTTTGCTTGTGTTTAGGGAAAGCTGGAAAGGAAAATCATGGATACTGAAGGAAAGTTCTTATGTTTGGAGAGATATCGGGTAAAGGAGAGGGAGGGGAATAGAGGGAAATCCAGGAATATTGGGGAGAGAGTAAGAAAAGAAGCCTTGGGGTGTTATCCATGAGCAGCTGTAGGAGTAAATGGGGAGCTGATCATGGAATGGACCTTAAATCCCATCTCATTCCACCAGGAAAACCTTTCACTCTCCCAGGCTGCTCCAAGACCTGCCCATGATCACTTCCAGGGATGGGGCAGCCACTTTTATCCATATTTACATAAATTTTTCATGGATGTATCCAGTCTCTGTCCCTCCATGCTCTTTTCCATTTCCTGAATTCCCACGTAACCCAATTTCCAGTGACCCTTGGCTTTGTTTCCGGGATTTTCCTCTCGTTAGGAGTGAATTTATGGAGTTCCCATGGATGGGAATGTTGCTCTGGGGATTATTTTGTGAGATTTAGAGGGAGGAAAGATTCTCTCACCATTGCTTTTTAGCCAGGGAGTTTTCCAAGAGCATTTCTTGGTGCTGTCCAAGAGAAGAGATGTATAAAATATATTACAATAATCTGTAGATAAAGATAAATCCTAATTAAGTACCTGATTAATAGCAAGAGGAAGGGAAACCTTGGAGTGTGGTGGCTGCCAAGGCTGGATCAGGAGCACCAGAAAAAAACTCTGGGAATTTGCTTAGGGTGCTCATCATTTCCTACATTTCAGGAAAATCTCTGGAATTCTGGATAATGCCAGGTGAGGGATGCTCCAGGGATGTCTCACTCCACTGGAGTGGTGATGGATTAGGAGAAACCTCTGGCAATTAATTGTTGAGGGATGTGGGGTGTTTAATTAGCACAGAATTCTGTAATTTATGATTTCAGTGTGTACTTAATCGTGCACATCCTTCTGGTCCAGTGGCTCCAGGGGCTCAGCGGATTTAGGGAATAGAGATATCCCAGATTTGATTGGAAAAGGTGATGAGTTGCAGCAGAATTGAGTGGTTTTCCCTTTTCTTTGCAGGAATCTGAACCTCAATATTTACCAAGCTGTGAAAAAAAAAAATAAATCTTTTCCCTCTCTGAGTCTTTGGGATCATCCCAAATACCAGCTGCTAATTTTCCATGATTCCAAATCTCCTGGAAAAGACCATTAATAGCCCAAATCTCCCAATGTTTTGTTTCCCACTGACTCCCTCACAAATGCTAATTGGAAAAGATGGGGGTTTTTAGGGTTTATTGGGACAAAATTCCTTTTCCACCATGGATATTTAATCCAGAGCTTAAATTTTCTCCAGTTCTGGCAGGGTTTTTGTTTCACCTCAGGTATTCCCAATCCAAAGTCCTCCCTCCATTGTTCTGAGCTCCAAATCCCAGGAGGATTTTGTGTAGTTATGGGGAAAATGCAGGGATGGGAACAAGAAAAAATGCCTGCAGTTCTTTTTGGGAGCTGCTGAGGAGTTTGTTCTTCTCAGGAGGAATTTCTTAATGGATTTGTCAGGGATTGGAAAGGGTGGATCCCCATCTTGTTGGTGTCCAAGGAATGATTGGATGTGGTTGGGTGACAAGGTGGGGATTGGGTTTACTTGGTGGTTGTGGAGGGCTTTTCCAACCTCAGTAATCCTGGAATTCTCTCATTAAGGGACACGAGGAGAGGAGGTTCCTTGGTCTGGCTCCAGGATCATGGAATTTTCAGGCACGGGCAACCTGAGCTTTGCAGGGTTTGTGTGGGCTGTGAGTAATGGAAATGCCAAGGGAATAATGGAATTGTTGAGGTTGGAAAAACCCTCTGAGATCATCAAGTCAAACCATTCCCAGCAGTGCCAAGGCCACCCCTGCCCCATGTCCCCAAGTGCCACATCCACAGGGATTTAAATCCCTCCAGGAATGGAGGATCCCACCCCTGCCCATTCCAAAATGGATCACGGATCTCATGGAAGAATTGCAATAGAGCCTCACTTGGCTTTTAGGGAGAAAACTCCAAAAAGGAGCAGCAGGAAATGACAAAATCAGCTGGATTTTCCTGCTGTGTTATTTTTGCTGCAGAATCCAGAGATTTATAAAAAATAAGGGAAAAAAAAAAGCCAAAACCCCCCGATTTATAATAATTGAATGGAACTTTTCTCCCTGAGGAATTACAAATTTTAGAGCACAAATGTTCTGTTCCCGTGTTATCTTTTCAAGCACCTTGGAGCCTCCACGGAATGTCATCAGCCCTCGAGGGAAAATCAGGAATAACATGGAACAGAGCTGGTAGGAACAACAGACAAGTGATAATCTTATAAATCCTGATAAAGCTGTTTTTTCCCTGGAAACTCCAAGGTGTTTTTGTCTGTAGAATTCAACCTCAAGAATATGAAAAATATATTGGATATTAAAGTAATTTCAGTAATAACAGGAAGGTGCCCACAGGGTTTTTTTTCCCTGGGGATAAATGGTTGTAATAATTATTTTATTTTTTTAAGGAAATGAGGAACTTCAGAAAATAAGGATGTGAAATTTCATATCAGGGCCTGATTTTAAAGGTATCAATCCATGTAATTCACTCCGGAACAACTAAAAGGGGTCAATATTTATGTTTTGTTAGGCTAAACTGGCTCAGAGCATTCAGCGCAAATGGGGGTGGGTTTAAAATCCCATTTTCTGATGGTGCAGAACCATTGAAATTCCTGAATTTCTTGGCTGTGAGGGATTCTATAAATACCCAGGGATCATTTACCCATAAAAAAGCCTGAGCTCGGATCTGTGCACAAATACAGGAATATTTCTGTGTTTGAGCCACTGGGTTTTTTTTCCAGTCTCTAAAGAGGGTGGAGAAGGTTTGGAAGAGTTTTTCGGTGGGAATGGAGTTGCTTCCAAGTTATCCAAGGTCAAACCTACTGTTCCAAGTGCTGGTGGAAAACAGGGATCAGCTTTTATTCCTCAGAGAAGGATCTGCTTTCCTGGGTTTCCTGCCTGGAAGGGAAGCGACCCCTCCTGCAGAGCTACCTCCAGCTCTGGATCCAACATCCAGGAGCATGTGGAGCTGCTGGAGTGATCCAAAAGAAGGCATGGAGCTGCTCTGGAGCCAGAGTGGGAGAGTTGGGAATGTTGCCCTGGAGATGAGAAGGTTCCAGGGAGAGCTGAGAGCCCCTGGCAGGGCCTGAAGGGTCTCCAGGAGAGCTGCAGAGGGACTGGGGACAAGGCATGGAGGGACAGGAGCCAGGGAATGGCTCCCACTGCCAGAGGGCAGGGATGGGTGGGAGATTGGGAACTGGGAATTGCTGGCTGGGCTGGAATTGCCAGAGCAGCTGTGGCTGCCCCTGGATCCCTGGCAGTGCCCAAGGCCAGGCTGGACATTGGGGCTGGAGCAGCCTGGGACCCTGGAGGTTGTCCTTGTCCATGGCACTGGGTGGGATGATTCCTAAAGCCCTTTCCAACCCAAAGCATCCCAGAATTCCATGATCCTGTGGCACAAGGTAGAAACTGACATCCAGCAGTCTCCCTTGCTCATGCTGAGCCCTTTCTCCAGCTTGTCTCCAGCTTGGGAATTTTGTTGTCATATTTATTGATCTTTTATCCATTATAAGCAATTATTGTTGTTTCCAAATCCTCCCTCCAGATGCTCCAACCAAATCCAGTTCCAGGTGCACAACTTGTTGCCCTGGGAAGAGTAAATAATTCATTAAAAATTGATAGTTTAAGTCTTTATCCTGTCCCTGTGTGGTAAAGGGGAGATTGTTTGTCACACCACTGGAATTATTCCTGATTTATGCCGGGAGCGCCCTGCTCTGTAATTTCTACAGATAAATTGTGTGTGATATTCCCAAGCATCCAAACAAACATCTCAGTGATTAATTGGGATTTATGCCTCAGTAAAACAAAGGGAAGATTCTGCTGTCTTTGCAGCACCACGATAAATCATCTCCAGGGTTTTGGGATGTGTTTTGTTTGGATCGTGTGGAAGCGGGATTAAACTCTGGCACAGCAGGGTTGGAATTTGGGATTGGGGTGGAAGCTGCATTTTGAAAATGGAAGTTTGATATGTGTGTGAGGGGGAAAAAAAATCAGGAATGCCAGTTTATAAAAGTCAGGAGATGTTTTCCCTCTCCCCTGCCAACTGAGTGCGATCAGAAATGCTTTTCCATTATCCCTTGACTTTAACGGGATGTAAATTTTCCTGTGGAATAACAATTACCTTTGGAAGGGTGACAAAATCTGTCGGCGTTGCCGTGATGGATAATGGGAGCATTGGAGCAACAAGAGGAGAGGTGATTTAGGGTCATCTGGAGGCACAGTGGGAGAGGCTCCAAGGAGCGCGAGCCAAGCGCCGCCACCGGTGCCAGGTCGGAGATGAATCCTTCAGGAAAACTGGCAGGTCCTGGCAGGTGGAGTGTCTGCAGAGGGAGGCCCCTTGCAGGACTCCAGTGATGGAGAAGTTTGGGAGAAATGGAACCGGAGTGATGGTTCTGAATTCCCATGGTTTTTATTGCAGGCAGCTGTCTCGGGTAATTAATTTCATTAATTGATTAAATTCCAACCTGGAGGTTGCTATCCTTCTTTCTTGTGCCTGTTCCTGTTATTGCCATAATATTTCAGGAGCCTGGATGATGAGTGGAAACATTACCACTTTTATCCTGAGGTAATTTCATGGAATCATGGAATAGTTTGGTTTGGGAGGGACCTTAAATCCCACCCAGTGCCAGCCCTGCCATGGCAGGGACACCTCCCACTGTGCCAGGCTGCTCCAGCCCCAGTGTCCAACCTGGCCTTGGGCACTGCCAGGGATCCAGGGCCAGCCCCAGCTGCTCTGGCGAATCCATCCCAGCCCCTCCTCACCCTCCCAGCCAGGAATTCCCAGTTCCTAATATCTCATCCATTTCTTCCCTCTGAAAGTGGGAACCATTCCCTGTGTCCAACCAATTGGATATAGCTGGGTTAAAGCACAGGCAATCCCTTTTGGGATACATCTCCTGCATTGATTGAAGGCAGAAATCCTATTCCTGTTTTACTTTTGCTTTGGGAGCTCTGCCAACGTGGAGCATATTTGGGAATTATTAATAATGTTATTTAACTTTTAAATTTTGTTTGGAAGAGTTTTGGCCTGTGCAAATCAGTGAACAAAAAGTTCCTGATTTTGGAAAAAAATATTTTGAGCCTAGATGTCTCTATTTGATTAAAAAGAAATTTCTTAATTTCAAGAAACATCATAATTTGTATAATTTGTTCTGTCAATTTTATTTTCTGGAAGCATCCCAGCATCTATCTTCGTGTTGGGATTGATGGGTTTGTCTGAAAATAATGAATTTTCCAAGGTTTTTGGTGGTGGGTTTATGACAGAGGATTATCAGGTGTTGTCTAAAAGCACGGATGCAGTTGGGTGAGGAATTCACTTTTGTCCTGGTGAGGTCACACCTCGAGGGCTGTGTCCAGTTCGGGGTCCTCTTGACAGGGAGAGCCTGGAGCATGTCCAGGGAAGGGAACGGAGCAGGGAAGGGGCTGGAGAATTCCTGAGGAGCTGGGAAGGGGCTGAGGCTGGAGCAAAGGAGGCTCAGGGGGCCCTTGTGGCTCTGCACAGCTCCTGCCAGGAGGGGACAGCCGGGGGGTCGGGCTGTGCTCCAGGGAACAGGGACAGGAGCAGAGGGAACGGCCTCAGGCTGGGCCAGGGCAGCTCAGGGTGGGCACAGCAGGAATTTCCCCATGGAAAGGGTGCTCAGGGCTGGCCCTGCCCAGGGAGGGTTGGAGTGGCCATGCCTGGAGGTGTTCCAGGAATTCCTGGAGGTGGCACTCAGAGCTCTGGGCTGGGCACAAGGTGGGCATGGGGCACAGGTTGATCCTGGAGCTCTTTTCCAACCTAAATGTTCCTGAGGTTCTGGGATTCAGTTGACTTTGGAGTACCCAACTCATTCTCCAGTCTAGAGCCTGTTGAAGTTAATGAGAGATGTTCTGCTTGCTTTTATTTATTCTTTTTTTCCTGATTGCTCATTAATTGTGTGTAAACAGCTTGGGGTCAGCACAAGTTTGTTTATTGGGATTTATTTAAAGATTCATTTCGGTGATTCATTTCTCCTTGAGCATTTGGAGGAGATGATTTCAGCCACTCCCATTTGTGCTCCGTTCCTGGATCCTGCCAGAATGGAGCTGGGAGCTCTCTCGTTCACTTATCCAAGAGCTGCTCTTCCATGAGTTCATGGACAAGTTCCCAGGAATGCGTGCTCTGCTGTGCTGAGTGTGGGCAGTGCTCAGCCCTGCCCTGTGTGTCAGTAATTGTTGTGTTATGGCTGCTTCGTTAATTAGCACTCATTAGGGTTTGTATCCCTAACGAACTGTGTGATATTATTATTGACTCATAATTACCTTCCTCAAAACTTGACTCCGTGAGCAGAGCAGCAGAGTGGGAAGCTCCCAGGCTCCGGAATGTGAGTTTGGAGCAGCACTCAGGTTCAAGGCTTCCCTTTTCCCTGTCTAAATAATTTAAATATTTCTTGATCTGCAGTCTTGCATTATTTATTTTTTTATTATTTTGACATCCATCTACTCTAGTTCAAGGCGTCCCTGCCCATGGAGTTGTTGGAATGAGATGATCCTCAAAGCCCTTTCCAAGCCAAACCATTCTGGGATGGATTGGTGGTTTTTAAGGGAAGTTCTGCCATTGAGTGTAGGCCAAGCTGGTGGAGGTAATAATCACTTGGCAGGCACAGAAAGTTGTTCCCTTGTAAAACTTGCTGAAGTCATTCTCAAAAACATTAACAGGCTGATGTTGTGCTGCTCCAAAATGGTTTTGTGCCTTTTGGCTCCAGCCCACACCAAAGGATCCGGGCAGAAATCCTTTGGAGTGATCTTACATCCATAAAGAGGAATATCCTAATGCAACCTCTGATAAAATATGGATTTGCTGGCACTTTTAGCATTCAGATTTTTGGATCTCTGTTTTTAAGGGGGATAAGTTGAGTAGATTTCAATGTGAGGGTGAACATTTGGGCGTCTGAGCTGGAAGAGAATTCCAGAATGGTTTGGGTTGGAAGGGACCTTAAATCCCACCCACTGCCACCCTGCCATGGGCAGGGACACCTTCCACTGTCCCAGGTAGCTCCAAATCCAATCCACCCTGGCTCTGGGCACTTCCAGGGATCCAGGGGCAGCCACAGCTTCTCTGGACAAGAGAAAAATGGGACAGAAGAAGGTTCCAGGACAATTGGATCAGGAATAGCTCTTCCCTTGTTTAGATGGAAGAGAAACCTTCAATATCCAACATTCCAGTGACTGAAATGCTCCTGGGAAGTAGGAAAGTTTGGACCTGGATGAATGTGGAATGGAATTGTTGGAAAACAGGGTCAGGTGAAGTGCAGACTCCCCAAGCAGCGGGGCAGGGTGAGGGATAAGAGAATGGAAAACATCCCTGGGTTGGTTATTTGGGAGGAGAGTCTGGATTTCTGCTGGAAGTGATAGACATGGACACACTGAATTTCAGCGTTCCAAGGATTTTCTTTACTAACTCCTGATACTTGTGATTCTGATCCTGAAGGGCTCTAGGCTTGGGTCTTATGTATTGTACATAGAATTTGGTTTCCATTGGGTTTCCATTAGATTTCCCCTTCCTGGAGAGGTTTGAAATCCATGGATCTGGCACTTGGGGACATGGGGCAGTGGTGGCCTTGGCAGTGCTGGGGGATGCTTGGACTCGATGATCTCAGAGGGTTTTTCAGCATAAATGATTCCATGATTCTTTGGCCTCAATACATCCAGAGATAGGAAAAGCAGGAGTGGGAGAACATCCCCGGCTGGAGTTTAACACTGGGTTTGCACATTCCATGGGAACTAAACTGTGCCATGGAAATCTGGGTCTAGCTCTGGCTGAAATCATGAGGCACATTCCCAGAAAAGCAGGATCCAGCCCTGAACATGCTGTGCTTGTGGAAAATAACCCTCAGCCTTTCCCATGGAGATCTGGATTCTTCTGAAAAGCTTTGATCCCATTGGGAGATTTGAAGGAATCTTATAATTCTCTGATGAGTGTTGTCCCAAATTCTTCTTCCTCAGGGACCTGGGGAGGTTTGTGGGTGAGGAGAGGGTGGAGCATCCTTTGGGAAGATCCTGTCCTGGATGTGTGGATGGATGCCCATGGAATGTGGGTACCTGCTCCTGCCAGCAGAAGGGATGGGCAAATCTTCTGTCCTGGGATATCATCCCTGCATCCCCTCATCTGTTCAAGAATGGAATCATGGAATCCAGAATGTCCTGAGTAGGAAGGGATTCACAGGGATCATGGATCCAGCTCCTGTCCCTGCCCAGACCCCCACCCTGGGCATCCCTGGCAGCTCCTGGAGCTCTGGCAGCCTCGGGGCCGTGCCCATTCCCTGGGGAGCCTGGGCAGTGCCAGCACCCTCTGGAATAGTGGAAAACTTTCCCTGATATCCAACCTAATCCTGCCTGCCTCAGTTTTGTCCTTCATTGATCTCTTTTCGGAGAGCTTTCTGATCAGCATCTCTATTGCAAATGTCAGGCAGCTTTTCCTTCTGGGAAGGAACCCAGGCAAACACATGTTGGGATTGCATTTCTTTATCATCCAAACTTGTTCAGCCTTGTCTGGAAAATTGATGCTGTCTTCAAATACCCAAAACCCAGGACAAAATGCCCCAGGTGAACATACATGGAATGAGACTTCCTACGGAGGGATGGATGTGGAGTGGAACAAACCTGGCTGTCTGCAGGAGCTGCTGTCAGATGTGACAGGAGCAAAGGAGGCTGAGGGGCCCTTGTGGCTCTGCACAGCTCCTGCCAGGAGGGGACAGCCGGGGGGTCGGGCTGTGCTCCAGGGAACAGGGACAGGAGCAGAGGGAACGGCCTCAGGCTGGGCCAGGGCAGCTCAGGGTGGCACAGCAGGAATTTCCCCATGGAAAGGGTGCTCAGGGCTGGGCACTGCCCAGGGAGGTTTGGAGTGCCCATCCCTGGAGGTGTCCCAGGAATTCCTGGCAGTGGCACTCAGTAGTGTCCATTCTCCCAGCCAGAACAGAGAGGAGTTGGACTGGTCCAGGTTGGACTCATGGACCCTGTAAAGCTCCAGAGCCAACTCCAACAGTCCCTTGGGTGGGGGTGGTTTAATCCTCTGAGCTTCCCAGGAATTTCTGGGAGGGTGGGAGGCCCTGGCACAGGTGCCCAGAGCAGCTGTGGCTGCCCCTGGATCCCTGGCAGTGCCCAAGACCAGGTTGGACACTGGGGCTGGAGCAGCCTGGGACAGTGGGAGGTGTCCCTGCCATGGCAGGGGTGGCACTGGGTGGGATTTAAGGTCCCTTCCAACCCAAACCATTCCATGATTCTATTTTCAATGCATCCATTCCCGTATTTTGCATCCGGAACCCATCCCAGCCTGTTCATCCTCACATGAATTCTTGGCATTGATCCAGAGGGAACAAAAGCTGGAATAAACCCTGCATGGTGCTGTTCCTCCTCTGGGTGACTTCTCCCACACAGGGAGCAACCCAGCCCATGAATTGTGAAAGCCTGGGGTCTCTGGGAAAGTTCCAAACTTTGGGGAGTCCCAGAATTTGTTTTGGTTGGGAAGAGATCTTAAATCCCATCCAGTGCCACCCCTTCCATGGGCAGGGACACTTCCACTATCCCAGATTGCTCCAAGCCCCACTGTCCAACCTCAGCCCAACCTGGTGGTGCAGCTGGAGCTGGGGGGTCCTGGGATGTCCCCAAGTGCCACCACTTGCACAGAGGGGAATTAAAGCTGCCTTTGATGTCTGATTTCTTGCCTGCAGTTTAATATGGTTTGATCAAAGCTTTGAGCAAGAGCTTAAACATTGATTTTTCGCCCACATCCCACTCAGAGTGGATGGGTTCTCCCATGGATGTGTGGAGGGATGTTAAACCTTTTGGATCTTGTTTTTAATATTTAACAGACACTTCTGAAATCGGCTCTAATTTAAAACTATCAAACACTTTGGGGCCCAGATAATGAGGAGGATATTAGGTAGCAATATTTTATTTTTTCTGAGCTTGCACGAAGGATTTATGCAATCATTATTTTGATTAAGGACATTTGAAAGCATCTGTGAGTATTTTTCATTCTTCGGCGCTATCTTTAGCCCTTCCAATTAATTTCCAATTCCAGGAGTCCATGGAATCTGACAGAGTTTGCTGTGCTGAGGGATGTATTAAGGACAGCTTATGATCCATTAATTAGGAATGTGTTTAAAGCCATAATCTCTACATTCTGAAGGCATCTTCTTTCCACACTTTCCATTTTTATCTCGTTTTCTTTAAGTATTTTCTTTGCTGAGATCAGTAGAAGGATTGACAGCTCCTGGAAATAAAAGTTCTTGGATGCTGCTGGATTGCACCACTGGAGGATCCTCTCCCAAAGCTCAGCCTTAAATGTTTAATCCTCCATGGCTTCATCTTCCTTGTGTGAAGTTCTTCCCTTGCCTGGGCCTTGAAGTCAGATCTGTACCAGGAATTTGTTGCTTTGCCTGGGGAAAAATACAAAAAAAACATTGCCTGGGGAAAAAAAGCAAAAAAAAGCCCTGTTAAACTCATCAAGTCAAGGCCTTGTGCACATGCAAAAACATTTTGGGATGGATTTAAGGAGGGAAATGGGATTGGGAATACCCTGAGTGCCACCAGAATCTGTTCTGCATAGAAATTACTCCACAAACTATTTCCTGGTGGTGATACCTGTGTTGATAAGAAAAGGGGATTTCTTTTATATTTTGGTGGAAAAATCAGTGATCTGGATGGAGATCTGGAAAAGGCTGGAATCTAATTCTGGTGTCCTCTGAGGGGACTTGCTGTATCCCTGTTCCTCAGTGAAAATTCCAGGCAGGCAGGTGCCACTTCCTCATTACTCATCTGCTGGAAGTGTTTTCAGTTCCAATTAAAAAAATGAAAAACATTTTGAGATCATTCCTAAAGCTGATCTAAAACAAATCATCAATCTGACAAATCTGAAGGTTAATCACCATGTTTGGGATTTAAAATTAAGTTCAGATCTTGTGGTTTTTGAAAGAGAATGGAGCTGGGCAGGGGCTGGAGAATTCCTGAGGGAGCTGGGAAGGGGCTGAGCCTGGAGCAAAGGAGGCTCAGGGGGCCCTTGTGGCTCTGCACAGCTCCTGCCAGGAGGGGACAGCCGGGGGGTCGGGCTGTGCTCCAGGGAACAGGGACAGGAGCAGAGGGAACGGCCTCAGGCTGGGCCAGGGCAGCTCAGGGTGGATTTTGGGAAATTTTTTTCATGGAATGGGAGGTCAAACCCTAGCACAGCTGCCCAGGGAGGTTTGGAGTGCCCATCCCTGGAGGTGTCCAAGGAAAACCTGTGGATGTTGGGTTGAGAACATGGATGAGTGGTGACCACAGTGGTGGTGCTGGACTCTTCTGGTCTTTTCCTGCTTCAATGAGTCTGTGATTTTTAGATGAAAAAGAAAATTTTGGAACACTGTTTTTTGATTTTTTTTCTTCCTTCCACCATCCTTTTTCCCTGCTGTTTTTGAATGGATTTGCTCCCACACGGAAGGACAAGGGAAGTTTGGGGTCTGAAATGACCAAAGGACAGAAGCTCTGGAGAAGAGCGGAGCTGCTGGGGGGTCCAAAGGCAGCCAGATGTGAAGGAGAATCCCTCTTTGTGCCTTCACCCACTGCCTGCACTCCGTGTTAGGAGCTGAGAAATCCCTTAATGGAAACTGAGGATGTAGAGCTCCTTGGAAACTGAGGATTAGAAAATCCCACCCAGCAAATCCATGTATTCTCCATGTCAGAGGGTTTTGATGATAATAGGGAAAGATGGAAGGAATACACTTTTTTTCCCCTTTATCTCCCTCTTTTTATTCCCAGATCTTGGTCCTGATGTTTTATGAATGTGCTGAGCTGGTGATTCCAGCAGAGCAGAGATTTTTTCTGGAAAAGCTGAGATATTGTGGATAGCATTTCCCTTGCATCCATGGGTGTATCCATGAGGAGCTGGCAGCTCCTCTCCACCATTCCCAGCTTGGGAAGCCACTGCTGGTGGACAGGGATCAGGTGTGGGATTGCTGCTGCTGTGCAGAGCTGGGTGATGAATTTTGGCTGGTAAAAGTCAGATACTTTTCCCACTCCCACAAATTTTGCATGGAAGGAGCGACTCCCTAATGGAAGTTAATGACTGATTACCCTCTGTTAATAGGATTGGAGCTTTCCTTAGCCTTTGGAAAAGGGCTGGAAAATCATATAAACAATAACACCTGACGTGGCAGTGTCTGAGTACCCAGGTGGGAGTGTATTAATTCTCCTCATTAATTTTTATTGATTTGTTGATCGCTCATTGATGCCTGTCCAAATAAATCATGGAATGCTGAGGGGTGACTCCGCTCTGGAGTTGTTCACATCAATACCGAGCTGTTAGTTTGGATTCCCAAGGAATCAGATCCAGAGGGAGGTGATTTCTGCTTCTGCTGGACTCTGTGCCAATCCAATTCCTAATTAACATTGATATTCTCCAATGATGGAGGAGCCTCAATAATTGCTCAGCCCCACAAATCTCATGGAATTGTTTCCATTTCCAGTGGCTGGACACAAAGGAGTGTCCTAACAGTGATCCAAGAGAAATATTGCCGTGGGAGCTGGTATCCATCAAAGAGCTAGGAAAGGGAGAGGGCAGGGATTGACTGAGGGATGTGACGAATTCCCACTGCCAGGAGAGCTTGGATCATCTTCAGCAGCTCCCTGGAAACTGGGCTAAACCTCTCCATAATTCCTGGTGGAATTCTTCCAAGCAGCCTGGGGGGCTGGTCCAACAATCTGCTCTTGGTTGTGTGGGAAGTTGGCACAGAAATCACGGAAGCAGAGAGGACCCCTCAGGATCTCTGTCCCCTCAGCTCCTCTGCAGATCTTTCCTGGCCCAGCACAGCCTGGGATTTACTAAAATGAAGGAAAACCTCTGGTTATTTCCCCTGTGTTGGCCAAAATTTGGGAATGGGATGATTTATGCTATGAAAATGTGGAATTTCCCTGAAAAAGCTCTCAGGCATTCCAAGCTTGGTGCTCCAGAATTTCTCCACAGGAGGAAAAGATTCAGGGCTGACAGAGCCCCCAGTTCTTTTCCCAATGTCAGGGCGTGAAGGAAATGGGAGTTTTTAAGGCAAATCAGATTTTCCAGAGGTTGGAATATCTTGGAATGACATTTTAAGCACCAGATGTAGCACTTAAAGCACTTTGTGGTTGCCCTGATGAAGCACATCTGGAATTGAAGTGGTTGGAGAGGTGGAAGGAAGGGTTAGAAGGGATTTTGGGAAGGAATTCCTGGCTGGAAGGGTGCTAAAACCCTGGGATGGAATTCCCAGGGAAGCTGTGGCTGCCCCTGGATCCCTGGAAGTGCCCAGAGCCAGGCTGGAGAGGCTTGGAGCACCCTGGGACAGTGGGAAGGGTCCCTACAAGTGGAATGGGATAAGCTTTAAGGTCCATTCCTGGCCAAACCGTTCTGTGATTCCAAAAGATCCATTCCCATAAATAAATTTTGATGGAGCCTGGAAAACAGAAAATCCATGTAATGAATTCCCAGCTTTAGAAAGGGAACTATTCCAGTCATTCAGCTGCTCCTGCTGCACTCGGTGTTTGACAACAAAGATGTGAGAACGAGGTGTGAGACATTGAAGTACAGGAAACACGGCTTTAATTCAAAAAATCATTTTATTCCCTGAAAAGAGATTTGTTTTCCTTGTTTTTCTCGGGACAGATCTGTGCTAGCTCCCAAGAACTGCAAATTGTTGTTTAAAAAGCTGTTTATTTTGGTTTTACATTCCAAAGTGGCATTTCCTTCTTGATTTGCATTTGTGGAACATTCAGTATTTTAAATTTCCTCTTTAATATTAAACTGTGCTTTTTTCAGGCAGCAGACTAAACTGAGATACATTCCATAGTCAGTGGAATTTTTGTTTCAGAGCTGAACCAGGACAGGTTTTTCTTAGGGTGATGTTATCCCTGGTGCTGGAATTAGCATGGGGGGCTTTGTAGCACCTGGAGCATTTCCTCCTGCTTTGGGACACCCTCAGAAATTGTATTTTTAGGGCTTTTCCTGCCCTGCTGAGGGTGAAACATAGGAGGAGTGGCTGAGGGAGCTGGGAAGGGGCTGGAGAATCCCTGAGGGAGCTGGGAAGGGACTCAGCCTGGACCAAAGAGGGATCAGGGGCCCTTGTGGCTCTGCACAGCTCCTGCCAGGAGGGGACAGCCGGGGGGTCGGGCTGTGCTCCAGGGAACAGGGACAGGAGCAGAGGGAACGGCCTCAGGCTGGGCCAGGGCAGCTCAGGGTGGGCACAGCAGGAATTTCCCCATGGAAAGGGTGCTTAGGGCTGGCACTGCCCAGGGAGGGTTGGAGTGGCCATGCCTGGAGGTGTCCCAGGAATTCCTGGAGGTGGCACTCAGAGCTCTGGGCTGGGGACAGGGTGGGACTCTGATCCTGGAGCTCTTTTCCAACCTCAGGGATTCCATGAGGTTTTGGTTGGATATTTGGGAAAATTTCTTCCCTAAATTTGTTGTCCAGCCCTGGCACAGGTATACAAGGTGGAGTCCCCATGCCTGGAGGGATATAAATCCATGTGAATGTGGCACTTGGAGACATGGGGCAGTGGTGGCCTTGGCAGTGCTGGGGAAAATGTTGGATGAAATTTTCCAACCTTAATGCTTCCATGATTCCGTGAATATCTGTCTTGAACCTATGCGAAGTGGGGAAATTATTGGATTTAGAGGATAATCCTAGAGAAGTTTTCAAGCTTCCACTATCCCAGGTTGCTCCAAGCCGGAGGAGAGCGTTTCCTCTCATCCTCATTTTATGTACGTGCTTTTTCCTTCAGGATAAATCCATGTCCTCACTGCTGCCTGTCAGGAACTGCACTACTAGCATTTTCTGCAAAGGAAAAAAAAATTAAATTAAAGTTAAAAATTAAATTAAAATTTTAAAAATAAATGAGTTTAAAATGCATTTCTACAAGAAATTTTGCCAACCTGTGTAAATCTTCTAGAATTCAGGAGTTGTTTTGACAAGGTGATTTTTAACGTGCTGCTTGATTTTCACCCCTCTCTGTCTTTTCCAGTGGGGGGAAATCCCACATTTTTTGTGTGCTCCCGAATAAGTGAGATGTGTTTGCTGCCAGCCTGTGATGGTGCTGAAAAGGGTCTGGCACCATCGTCAGTTTTGTGATGCCAGGAACAACAAAGTGTTGCTTCAATTAAGGCCTCCCTTGTTGACAATTCCTTATTTTAGCAGATTCCTTGATCCCACTGCCGGCAATCTGTGGGATGCAAACGGCTCCAGGAGCACTTCAGGGAGGGAGTGGAGTGTGGGAAGGGTTCCCTCTGTGCTCATCTCTGTAATTCCCACTTAATCAGTGGGGAAAAAATGGCAAATGCCTGTTTTGTTGGGTGTAAGGGACAGATCAACCTGGGATGTTGTGAGTTAACCAAGTGTCATTCTCTGGAAATGCTGCAATAAGGGGCTGGGAAATTCAGAAACCCCAATTTCCCAGGTTGTTATTTAAGTACAAAAAGCTGAAAAAAATCACAGTTTCAGGCTTTCAAGCAGAAATAATTACAAGCAGCATCTCTCAGTGACTTTATTCTCACTTAAAAGCAAAACCCAGCTTAAAACCAGCACAAAAATCCTAAAATTCCTCTGAAACCCTGCCTGGAATTCGCAGACACGAGGGATATTTTTCAGTGCTGATGCTCCAGGCAATTCAGTTTTTAATTCCAAGATTATTGGCCAAGAGTGTCCCACACATGGTGTTAGTGGAAGTGAGGATACCCACGTTATCCCTGGATTTCTTTTGGGAGAAAACCGTAACACGAAAATCCATAAATCCACTCATGGCACCAGGCATGGAGAAGAGCAGCTCCTCTCCTGGAGCTGAAGTAGCTGAACTCTGGATGAGAGAAAGAAAGAGCAGGAGTTAAATCAGGAAACAAATCCCTGCAGGAGCACAGAGGGAATTATCCCTAATTGTCTGCCTGGGCAGGGGCGCACGGGCGTGACCCGGCGGTGGTGGATCTTTGGGAGACCTTTGCTCCCGTGGAAATGGCAGGAATTGGCCTTGCAGGGACGTGTCTGGGGCTCAGCTGAAGGAAAAAGAGGCAGCATTCCCACAGGGAATGAGTGTGGAGCAGGAAAAGTCGTTCCTGATCTTTTATTTCCTCCCACAACTTCCTAAAATGGGATTTTATCCCAGTCGGGATTGGTGGCTTCTTCCAAGGAACAAGTGATAGGACAAGAGGAAATTACCTCAAGCTGTGCCAGGCGAGGTTTAATTTGGATATTTGTAGGAATTTTTTCATGGAAAAGGTTGTCCAGCCCTAGCACAACTGCCAAGGGCAGGGATGGAGTCCCCATTCCCGGTGGGATTTAAAATCCCTGTGGATGTGGCACCTGGGGACATGGGGCAGCAGTAGCCTTGGCAGTGCTGGGAATGGTTGGATTTGAGGGGCTCAGAGGGTTTTTCCAACCTGGACAATTCCAGGACATAAAGGGACTGGAATGTCAGCAGGGTTGCTTTGGGCTGCAGGATAAATTATTTAGGACAAATTAAAGCTGTTGAAAAGCGAGTAGGGAGGTGTTGAATCATTAAAGCAAGCTAGAAACCAAATTCCTGTGTCTTTAGGAAGTATCTCCTTCTCTGACTTCCCTAAAAAAATCTTTTTGCAGAGGATATTCTGTATTTGTGCTCCTGCAATGAACTGAGGGCACGACAGTCCCAGTCTGAGTACGAGACTTGTGATTTCCCAGGCATGGAGGACTTCAGTATCCCAAAGGAAATGAGCTGGAGAGGGGACAAGGGATGGAGGGACTGGACCCAGGGAATGGCTCCCAGTGCCAGAGGCCAGGGATGGGTGGGAGATTGGGAACTGGGAATTGCTGGCTGGGCTGGAATTGCCAGAGCAGCTGTGGCTGCCCCTGGATCCCTGGCAGTGCCCAAGGCCAGGCTGGACACTGGGGCTGGAGCAGCCTGGGACAGTGGGAGGTGTCCCTGCCATGGCAGGGCTGGGATGAGATGATCTTCAAGCTTCCCTCCAGAACCATTCCATGATTTTATATTCTCAGCCCAAATCCGTGTCTGAGGAGCTCTCCTGGCCTTTTCCTGATCCCTCTCTGAACTCCAGCAGTTTTTAACACCTGCCCAGCAGCAGGAACAATAATCAGCAGTGAGAGGAGTTGTAAAAGGGTGGGAAGAAAGCCATAAATCCATCTCTTCCTGGAAAAACAGCATTAGGACAGCCCAAACTCAATATACCCAGCACTGCTAAGCTTTGTAGTGTCAAAATTAGGTCAGGCCTAATTTTGTGGCAGCAGTGTAGGGAAGCAGCAGTGGGATTTGATTATCTGGGAGCCTTGGGATGGCAGTGCCATCAATCACGGAGCCTTCCCGAGCTCCACAAACACCAGGATAGGCGGGAATATTGAGTAACGTGGAAAAATCAGCCCCAATGGGATAAAAGGTGACTTTGTGCTGTTTGATGGGAAAGTTTGGCTTGGGGTCAGCTCAGAGGGTGGTGCCCAATAAATATTCCCATGGGCATCAGGTGAAAGAGGGTGGGAAATATTTAAGAGAGATATGGAGTGATCCAGGAATGGCACAACTGGTTTGAAATCTGATCAGCATCCCATCTGAAAGTTTCCTCTCTTAGGCACCTGGAATTTGGCTCAGCTTGGAGCCAAAATTAAAGATTTCTCCATAAACTGAATATTTGTTTAATTGAAGCTACTTGTGTAGCATTTGAATTTCCCCAAAGAAAAACCCACTTAGAGGAGAAATAAAAAAACCAGTTTCAATAATCCATTTATTTGTGGACTGGGCCTCACCTCCAGCTGGAGAAATAGCCCCAAATCCCAAATTAGCTGCAGTAAAATGCTCCAAATTCTGCATTGATGAGGGCAGTGCATTCCCATGGCAATACCTCAGAGATTCCTGGTCATTCCATTTGCAGTTAAGGAGAATTAAGAGCTGGGATAATATGGGAAAAGTGAACTCTGAGAGTAGCAAGTGCCTGCAATTACTTTAAATCTTCTCTTTCTTCAGAAAATCCCATTATTTCCTCCTTGTTCTGCTGCAGAACTGCACTGAATTCAGGCGGAGCTTCACTCCTGCTAATTAATTTTCAGGGGGAAAGCTCATGGCTGCAGGAGGGGAGAAGGATTTGATTTGTGGCAAATCCATCCTGTGTTTTCTAGCAGGTCCATCATGGATCTCCTATTTCTGAAAAAAGTCTCATTTTAATTCAGTTTTAAGGGATCCTACACATTCCATGAATCAGGAATATCTTGGAACTGTTCAGGTTAAGGGAATTAATTCCAGGATCTGAGTTCTGATGTTGGTCAGAGTTTAATTCCCTGTTTTCCAACAAAGACGTGACCAAATCTCTGTACGTGGGATTTGGAAAGAGCTGTGCCAAGGGGTCCTGGAATTGAATCCTGGAATGTTTTGAGATGGAAGGAACCTTAAAGTCCAACCAGTTCCACCCCTGGAATCCACACCTTCCCTATCCCAAGTTGTTCCAACTGGGCTTTGGACACTTCCAGAGATCCAGAAGCAGCCCCGCTTCTCTGGGAAATCCATTCCAGCTCCTCCCAGCCAGGAATTCTTTCCCAATATCCCATCCATCCCTGGCCTCTGCAATGGGAAGCCATTCCCTCCATCCTGTTCCCCCATCCCTTGTCTCTCTCCACGGAATGATTCCCATTCCCAGCTCCACAAATCTCCATCTCCCAACTCCTCTTCCCATTCCAGCTGAAATAAATCCCAAATTCCTCTCAAACTTTCCCTATTCTGCCAATCCAAAACACCATCTCATTCCCACTTTTCTCAAAGGATCCTGATAACATTTTCCATAAAAAAAAGACCAACATGAGGTCCTGGAGCAGAGGAAATTCCCAATCATTCCCAATCCATCAGCACAGCTCAGGGATCACCAAACACCCTCAAGCCTCCAATATTTTCCCAGTGTGAGTCCAGTGAGGACATTCCAGGCTGAGAAAATATCCAAATTCCATTGGAATTCCTATTGATCAGGACTGTGGATCAAAGCTTCTCCGGGAAATCCATTCCAGGGCCTCCCCACCCTCCCAGCCAGGAATTCCTTCACAATATCCCACCTAGACTTGGAATTGGTGGAAAAGAGTAGCCAAGAAAGACAACGTCTGTAAGGAGACACGGAAAGGAGAAACTTTCCATTTTTGATGGAGAAAGGGAATCTTGTGGGATCACACAACTTTAGCAGCAAAATGAGGGAGTTGTGCTCGGATTTATTTTACCTTTTCCTTGCTCCAGGTTGTACCTTGCCAGGAATGGTGCTGGGAAGGATCCACGCAGCGTTTTCCACCTGCAATCACCAGCCAAATTCTCCTCAAATGTCACAAACAAAATCAATGCTAAGTTGATATTATTTTAATGGATGAAATCCCTGGAGGCAGCTTTCAGAAGGAGCTGGAATGAATATTCCTGCAGGAAGGAGAGAGGTGACATTTCATAATTGTGGGATGTCTCCTGAACCAT
The DNA here is from genome assembly GCF_014805655.1 of Passer montanus. Taxonomy (NCBI): domain Eukaryota; kingdom Metazoa; phylum Chordata; class Aves; order Passeriformes; family Passeridae; genus Passer; species Passer montanus. The sequence continues at coordinate 934,046 of NW_024358723.1, forward strand.
GAGGTTTTTCACTTACTGGAAGAAGAATATTTGCTATTTCCCTTGATTGGTTTGATCTCCTCTTAAAGCAGTGTTTTCCTTGGTGATAACAACACCCAGGGGGGTGTTTTTCCTTTCCTGCTCCTTCCCAAATTTAATGGATTCAGGAGAGTGGCACAGCCACTAAAATGAAGGACACTTCAGCTGTGATTTGGAGTTAGATGAATATAACATGAATAAAAATGGAATATTAATGGAATATGGATTTAAAAGGATGTTGGAATGATGTTGCTGACTGCTCTAATTTGATCCCAAGTTTGATGAGCCGTGCTGAACCCTCGTTTACCTTTCTGCTCTGTGGCTCTGCTTCAGCATTCCTGCATTTTGGAATCTGTGGTGTGGGAGATGATGGAAGTCCCAGTGGTGACTCAGAGCCCTGGAAATGGCAAAACAAAGAGCACATTCAATGTCCTTGGGATGCTGAACTCCTGAGGAGTGTGAAGGGGGATCAGCATTCCTAAGAATTCCAGGGAAAAATCAGCACACCGAGTGTTGGTGCTGCTGTTCTACTTGGGAAAAAATAATAGTCAGGAATTAACGGATTCTTTCCGGGTTAGAGTGTGACACATGGCCCTGATTCCTAACCAAGGACATTGCTGTCCTTCCAGGAGTTTCTTGGGAAGATCCACTTCTATCTATGGGACAAGGGAATCATGCAATCCCAGAAGGGTTTGGACTGGAATGGATCTTAAATCCAGTTCCACTCCTGCCATGGGCTGGGGTACCTTCCACTATCCAGGTTTTTCCAAGCACCTTTATTCCATCATTGTTTTGGACTCAGAGTAACTGGGAGCACTTTTGGCTGGAGCAGGGGTGTGTTGGTCTTTGTTAAACCTTCTGGAATAATGAGGAGGGAAAGTTCCTGGGGCTTTGGAACTTGGGATGTGGTGGCTGGAAGGGCAGAGCTTGCTGGAGGCTTTGCTGGAATGATGGCTTCAAACTGAGTGTGGGGCTGGATGGGATATTGGGAAGGAATTCCTGGCTGGGAGGGTGGGGAGACTCTGGAATAGAATTCCCAGAGAAGCTGTGGCTGCCCCTGGATCCCTGAAAGTGTCCAAGGCCAGGTTTGGATGGGGCTTGAAGCAACCAGGAATAGTGGAATGCGCTGGGTTGGGATGAGGTGGGGTTTAAGGTCCTTCCAACCCAAACCATTCCATGTTTCTATGGAGGACGCATCCATTCCGTGCTCCTCTTCTGCCTCCTTGGCTCAAGCCTCATTTTCTCCAGGCTGTGGAGAGCCAGGCTCAGAAACTGGAATTCTTGGCAGGTTTGGATCAATCTGAGGCCTTCGGATCAGGATCCCACGATGGGCTGTGTCCACAGGAAGCTGTGTGTGGGCTGGACCAGGCATGCCGTGGTGAGGGGCGGTCTGAAGGTATGCCAGAGCCCTGTATCCCGGGAATACTATGTGGGTCTTACCAGAGGAATTCCAGAATCCAGAATGATCAGAGAAGCAGGGTTGGTGTGATGTGCAGCATGGACACCTGGCAAAGCAGCCTTGGGAAGGGGATCCAGCTGTTGCAAATGGCCTGGGGAGAAGTTTTGAGGCTCTTCCATGGGGATTGGGGCTGGGAGCACAATGGCATCACATGGATGAACAGAAAGGATGGAATTCCAGGTGTTTAAATCCCACAGAATTCCATTTTATCCTTTGTGCTCTGTAGTTTCTGTGATTTTATTAGGGTCTGTAAATCAGTTTCCTTCTCCTATCGATGCACTCCCTGGAAATTGTCATAGCTGTGAATTTCACGGTTCAGAAGCGAAATTGTGAAGCCAGGAATGTGCTTTGGAGACTTGTGGAAGCAGAGGTGGGATTTATGCAGGTGTAATAACAGGAGTGTCGTGGTTTCCTTACATTTACAACGTGTAAATCTGAGTAATTCCTGTACTACAGGTTGTACCAACAAGGAAATTAAAGTAAGGTTCTGCCTGAACTTAACTCCTGCTCCAAATCCTGATCTCGCTGACAGGATTTGGAAAGGAAGCAGCAGCATCAGTGCCACTGTTTCTCCTGCTTAATTTTCCTGCTTTAATTAAGTCTTTTCATTTGCATAACGAGTGTGATAATGCATTTAGGAAGATATAGAATAAAAACAATAATGCCAAGTTCATTTTGGAAATGGAAACAAAAAAATTGGAACGCAAGTGGGGGATGCTGAAGGTTTCATCCAGAGGATTGCCAGGGATTAATAAAAACCATGCAAGTCTCTTGTGATGCTGTGTAAACAAAGAGTAACTGTGTGTGGGAGATGCTCAGTGCTGGTTCCAGGGCTGGGTGGCCTTGGATGGGCTTGGTTGGTTGGATCATGGAGCTGAAAAAGCCAAGGTAGGTTCAGTTCCCTTAAGAGCTGGACTCAATCCTTGTGGCTTTTCCAGCTCGGAACATCCTGTAATCCTGTGACCCATGTGGTTCCCATCTCATTTCTCTCCCAACCTTGCAGCTCCCCACATTCAGGGCCAGCCCCAGGGGTGGAGTGGTCTGGGATGGGCTTGGTTGGTTGGATCTTGGAGCTGAGAATACCAAGGTCACGTTTAATTCCCTTAAGAGCTGGACTTGATCCTTGTGAGATTCTGCCAACTTGGAACATCCTGTAATTTGGCGATCCATGTGGTTCTTATCCCATTTCTCTGCTGGCTTTGCAGCCCCCCTAGCTCAAGGCCAGCCCCAGGGGTGCAGTGGTCTGGAATGGTCTTGGTTTGTTGGATCACGGAGTTGAGAATGCCAAGGTCACACTGGATTTCCTTGAGAGCTGGACTTGATCCTTGTGGGTTTTTTCCAACCTAAAATGTCCAATAATCCTGTGATCCATGTTATTCTCATCCTGTTTCTCTGCTGGCCTTGCAGCCCCTCCATTCAGAGCCAGCCCCAGGAGTGGTGTTGTTTGGGATGGGCTGGGTTGGCTGGATCTTGGAGCTGAGAATACCAAGGTCACGTTTGATTCCCTGAAGAGCTGGAGTTGATCCTTGTGGGATCCTTCCAACGTGGAGCATCCCGTAATTTGGTGATCTGTGTGGTTCTGATCCCGTTTCTCTGCTGGCCTTGCAGCCCCCCCCACGGTGCGGATCGTGCACTCGGGCCTGGCCTGCAACATCGAGGAGGAGCGCTACTCCGAGCGGGTCTACACCATCCGCGAGGGAGAGACCCTGGAGCTCACCTGCCTGGTCACCGGCCACCCCCGGCCACAGGTGAGTCCCTGCCCACCACACCTGTCCCCTCCACACCCTCAGACCCTCCACAAGTTGGGTTCACTTTCATGTCAGAGCGTGCATGGAGGGCAAGATCCAACGGGATCCACGTGGGGGATCCATCATGGATGTTGGGTGTTCCAGAGGAACATCAACAGCAGGAATGTTGGTGAGGTTTTTTTGAAAATCTGGTGCTAAAATCAGCAATATTGTTCTTTAAAATCCTGGTGTGTTTGACTTCCATGGAGGTTGGTAAAAGAGAAGGAAAACCATTATAAGGATGACAATTGTTGGCTGAAAATCCCTAAGGTTGTCGTGTTGTCTGGGATCTTCACACCCCAGTCCTCAGAAATCCAGCTGGAACTCTGGAAGAGAGAACAGCTGGAGAAGGGAACCCAAACGCTTGGGAAAGTCTCCCTGTTGACCTGGATCAGATATGTCATGGAACCCCCAGTGTTGCAGCTGGATAAACCAGAATTACCTGGGAATAAACCAGCTTTTTCCAGGCCTAAGCTTATTTTATCATGCTCAAGATTGTTGGCAACTCCTGCTGCACCTCCCTGGTGTGACCCCCTTGGGCCAGGATAACTCGTTAATCAGTTATTTTTAATTGGATAATCACCAGGGATTTTCTTTCCAAGGTGAAGAATTAAATCCTTTGCTCTTGGAATTGCAAGGGACAGGCAGGAACTGAGAGCAGGGAATTCTCCTGGAGGCCTTCAGTGTGAGCTCCTCCAGGAGGGAGGGGTTTGCTGTTTCTCTGCTGTTCATTCCATGGTTGTTCCCAGTTTAAGGGGAAGAATTAAAGCTAAAGTAGTGTGAGCTTATTCTGTGCTGGTTTAGGGATGGTGTTTCCATCAATTTTTTCCTGATTTTTCCACAGGATGCTGTCAGATTTGGGTTGCAAATTGCATGGAAATTGTTTTCCAGCTGCTGTTTGATCAGATGCTGGGGAATGGGGTTATAAAATATGGAATTGTGCATTCCAAGAATGCTTTCACACTTCCATGTTCACTCAAATTTTTCAATTGTTCTTGGCATGGAAACTCCTTTTGGTTTAAACGCTGGAAGAATTAAACAATCCTGGATTGGGAGTTTGTAAAATCGTAGAATCATGGAATGGTTTGGGTTGGAAAGGAGATTAAAAATGAACCAGAGCCAACTCCTCCCATGGGCAGGGATATTTTCCACTCCAGGCCTTGAACATTCCCAGGGATTTCTAATCTGTAGGATTTGATACTACCCATGATGGCTGTGGAAGGAGAAATGAATAAATAAGAAAAAATTCTTTTTTTCCCCCCTTCTATCCTGTCACTCCTTCCCGCTTTACCAAAGCACACATTTATCCCTTTTTTGTCTTTCCAACATTTGTTCTTTTAACTTTGGGATCAATGGATGTGGTTCTTTGGGATCTGATGAGTCAGGGATGTCTCTGATCTGCTCGGAGCCATCCTTGCAGTGATGCCACTCTGGGGGGGCCTCCCTTTGAACACAGATCTTCAGATTTATCAAATCTTACCAATTTTTCAGCTCTCTTTGCTGCCTTTCCCACCACGTGCCCCCAAATTTTTCCCTGGGGTTATTTCCAGGCAGGGAAATTCCTGTGTTCAGAGTGGTGGTTGCACTTTCCAATTGCTGGAAATTTTCTCCTCAAACTTTTCATGGAGTCCTCTCAGCATCAATGAGGTTTTTTGGAGGAATAATATAAGGATATGGGAATTATCAGAAAGAGGCAGAATTAAAAATAATGGCTCTGTTAATCCCAAAAATTCACCTCACTCCTAATGAAATATAAGACTCTGAGCACCCCAACACATCCTTGAGTGTCGGCTTGTTATTCATGGAGTGATTTTGAGATGTTACATGTGATTAGTATTTGTTATTGCCGATTTCCCACCTTCTCACACCCTGCTTTGGAACGCACCATTAGTTGCCATAGAAATAATTTTCCTGGCTGGAATTTTTAAAACACTTTATGCCCACTCAGATGAGGTGAATGCAGCCCTTTTTTCCATAAATTGCACCTGTCAGGAGAGGCTGACTTGATTGTTGGATAAAATCCTGCAAAGTTTGGAGCAGGATCGCCCTGGGGATCTGTCCCTTTTCCAGGTTTTATCCAGGATGCAGGGCCTGGGCTGTCCCTGCTTTCCAACTCCAAAGGGATGTGCCAGGATATCCAAAGGCCACTTATCCCTGGACACAAATGAGGGATTTCCTGGACTGAGTAGCTAAGAGGTGACATTTTATCCCCACTGGTGACCATCTCCTGCTCTGCCTTGAGGAATGTGTTTTTTTCCCGATTTTCCTTGGGAATTCTCAGCTGTGCTGGCAGGTCCAGTCTTTGGAAACAAAAACTGATTTTCCAAAGTGAGGAATAATGTTTGGATCATAGGGAGCAGAGGAAGAAGCATCTGATGAGCAGGGATTGGCTGGACTTTTATATTTCTGGTTTTCCACTGAAGGAAGAATGGGAAATCCCTGACAGGAGGGTGTGTCCAAGTTGTTTTTTTTTCCAAAGTAACAACAGGAAATGGCCTCAAGTTGTGCCAGGGGAGGCTTACATTGGAGATAAGGAAAAATTTAACGGAAAAAGTTGCCCTGGGGCAGTGGCAGAGTCGCCATCCCTGAAGGGATTTAAAATCCCTGTGGATATGGCACCTGGGGACATGGATCAGTGGTGGTCGTGGGAGTGCTGGGATTCAATCTTGGATGGCTTTTCCAATCTCAGGGATTCCAGGAGTTTATAAGAACCTTGTTTGTCAATCCAACCTCCCTCTTCTTGGGGTTTGCTTTCCCCTGGCTGTGATTTTTCCAGTGGTTCACCTCCAAGTGCTGTCCCACCTTGGGTGACATTATCCTGGTGGGAATGGCGCATTCCAAGCAGCAAAAGGTGCGGAGCTGACAGGGGACAGTGTCCAAGTCCTCCCCCAGTCCCTCCCAGTGCTGCAGGGTGACCTCTGGCCCTCCCACCAGTCCCTCCCTCTCCCAGGTGCTGCCTCCCTACTCTTCTCCCCTGTCATTCCCGAGGCTCGGGAAGGAGCAGCTGCCAGTGCCACACGTCATTCCAACCATCTGGAAGCTGCACACTCTGGGATTTTTTTTCCTGTTTTGAGGTTGCAACACATCTTAACGAGATCCCACCTCCTCCTCACATCCTCCTGCCACCCTTCTTCCAGGCAGGGCCGTCGGAGCACATCCTTTTCTCCCGGAAAAATCCAGGAGTGCTCACGGTGCTGGTGGGGTGTGAAGAACGTGATGGATCCGTGGCTTTCCCGGGAAGCAAAGCAGGGGAGGATCTGCTTTTAGGAGCCCTGGAATTTCTCCCTGACTCTGTTTGGCTGTGTTTTCTTCCCACTTGTAGGAGTTGGGTGCTGTGGTGATGCCACTGAGGCAGCAGGAGCTGCTCCCCTTGGAGCTGCCTGGAAATCCCGATGGCTTCCCGGGATTGTGAGCCCGGAGTAAAGCCAGGGAAATGCTGCTCCAGGGGGATGTGGGCCTGGAAAAGCACATCCTGCCTGCTGGGAATTGGGGTGGCCAAAGGGGGTGACCCAAGTGACACAGAGCAGGGAATGGTTGGATTGGAAGGGGCCTTGAAGCTCATATTTATATATCAATATATATCTATGTATAAATATGGAATTCATGGAATCATGGAATGGTTTGGATGGGAAGGAACTTAAATCCCACCCAGTGCTACCCCATTCCATGGACAGGGAGAACTCCCAGTGTCCCAGGCTGCTCCAACTTGGCCTTGGACAATTCCAGCGATTCAGGGGCAGCCACAGCTTCTCTGGGAATTCCATCCCAGCCCCTCACCTCCCTCCCAGACAGGAATTCCTTCCCAATATCCCATCTAGACATATTCCCTGTCAGTTTAAAGCCATTCCCCATTATCCTGTCACTCACAAACTCCCTGGAAAGCACCGAGCTCTCCCCATGAACAGACCCAGCTAACTGTGGCATGTTATAAAAACCCCTTAATTATTTCAAATGCATCTCCCTAATTACTCCCTGTGATTAGTAGAGCCTCTGACACTGCAAAACAGAATCCTGCCTTCTCCTTATTAATGCCTGGAAAGGAAAAATTCCCATTCCCTGGCACTCCATCCATTAGACCAGGAAAAGCAGCATTCCCAAAAAACCCCCAACAAAAACCCCACATTCTGTTCTCTTTGATCAGCTGCGAGTGAGACATAAAAGGCTCCTTTGAGGCAGTGGGTGCCACGTTTTTGGTTTTAATTGATAAGAATTCTTATCAAGTGCTGATGCAGCCGAGGGAAGGGGGTGGGGGTCCCTCACACAGGAGCAGCTGTTTTCCCACCCCACTCTGCAGCTCCTTGGAGCAGTAATTGGAGCCTTGTTAGGAAAATTGATGCTGATTCCATCTGACACTCCTCAGTTCACGGGAAGACTTTACAAATGTTCACTGAGCACCTGACAAAACCCAGCCTGACTCATGACTAAATTAGCCTGGATTTTATGCTGGAAAAAAAACCTTTTCCTAAATGTTTGACTCGATGAAGCTCCCGTTTAGCAAGGAAAAAATGTTTCCATCCTGCTCCGGCATGAAAAGCAATCTGTGGTGAGGCTTCACATGATGTTTGTGCTGCTCGAAGGAGTTTATTTGATGTTTTCTCCCCCGAGCACAGCACCTGAATTCACACCTCTGCAGAGCTCTGCAGGGCTCCGAGCCTGCCCTGCTCTGTCTGCCAGGAGGGAGGAGCAGGAATTGTGCCAAAAATCCAGGGCAGGAATCACAGCATCCACAGCACGGAACAAGGGACTCCTGGAGCTGCACCTGGATCTTTGGCAATGAGCCACTGGTGCCTCTGAGCTCATCTGGATAATCTTTAATGTCCCTTCCATCCCAAACCCTTCCATGATTCCAATGGTTTGCAAGCTGATAAAAGGAATTAACTCCTCGGTTGTTTTATGCTGAATAATTTGAGCAGTTCCTGCTAGTTTTCCTGTTTCCAGGTGGCTGCTGTCTCTCCACAGAGAATGTGTTTGCAGGTTCCTAAAAAGGGCTTGGAGGTGCTGAGGGAAAGAGGTCAAATCCAGCTAAAAAGAGGTTCAATGCAAGGAGGTTAAATCCAGAGAAAAAGCAGCATCAGGGAAGGGAAGTTTGGGTTTCAATCCCATTCCCTCTGTTGGGAATATCGAGCCCAGACTTGTTACAGCCCCAGCAATCATTGGGATGAGCCTGGAGGGGATTTCATGGGGCTGGGAATGACATCAACACGGGAGTGGCACCAGAGCAGTTTCATTTTGACATTTGGCCAGCATAAATGTGCCAGAAATCCCATACAGGAAATTTCCAGTGCCCACAGAGCACTATTATTTTAAGGAAAACAAGAAAAAATTCCACTTTTCCTGAAATATGGACACTTGTCCTCTGAATATTTTCCATCTGTTATCTCCCCTCCCAAAGCTCTGCAGTGTTTTGTTTTCTTTCCCTTTGTGCTGTCAGCTTTTATTTCCCTGCTTGTGACGGGCTCAGGAAAGGCCGGAGCAGCGGCTCTGGGATAGCGCACCAGGAGCTGCTTTTCCATGGGCACGTGGAAATACATTCTGGTCTGCTGGTACAGGGATGGGGGTGGTTCTGAAATAAAGGCAGAGCTGGGAGATCTGGCTGGAAAGGATTTGATGAGTACACGGATAATTTGGTAACCAGGGAAACCAGCAGCTGATGCAGATCAGCCGGTGCCGGTGGCTTTGGAGGGAGATCTCCCAAGGAAACGCTTGGGAGGCTTTTTCTGGAGGATTGTTAAGAATTGTTCCCATTGTTGTGGAAGGCATGTTGTCCATGAAATCCCACCTGCAGAGCTGCCTCCACCTCTGGGTCCAGCATCAGGAGGACATGGAGCTGCTGGCATGATCCAGAGGAATGCACAGAGCTGCTCCAAGCATTGGAGCCCTTCTGCAGCCAGGCTGGGAGAGCTGGGAATGTTCCCTGGAGAGGAGAAGGCTCCAGGGAGAGCTCAGAGCCCCTGGCAGGGCCTGAAGGGGCTCCAGGAGAGCTGCAGAGGGACTGGGGACAAGGCATGGAGGGACAGGAGCCAGGGAATGGCTCCCAGTGCCAGAGGGCAGGGATGGGTGGGAGATTGGGAACTGGGAATTGCTGGCTGGGCTGGAATTGCCAGAGCAGCTGTGGCTGCCCCTGGATCCCTGGCAGTGCCCAAGGCCAGGCTGGACACTGGGACACCCTGGGACAGTGGGAGGTGTCCCTGCCATGGCAGGGTGGCACTGGGATCATCCTTAAAATCCCTCCCAACCCAAACCATTTCAAGATTCTGTGATCCTATGAATTCCTAAAGATCAGGAGTTTGTTGCTTTTAAATTTTGAGGGAAAAAATTCTGCTCCCAAAACCCACCCAGATGAAGTGTCTGGTGGTGAGGATTGGAACAAATTGGGATTTCTCAGGAGTTTGTTGCTTTTATATTTTGAGGGAAAAAATTCTGCTCCCAAACCCTCACCCAGCTGAGGTGTCTGGTGGTGAGGATTGGAACAAATTGGGATTTTCCTGCTGGGATGGGAGAACGACCCCTCAGGTCCTTCTGGGATGTTTTAATCTCCATGCTGACGTTTCTATGGATAACGTTTTCTCCTGGATTGAGCTCTCCTCCCTCCTCTGGCAGCTGGGAATGGTTTGGGAAGCTCCAGGTGGATTTTGCTGTCTTTCACCTGAACACTTGGCTGCTGCAATGGAGTTCATCAGGCTGGAAAATCTTTATCCAGGAATATTTATATTCCCAACTAAGATTTATGCCCAAATATTACCTTTAAAGCTTCCCCTCTACTCCTCCCAAATGTTTGGGCAGTTCAGCCACTTGATTTTTAATTTGTTTTAATATTTTTGGCATTTTAGTAGAAACTTCTAAAAAACCAAGAACCCTGTGTTAAAAGAGCAGGAGTTGAACTTGAAATAAATTCAAATATTTAATTGGGATCAATATTTAAAAGTAATATTTAAAAGTAAAGGGATAATATTTAATTTTTTTTAATCCCGATTTTTGCTGTCCCAATTAAATTATTCTGTGCCAGATGTTTGTTCTAGTGCTGTCCTACAGGCCCAGCACAGATGTTAAAATAAAACAAACTGAACCTAAATATTGAGTTTTCAACTAAATCTGGTTTTCTCAGAGTGGCTAAAAATCCAAGGAGTTTTAAAATACTTTTTTGGGATGCAACAGCATCTCCATAGAACAATTTCTGTAGGGTTATTCCTTTTTTCTATATTATTTTTCTTCCTAAAATCCAGTGATATTGGAATTAAAAATTAAATATTTCCAGATAATTCCATATTTCTTTACAGAAAAATCTCACTGCTGTTCTCTGTTTTCTCTTTTCCTGTATTATTTTTCTTCCTCAAATCCAGTTAATAGTAGAATTAAAAATTAAATATTTCCAGATAATTCTTAATTTCTTTTTACGGAGAAATCTTGCTGTACGTGGTGCCTCTTTCCTGAATTTTCCTCCTTATTTTTGATAATTAAGTTCTTTTTCCAGAAAAATTCTGCTGCATTTGGGGACCCTTTCCTTAATTTTCATAGTAGGATATTAGACACAAAAAATTAAATACTTCAAAACAATTCCTAATTTATCTTTCCAGAAAAATCTTGCTGCACTTTAATGAATTTTCCTTATTTTCGCGTAGTTTTTCTCCTCCTCTTCCAATGGAATAACCTCGATATAATTTTGATCAATAATATCAAATTTTTAAATAATTCCGGTGCCATTCTGGGCTGAATCCTGGATCCTCCTGCAGATTTCGTGATTCAAGGAGATAAAAATAACAAGTGGGATTTTTTTTCTTCCCCCCCTTCCCATATGCCTGTCAATCAAAATGATAAAGATATTTCTGACTCGCAGGCTTTAATGGTGTAATTAGGGCTAATTACATGTTCCAATGATTACACATATGAACGCTAATTACATAATTGCAGACAATTATGCTAATTAGGTAAATACATCGTTAAGGAGAAAGCGCTGGCAAAATCCAGGGGATTTGCACCAGAGCCAAAGAAAGTGGAATTATAACAAAAGAGAAATAATCCTGCAAGTTTGGGGAATCCAGGAAACATTCCCATGTGTGGAATTGGAGTGGTTTGGGTTGGAATGATAGTGCTGGGAAAACCTTTCAACTGTTGTGGAATCGTGGAATGGTGTAGTGGGAGGAGCCTTCAACTTCTACAGAATCATGGAATGGTTTGGGTTGGAATGATGGTGTTGGGAAAAGCCTTCGGCTGTTCAGAAATCAGGGGATGGTGTAGTTGGAAAGAGACTTTGAGTGCTATGGAATCTTGGAATGGTGCAGTTGGGAAGAGCCTTCAACTGCTGTGGGATGGTGGAATGGTTTGGGTTGGAGTGGTGTAGCTGGGAAGAGCCTCTAAGTGCTGTGGAATCTTGGAATGCTTCGGTTGGGTTCCCAAAACACCATTCCATGAATGGATGGTCTGGAATGGTGAAATTGAGAAGAGGCTTTAAATGCATCTTGGGGTGATTTGGGTTGGAATGGTATTGTTGGGAAGAGCCACCAGCTGTTGTGGAATCTTGGAATGGTTTGGGTTGGGAGAACCTCAAATCCCATCCCATTCCAGACCCTTCTGTGGGCAGGGACACCTCCCACTGTCTCAGGCTGCTCCAAGCCCCAACCTGGCCTTGGGCACTGCCAGGGATCCAGGGGCAGCCACAGCTGCTCTGGGAATTCCAGCCCCTCCCCACCCTCCCAGCCAGCAATTCCCAGTTCCCAATCTCCCATCCATCCCTGCCCTCTGGCAGTGGGAGCATTCCCTGTGTCCTGTCCCTCCTGTCCCTCAAGCAGTTAGGGTTAGTGGCTGTCCCCTTTTCCCAGCGCTGTCTTGTCCAGTTTTAAACATTCCCTGATTTTTACCTCTCTTCCCTTCCCTTTGAAATTCCCATTGTTGCTTCCCATTGTGCTGATTCCCATAACCCTGCCTTTCCAAACCCTTAATCCCAGCCCTTAGTCCTGGTTTTATTCCTAGCTGCAAGCTGATCCAGGCCTTTTTTTTTTTTTTTCTTTACATCTCCTTGCAATTCTCCTGAAATGTGGGAAGCGTTCCCAGATTCCGTTCCTTGGCACTCGTGGGAGTCGTTGGAAGGTGTGCCAGGAGCGCTCCACAAGACATGAATGATGCTATTTGGGATTACTGGAGTTTGCCGAGTTTTTCTTCTACTGGAATTGGAAATGAGCTGGAATCTCAGCCAGTGGGATGCCAACACCTTTCCAATTCCTTTTCCCAGAACAAAGGAATTGCTGGGATCTTTTTAAGCCATGCCAGGTTTGGGGAAGGAGAGATTTGAGCATTTTCCAGTGTTTTTTAATATTGTTTGAGGTGTTTTCCTGCCTGGAGGAGACTTTGCCAGTTTATCCTCTGGAAAAAAAGGAAAATCAGTGCTCACAGAGCAAAAAACGTGGAATCATTGAGTCAAAATCTTTGGAATTTCCATGCTGATTGATTCCACATATTCTTTGTCCTGTCTTCAACACCTGGAGTGTGCAGGTGGGATGTGCTCAGGCTGATATTTTGGAATTGCCTGATGCAAAAGTTGCATCCAATGACTGGGATAAGAAGGTATGGATGGATTAAATTGCCACCAAGGAATATTATCCTTTTTGGAATGTGTTTAGATCCCAGAATTTTGTGTCATGACATTTTTTAGTACTTTGTGACCATCAGGACCTTGTCATTTGGAAGGAAAAAGGGATGTTTTTAGGAAAAATCCCAAAAAAATAACTCTTGTTCAGCCAGTTACTCTGATTCCTGATTTTCAAAGGAATATTTTATATGGAATATCTGATTTTTTAAGGAATCGGGGATTTTTTGCAGGATCTGTGACTCGTTCTCAGCAACTGCTCCTCCTGCCTGGCCTTTGCTGTTGATGCCTTTCCTTCCAAGCTGAGATGCCAAATCCCTCTTATTGAGATTCCCATCCTTTTCCCATTTTTCTCTGCTCCCCCTCCCCTGTTCTCTCACTTTTCCAGCAAAATCAAATGTCAGCTCCTTTCTTTATCACGACAGCTGAACTCAGTGGCAGCTCAGACTCTCACTCCCATTTTGGGATCAGCAAGAGCAGTGGGAGGAATTGGGTTCCTGTGGGAGGAAAATATGGCACAGCTGATTGGGACCACTGGGAGATTTAAGGTTTCGATCACTGGAAAATTTAGGGTTTGGATCACTGGGAGATTTGGGTTTGGATCTTTGAGATTTAGGTTTTGGATCACTGAGGGATTTAGGGTTTGTATCTCTGGGAGATTTAGGGTTTGGCTCATTGAAATTTAATGTTAGGATCACTGGGAAACATAGGGTTTGGTTCTTTGTTATTTAGGGTTTGGATCACTGAGATTTGGGATTCAATTCAGAAAATTTCCTGGAAATGAGGTTGGGGTTCATTTTCAGTCTCTCCAAGATATTCTGGAAATACCAGCAAACTCTGATGTGAACATAACCTGGGATGCATCAACTCCCAATATTTAGGGATTTTCCTGGAATTTCTTCCTCTGCTGTTGGAAGAAGGACACTGTCCTGTCTGAAGGACAATACTTTGTTGTTGGACAAGGACTTTTCTGGATGATTTTTTATGGAGTTTTAAAAATGGGAACAGGTTTAATCAAACAGGCTGATTTTGATCTGCAGGGAATCAATAACTTCCGTGATGTTCCAGAGCATGACGTGGTGGGAACAGAGCCCCTTAAACCCGGCCTTGGGGGAGCTCCACTGAGCTGATTCAGTCAGGTCTACAAGAGGCTTCCCAAAAACCAGCCTGGCTTCCTGTGGAATCTGCCTTGGAGGAGAGTGGGAATGTTGTGTGGGTCTGATGGAGAAAAAAATTAGGGATGGGTGAAACTATGGAGACTGAGCTTGGAAATGGTGAGGCCCCACCTTGAGTCTTGGGGTCAGTTGGGGTCATTCATGACAGGAAGGACATGGAGGGGCTGGAGAGTGTCCAGGGAAGGGAACAGGGCTGGGAAGGGCTGGAGAATTCCTGAGAGGGCTGGGAAGGGCTGGAGAATTCCTGAGGGAGCTGGGAAGGGCTGGAGAATTCCTGAGGGAGCTGGGAATCTGGGCTGGGGACAAGGTGGGCATGGGGCACAGCTGGGACTTGATGATCCTGGAGCTCTTTTCCAACCTCAGGGATTCTGTGATGTTTAGATTGGATATTTGGGAAAATTTCTTCCCTAAATTTGTTGTCCACCCCTGGCACAGGTACAAGGTGGAGTCCCCATGCCTGGAAGGATTTTAAATCCCTGTGAACGTGGCACTTGGAGACATGGGGCAGTGGTGGCCTTGGCAGTGCCATGTTGGACTTCATGATCTTGGGAGACTTTTCCAGCCTTCATGATTCTGTGAAATTATGAGGGACAGGAATCTTCTGAAAACCCGCTTGGGGTTTTTGAAGAAGGACTTGGTTGGTTTTGTTTTGCCTTTTTGTTTGGGGTTTTTATTTGGGTTCCTTTGTTTATGACACTTCCCAGCCCCAAATCTTCATGTCAGCCCCAAAATCCTTCCCCTAATGATTGTGACAGGTAATGGCATCAAGATTTTTACTGCTGAAAGATTAGAGAAGAAACATTTCCTCGTGTGGAGCTCAGTTGAGTCATTGTCATATCTGACAGAATTTTGGGAACGCTCTGTGAAGCTGCTTTCCTGTTTTTTACTCCTTCAAGGGGAGTAAAATGAGTGGAGATGGCGAGAAGGAAAAGCAGAAACAACAACTGAAATTGTTGTTTTAAGAGGAAAAAATAGTCTCAATTTGAACTGCCTGGGTTTCACCACGGCTTTGTCACTTTGAACCACGATTCTGCTCTGAGGAATGAATTTGAAGTGGAAAAAAATCCGTTTTAGGCATTTTTTCCTCTCTGTTTAGACTGCAGTGTTCCAATTTAATGACACAAACGCATTTTGATGCCTTTTCACTCTTGAGGGAAACAAATCCCTCTGGGAACAGGGGTTGCTGGCTCCTGCTTTCCCACTCCTCCTTGGGATGGGAGGGAGCAGCTCCAAAGATCTCCATCCTCCAAAGATCCCATTCCCAAAGTGGGTGAAGGCATCACCTCTGGGTTAGGGCAACAGCTTGAGGTAAACTGGGACCCCAGAGGTTGTCCAGGCAGTCAAATTCCTGGGAGAACTTGGAATGCTCAATGATTTTTAGGGAAAAAATGGGATTTACACCTTTGGACACTGAGGGTGACGCATTGGTGGCAGCTGGGTGGTGGAAATCCCAAACCTGGGAATGGTTTGATGGAGCTGATCCTGGTGCTGAGGAGATTTCCAGTCCCTGGGTCCATCCTGAAACTTCCAGCATTCCCAGGAAAACCCTTTGGAAGTGCTGACTCTGATTTAATGAAGTATCATGGGTTGAAGATGTTTTGCATCAACATTTGGATCTGAGGGAATCCAAACGGGAAGTGATTCCTGATCCATTTTGTTACTTCTTTAACTTTGCCTTTTACATTGGGAATTGATCCATGATTGATTTCTGCTCCTTCCTGGGTGTTTTAAATCTATTAATGGTTATTCCCTGATTCTTCCTGGAATACTGTGCCGTTGCTGAGCCTATCCCTTGCTTCCCTGAGGAAATTTTTGTTATTTTAATGAGTTCTGTGGGTTTTTTTCAGACCTTTCCTTGATATTCCACATCTTCCTGAGGTTACACCTTTCAGAGAGGGGCCCTTTCCTTGGATTTTATTCCAAGGGAATTGTAGAAGCTTTGAGGGAATGGAAAATTCCTACTCTAATTATTTTCTGGTTTATGGAACAAAAATGATTTTTTTTAGTTCACTGGGAATTAAGAGCAGGGCTGGGACATGGAGCAGCAGTGCTCACCATGGAGCACTGGTGAGCACCGGGATCACCTCCCCATTCCTGGTTCTTTCCATGGAATCCTGGAATGGGTTGGAAGGGATGTTAAAACCACCTTATTCCAAGCCACCCCTGCCATGGCAGGGACAGCTCCCACTGTCCCAGGGTGTCCCAGTGTCCAGCCTGGCCTTGGACACTGCCAGGGATCCAGGGCCAGCCACAGCTGCTCTGGCAATTCCAGCCCAGCCAGCAATTCCCAGTTCCCAATCTCCCACCCATCCCTGCCCTCTGGCACTGGGAGCCATTCCCTGGCTCCTGTCCCTCCATGCCTTGTCCCCAGTCCCTCTGCAGCTCTCCTGGAGCCCCTTCAGGCCCTGCCAGGGGCTCTGAGCTCTGCCTGGAGCCTTCTCTTCTCCAGAGGAACATTCCCAATTATCCTGTTTCCCTAGCAGAAGTGCATTTTTGAGCAATTTTGGCTTCTGGGAGGTAAGTCCTGCACAGAATTCCTGGAACTGCCTCATCCTTGGATCCAATTCCCTTCTTTCCAGCTTTCCCAGTGCCCATCCTTGCTGGTTTCCAGCTCTTTCATCTGGAACGGCTCCTAAGTCCTGTGGGTTTAATTAAACCTCAGCCTTTTTTTCCCCTAAACTGTGAGGATTTGATCAATTCCTGAGCCTGGATGGCAACAACAGCAACTTCTTCTGTCCCTGGGAAAAAAAAATAGGATTTAGACAGGTCCACAAGGGAAATAAGAGTCTGGATTTGGATTTTATGGAGTTCTCATCCCCAGGCTTGATTTTGTGCTGGTTTAGAAGCTCAAAATGACAAAATGTGTTGTATTTATTTGCCTTTAAAGAATTCCAGGGAATTCCCAGGCATTGAAGTTATGAGGATGTGTTTGTGATTCCAGGAGTTTGAAATGGGATTCCAGCATTGGAAAGCCTCTATAAAAAGGAATAATTAGGAATTCCTATGGAGATTTGTCTGCTTATTTGTGCCCTAAAATAATTTATTATTTATTAATCTTTATTGTGAAGGTGAATTTTAGAAAATGTAATTAAAATTGCTGAATAAAAAAACAGGGAGAATTAAAAAAAAAATCCAAAATTGGGAGCTGTTCAGATAATTTCGTCAAATTCCTGGGATAATTTAGGTAGGTGCCAGTCCAGAATTTCCCACCAGGAAGGTTCAAAAAAATCCTGAAAAAACCACAGTGAAATTCCTGACCTCAGCTCCAATTAATCCTGAAAAGGGCATTTCCAGCTGTGCAGGATAGAAAAATCCATCATTCTTCAGTGGGATATTGATAGAAAAAATGTTTATAGATTATTCAGGATTAAAGTGTTAATTTTTGGAAGCAGGGAAGCATCTGAAAATCCTAAGGAACAACATTAGAATCAAAGCAATCCAAATTAATTGAAGATTAATTGCTGCAATTAATCATTGGCCAGGTTATTCCAAGGTTTTTTGGGAAAGAATTTGTGGGTATTTCCCTAAATCCTGCTTTTCCATTAAAAAAAAAATCCTGATCAAACTAAGCCAGATAAAGGAATTTTATCAATTTATTATTTTTAACTGGTTTTTAACCAAAGTTTTACCAATTTACCTAAGAATTAAACATTTTTTTCCCCTCAGGATCCACTCATTAAAACCCTTTTAAATTATTCAGCAATTCCTTAAAGTCCCTTTATTTTTTCCAGTAATATTTGGATTTTCAGCCTTGAAGTGTAAGGAAAGTTTCCTCTGCAATTCCAAAGCCAAATCCCAAATTGTTGTGATTTAGACATCTTAGATATCTGCCTGATTTTCCAGAGTTTGGATGCCATTGTGTAAAATCTGAATTGAAATGGGAAGGAATGGATTTAAAAACTTGATTTAATTTAATTTATTTTATGTATTTTTGGAGGCATCCCCAGATTCTAGTTTCAGGATTACTGTGGAATCTTTGGGAATAAAGCAAAAAAAAAAACACTGAAAATTTTCCATAGGAGTTGTAGCTTTGTGGGTTTGCTGCTGATTTTTTCCATAATTTCCCAGAGTTTTCCTCTGCTGGAAAAGAAAAGGAAATCTCCTTTTCCCAATGTGTTACAACATCCAAGCCAGAAAACAGCAATTTCCTTGGGATCCTTGGCACGGAATCTGGATGCTCATGTCCTGCCTGTTCACAGCTCCTGTCACTGCCGGCTTTTCCTTGGATCAGGAAAAAAATGTTTCCCTGGAAAAAAGGAAGTGTTGGGATGTGCAATCCCAAGGACATGAGTTGGCCCATAAAGACAATTTATCCTCTGGAAGTGGGAGGCCATTCTCTGTGTTCGTGGTATCACAGAATCCTGGAATGGTTTGGGTTGGAAGGGACCTTAAATCCCATCCCATTGCAGCCCCTATCCCATTCCACCTCCCACTGTCCCAGGCTGCTCCAGCCCCAGTGTCCAACCTGGCCTTGGACACTCATCCAGGGGCAGCCACAGCTGCTCTGGGAATTCCATCCCAGCCACTCCCCACCCTCCCAGCCAGGAATTTCTTCCCACTATCCATTCTAAATCTCCCCTTTTCCAACTTAAAGCCATTCCCTGTGTCCTGTCCTTCCATCCCCTGTCCCAAGCCCCTTTCCAGCTCTCCTAGAGAACTGGGGCTTGGAGCACCCTGGCACGGTGGGAAGTGTCCCTGGTTTGGAATTGGATGGGATTTAAGGTCCCTTCCCACCCAAGCTATTCCGTGGTTCTGTGATTACAAAAATAAGAAAATCATCAGAAAAAAAAAAAAAATGGAAATATGAATTCATTCCTCCTCCCAGACCCAGCACAGGCAGCCTCAAATCTCACAGATCAGAAATCTCTGGGAATATTCAGGGCTTGGAGCAATGTGGGATAGTGGGAGGTGTTCCTGCCATGGCAGGGCCTGGAACAGGATCTTTAAACTCCTCCAACTCAAACCATCCCATGAAATGCAATTCCTCAGGGACTCTTGGAAGAAGTGTACGTTCCCGTGAGCTGTTGAGTGTCTTGGGAATTTCCCTGAGTCATCCAAGGTGAAATCCTGGTGCCACCCACACAAGTCCTGTGGTTTGGTGCCAGTTTTAGACTGTGCCAATTTTCCAGACTTAAAGTTATCCTGGATATTGGTACTGAGTTTTAGACTCTGCCCATCTTTCAGACCTAAAGTAATCAATCCTGGGTTTTGGTTCTGAGTTTTAGACTGTGCCCATTTTCCAGACTTAAATTTATCCCAGGTTTTGGATCCGAGTTTTAGACTCTGCCCATTTTTAAGACCTAAAGTTATCCTGGATATTTGTGCCGAGGTTTAGACTGTGCCCATTTTCCAGACCTAAAGTTATCCTGGATTTTGGTGTGAAGTTTCAGACTGTGCTTGTTTTCAAGACCTAAAGTTATCCTGGATATTGGTGCTGAGTTTTAGACTCCACCCATTTCCCAGACCTAAAGGTAATCCTGGTTTTTGGTGCTTGCTCAGATCAGGTGGACCAAAACAGCAGGAAGTGCCTCTGACAGATTCCAAGATTCCAGTGTCTTCAACGAAACCCTGAGGATTTCCAACATCCAGAGACACCAGGGAGGCCGCTACTACTGCAAGGCTGAGAACGGCCTGGGCTCCCCGGCCATCAAATCAATCCGAGTGGACGTGTACTGTGAGTAAATCCTTGGAATTCTGCCTTTGGTCCTTTAGGAATGCCTTAAAATATCTGTTGTTCCCAAGAAATGTTTGGCTCCTTGAGAATCCCAATTTTGATGGTGGATGCTGAGGATTCACGGAGTTTTTATGGTCAGAAGGGTTGGGATTGCAGGGAAAAATATGGATAATTGGGATTTTGGTGAGGGATGTGAAGGACTGGAATTGCAGGGAAAACTGTGAAGGATTGGGATGGCAGGAAAAAAATATGAAGGATTTGGATTGGAGTGAAAATATGAAGGTTGGGATTGTGGTGAAAAATGTGATGGATTTGGATTGCAAGGGAAATGTGAAGGATTGGGATTGCAGTGAAAAATGTGAAGGGTGGGGATTGCAGGGAAAAATAGGAAAGATTTGGATTGTAGTGAGAAATGTAAAGGAATGGGATTGCAGTGAAAAACATGGAGAATTTGGATTCAAGTGAAAATATGAAGGATTTGGATTTCAGTGAAAAATGTGAAGGGTTAGGATTGTGGCAAAACTTTGAAGGATTAGGGTTGTGGTGAAGGATGTGAAGGATTGGGACTGTGGTACAAAATATGAAGGACTGGGATTGCAGTGAAAAATCTGAAGGATGTAGAGTGCAAGGAAAAATCTGAAGGATTGGGAATGAAGGAAAAATATGATGGATGTGGATTGTGGTGAAAAAATAAGAAATGTTTTTATTTCAGTGAAAAATATGAAGGATTTGGATTGCAGTAAAAAATAGGAAAGATTGGGATTGCAATGAGAAACACAAAGGATTGGGATTGCAGGAGAAAATGTGAGGGATTTGGATAGCAGGGAAAAAATGGGAAGGATTTGGATTGTTGTGAAGAATGTAAAGGATTGGGATTGTAGGGAAAAATGTGAAAGATTTGGATGGTGGTGAAAAATGTGAAGGGTTGGGGTTGAAGTGAAAATGTAAAGGATGTGAATTGCAGTGAAAAGTCTGAAGGATGTAGATTGCAAGGAAAAATGTGAAGGATTTAGAATGCAGGGAAAAGTGTGAATGATTTGGATTGCAGGGGAAAATATGAAGGGTTGGGATTGTGGTGAAAAATAAGAAATATTCAAATTTCAGTGAAAATGTGAAGGATTGGGTTGCAGGAAAAAATAGGAAATATTTGGATTATGGTGAGGAATACTAAGGTTTGGGATTGCTTTATGCCCTGGAAGGGGCTCTGAGCTCTCCCTGGAGCCTTCTCTTCTCCACGTGAACATTCCCAGCTCTCCCAGCAGAGCTGCTCCATCCCTTGGATCATCCTGGAGCCTCCTTTGGGCTCTGGACTCTGAAATTTGCTTTGGGTTCACTCCCAGAATCCCAAAATTATTTGGGTTGGAAGAGACCTTAAATCCCATCCCATTCGAGACCCTGCCATGGCAGGGACACCTCCCACTGTCCCAGGTGCTCCAGCCCCAGTGTCCAACCTGGCCTTGGGCACTGCCAGGGATCCAGGGGCAGCCACAGCTGCTCTGGCAATTCCAGCCCAGCCAGCAATTCCCAGTTCCCAATCTCCCATCCATCCCTGCCCTCTGGCAGTGGGAGCCATTCCCTGGCTCCTGTCCCTCCATGCCTTGTCCCCAGTCCCTCTGCAGCTCTCCTGGAGCCCCTTCAGGCCCTGCCAGGGGCTCTGAGCTCTCCCTGGAGCCTTTTCCATGTAAACAATCCCAATTCTCCCAAGCTTTCCTCATAGGATAAGTGCTCGAACCCTTGGATCATCTCCACCACCCGCTCTGCACTCCCTTGTTTATTATTAATGAAGAAATAATAAACTATTTCTTTTTTCCTCTATTCAAATATATTTATTCTCCTTTTAGACCATTTAAACTCCAGAATAAGGCACAGAGAGAGCAGTGGGGTCTCACCAGGAGCCCCTCCTCATTATTTACACTCAATTAATTCTGAATTTCCCTTTTAACAGGGATTTGTTTAAACCTTTTAAGGAGCCTCTGGAAAAATTTCTCTAAGTAGAGATGGATGTGCTCTAAAACCAGACTTTCCTAACCCAGTTTGTTGTTCATTAATTCCACAAAATTAAGTTTCTGTCATTTAAGAAGTGGAGGAACAAGCATTAATTAGGTTTGGGATTATGAAACCAATAATTACTGACTTAAGATGTTAATACTCCCAATTTGTAACAATTATTCCACGTCGAGCACGTCAGGTGGCCTTTGGCATCAACCCCTGTTTTTCCTAGCTTGGGAAATCCATTTTTCCTGCTTTGTTTATGGAAAAATGATGCAGGGAATTAATAACCCAAAATTACTGTTAAAAAACCTCAGTCCCTGCAGTGTCAGAGTGGGATTAAATCCTGTTTATTCCACATTGTTTAGGTGGGTGCTCCTGGTCCATCTGGATTTTCCAGCACGGTGGGGTTCCAAAGTGAACTCTGGAACAGCCTGATGGAAGTGGGATTAAAAATGCTTTCAATGACTCCATGTCTTGATTTATTGATAATCATCTGGAATTTTTTAATCAACTCTGATTGCATTTTTCCACAGAATTTCATCTTGGAATTGACCACACCACAGGTTTAGTTTGGCCTCTTTTCTCTCACAGCTCTGTCTGCTTTTTAGGGTTGATTTTTTTCTTTTGCTGTTCCATTAAAAATCAATTTAGTTACTTTTTTTTTTCCCTAAAAACCATCTGACCATGGAGCTTTGAGGAATCCTCTCTCTGCCAAAGTTTTTCTGTTCAGCTGCTTCATTTTCAAAAAAAAAAGAATCAGCCTGGTTCTTCCTCAAACTGAATTGGGTTTCCTTCCATTTCCAGCTATTTTTATTCCTTATGTTTATATTCCCTGGAGCCAAAAGAGCTCTTCTGTACTGATTTCCCTCATGCAGTGCTTACAGCCAATAAGAATCTATATATTATCAGTATAATTTATTTATTATTAAATTTTATTTTTATTTTCAATTTATTTTAAAATAAATTAATTTAATTTTAAATAAATTTAAACTTCTTTTTTATTTTTTAAATCCTGTTTTAAATTTCTTTTTTATTTTATGATTTTATTCAAAATTATAATTATTAAATCTTGTTTTTGGAGAAATTCAGTGTTTCGTGCTTGTTACATCTTGTCCAGCAAACTCAGATGCTGAGTTAATTTTCCAGTGTGGAAGAGTTTCCTGTTAGACTTTTCTTTGCCCTTTAATTAATTATTTTTCTGTTCCCCTTAATTAGTTAATTTTTGTTGTCTTTTAATTATTTAATGTTGCTTAAAAACACAAGATCAAGTTAGGATCCTGCACTCCAGTCACTGATTCTGAGTGTGGGAGAAAATGAAATCCTTCCTGCAGAGTGATCCCAGAAATTCCCAATATTCCAGGACTTTTTCAGTGTTTCAGGCCATGCCTGGTGCTCTGCTGGGAATTCATGGACGTGCCTCGTTCTGTGTGAGTTTCTGACTCCTGGTGATTGGGAAAATCGATTGGGAAAATCCATTGATGGGAAAATCCACTGATTCTTTTCCATCTGTGCATATGCCCAAAGAATCATGGAATCATGGAATGGTTTGGGTTGGAAGGGACGTTAAAAACCATCTTATTCCAAGCCACCCCTGCCTGGAAGGGACACCTCCCACTGTCCCAGGGGGTCCCAGTGTCCAGCCTGGCCTTGGGCACTGCCAGGGATCCAGGGGCAGCCACAGCTGCTCTGGCAATTCCAGCCCAGCCAGCAATTCCCAGTTCCCAATCTCCCACCCATCCCTGCCCTCTGGCAGTGGGAGCCATTCCCTGGCTCCTGTCCCTCCATGCCTTGTCCCCAGTCCCTCTGCAGCTCTCCTGGAGCCCCTTCAGGCCCTGCCAGGGGCTCTGAGCTCTCCCTGGAGCCTTCTCCTCTCCAGGGAACATTCCCAGCTCTCCCAGCCTGGCTCCAGAAGGGCTCCAGTGCTTGGAATAGTTCCACAGATTCCTCTGGATCACTCCAGCAGCTCCACATCCTCCTGCTGTTGGATCTGGAGCTGGAGCAGCTCTGCAGGTGGGGTCCCAACTGAGTGGGGCAGAGGGGCAGAATCCCACACTGAGGGATCAGCCCAGGGCACAATTCTGGGTCATGTCCAGCCTCTGATCCCCCAACACTCCCGATCCTTCTCCTCAGGGCTCCTCCCATGCCTATGGAATTTGAGCATTGTCATGGATGTTGTTGTTTGTTCTGTTAGTGCTAAAAAACAGCCTGTTCCCTGGGGATTCTGGTGCTAATCCAGCCTCAGAAACGATGGGAATTGGTTCTGTTTGGTGTCCTTGGAGCAGGAATACCCTCCTGGAGTGCTGCACCCACTGTGCCATCCCCCTGGTGTCACCAGGACATGCTCATAGTTCCAACCAGGTGTATTTACAACCTCATTAAGAGAGGGGAGAAAATGTTTTCTTCATAAAATCCCGTCACCGAGAGCTCATTATGTGTTTCCTTTTGGAACTCTGTTGTAGCCTGAACCCTCAGGAAAGCATCACAGGCTGGAGCTGTGTGGGGATTGTTGATACTGAAGTCATTTGCTTTGTCCTTTTGTGTTGGAGTGTGTTAACAGCCTCCTGGCAGGGCTCTGATCCTCCTGAAATTCCATTGGAAATCGATGGAAGCTCCTCAGGGGCTCCCAGGGTCACGCTCTCCATCGTGGGAACAAGGAGGGAACATTTGCTTCCTTCCAGCAGCTGGAAATGCTGCTTGTTGTCAGTGCTGGGGCTGTTCTGCACATGCAGCACTGCAGATGCAGAATAAATCTCTTTGAAAGGCTTGGAGAGGGGAAAATAGCTCACATGGAGCTGGGAATAACTTGATTCCCGTCCTTCCAGCTTGGTTAGAGCTGTTGTGTGTCCTCACTGGACACGTGAAGGGGTGCAGAGAGGGAGGGCTTGTTTTCCTTTCTGTAGGATGCAAGAAATAGAGAAATTAATTGGATTTCTGAGGTTTATATCCCACACAAAGCATTTCAAAGCCACACATTGGGCACAGCTGAGACTCTGTGATCCTGGAGCTCTTTTCCAGCCTCAGGGATTCTGTGATGTTTAGATTCGATATTTGGGAAAATTTCTTCTGTAAAATTGTTCCCCAGCCCTGGCACAGGTACAAGGTGGAGTCGCCATGCCTGGAGGGATTAAATCCATGTGATTGTGGCACTTGGGGATATGGGGCAGTGGTGGCCCTGGCACTCAGAGCCTGGGCTGGGAACAAGGTGGGCATTGGCCACAGCTTGGACTCGATGATCCTAAATTATTTTCCAGCCTCTATGATTCCATGGTTGAAAGCTTGTGCTGTGTCAAGGAGGGAAAATAGCTTGGAAAACACGGGACTTTCACATTCAAGGATAGTTTAGGAGCTGAATAACTCCCAGAGGAAAAATAACATGGAAAAAACAGGACTTTCACATTTAGGGCTAACTCAGGAGCTGAATAACTCCAGCTCAGCGATGCGTCACCGCTGTCTCCGCTCTGCCCGCCGGGATGAAGCTGTTCCCATCCCTTTCCCAGATGTGTTTTATTCTTATCCCGCCTGCTCCAAACATCTGAAGACAAAGGCAGCTAATTAACAAATGAAATCAGCAAACTGCAGGCCCAGCAGCTGGGAGGAGATGATCCAGCAAATCCAGCCTGGATCCTGCCAAGCTGTTCGTCTTTGTGGCTCTCCCGGAGCTCAGGTCAGGGCTCTGGGGATCGTGATCCCTGTTTCCCTCTCGCAGACAGCTCCATGCCGTTGGAATTCTGCACAAGGAGGATTTTGACAGCGTCTGCCACACTTCTGTGCACCTCCACTCCATCACGATGATGCTATTCCCAGGGAATTTGGATTAGACCCATTTTGATCAGCTTAGGTTGAGTTTTCCATTTGTTCAAGAGCTCAGGGATGTGTGAGGGGAATTCTGCCAATCCAGTGTTTACCATGCCTGGCCCATCTGGGTTTTGGGGAGTGCTTGGTTCAATTCAGAGTTTAAAGACTGAGAAATTGAACCTGATGGTGGCACAAACTTCAGGTTGATTAAGAGACTTTACCGCGTAGCAGCACCCATGACTTCAGTTTGATTTAAAGATTGAGTAATCTGGTGACTTCTCATAATTTCATCAACCCAAATTGAAAATTTTGAGATATTTTTTTCCTTCTCTTGTTAAACAGTGAAGAGATTCATCTTGTTGAGCTTCCCAGTGTCCCAGAGGAAAAATAACATGGAAAAAACAGGACTTTCACATTTAGGGCTAACTCAGGAGCTGAATAACTCCAGCTCAGCGATGCGTCACCGCTGTCTCCGCTCTGCCCGCCGGGATGAAGCTGTTCCCATCCCTTTCCCAGATGTGTTTTATTCTTATCCCGCCTGCTCCAAACATCTGAAGACAAAGGCAGCTAATTAACAAATGAAATCAGCAAACTGCAGGCCCAGCAGCTGGGAGGAGATGATCCAGCAAATCCAGCCTGGATCCTGCCAAGCTGTTCGTCTTTGTGGCTCTCCCGGAGCTCAGGTCAGGGCTCTGGGGATCGTGATCCCTGTTTCCCTCTCGCAGACAGCTCCATGCCGTTGGAATTCTGCACAAGGAGGATTTTGACAGCGTCTGCCACACTTCTGTGCACCTCCACTCCACCATGATGATGCTATTCCCAGGGAATTTGAATTTGACCCATTTTGATCAGCTTAGGTTGAGTTTTCCATTTGTTCAAGAGCTCAGGGATGTGTGAGGGGAATTCTGCCAATCCAGTGTTTACCATGCCTGGCCCATCTGGGTTTTGGGGAGTGCTTGGTTCAATTCAGAGTTTAAAGACTGAGAAATTGAACCTGATGGTGGCACAAACTTCAGGTTGATTAAGAGACTTTACCGCGTAGCAGCACCCATTACTTCAGTTTGATTTAAAGATTGAGTAATCTGGTGACTTCTCATAATTTCATCAACCCAAATTGAAAATTTTGAGATATTTTTTTCCTTCTCTTGTTAAACAGTGAAGAGATTCATCTTGTTGAGCTTCCCAGTGTTAAATCTTTATAGGTTTATTTTTGTGTGGTATTTGAAATTATTGTGTCTGGAATGGTTTGGGATGGAAGGGACCTTAAATCCCATCCCATTCCAGCCCTGCCATGGACAGGGACACTTTCCATAAACATCGGGATCAGGTGGCTTTAAACTACCTGGATAAAGGCAGGGATGTTTGGAGTTTCCCTGCAATATCCCTGCAGAATTCTTTGTCCAAACACCAGATTTTCCTTGCTTTTTCTCTTTTCCAGCCCTCACATGGCTTGAGCAAAGCCCAGCCTTATGTAACCACCCAGTCACACATTCCCAACACTGGGAATGTTCAGGGAAATCTCCCAAAAATTGGGAACATTCCTCACTCTTCTGGTAGTGCTTCTGCTTTGGCTTTGCTGCAGCTGTCGGGATCTTTCCAGCACTGCCGTTGGAAAAAAAAAAATCCATCAGGTTCTGCAGTGGGAATTTTCCATTAATTGACCATTATGAAATGCTTTGGCAGAGGCTTTGCTGCAGTTCCATTCCCAACTTGGATTTCTTGGAGCTTTCCTGATATTCCTATCAAAATCCATCCCTTGCCATAGTTCAGTGTTTACTTGGAAGGGATTAGCTGGAGAGGGACTGGGGACAAGGCATGGAGGGACAGGACACAGGGAATGGCTTCACTGCCAGAGGGCAGGGATGGATGGGACATTGGAATTCCTGGCTGGGAGGGTGGGGAGGGGCTGGGATGGAATTCCCAGAAAACCTGGGGGTACCCCTGCATCCCTGGAATTGCCCAAGGCCAGGTTGGACAGGGCTTGGAGCCACCTGGGATAGTGGGAGGTGTCCCTGACCATGGAAGGGTCTCGAATGCGATGGGATTTAGGGTCCCTTCCTTCCCAAACTATTCCCTGTTTCCACGATCCAGCATGGACCTGTTCCAAGAGAGCAGATTGGACAAGCAGTTGATGACATCACAGCTCCTGGAATCATGGAGTGATTTGGAATCACTTATCTAAAATGACCTCTTGTGCAACCCCCTGCTCAAATCAGGGCCACCTTCAAGGTCAGATTCCTCAGGACTCTGTCCAGCCGAGCTTTGGATGTCTCCAAGTATCCCATGGCCCCTCTGGACACTTGGCCGATTGCACAGGGAATTTGTTTTCCTTATATCCATAAGAAATTTCTCTTGGTGCAGCCTAGACCTCATGGTCCTTTCCTCTGCACCCCCAGGAAGAGCTTTTCACCTTCTCTAGAATTTCCTGGTAGTAAGCTGAAGACAGAAATTCCATCTGATCTTCATCCCAGCTTCTCCTTTGTCTTCGTCTTCTCCAGGAGTCCCTGGTTGGAATTCAAAGACAGAAATTGGATTTTCCCTTCATCCAACCATCTGCACATTGGCCAAACCCAGCTCCCTCTGCTCTGGATGGCCTCCAGTCACCTTGGTGGTGTTCCCTGCATTGTTCCAGTTTATCCATGTCTGGAGCTGGATAGGGCACTCAGGAATTTGTCTTGCAGGGATGAGTTGGATGAGAAAGAATTTTTCCCCAGAAAGAGCTCTCTTGCAGTAAAGGATGGACATGGTTTCAGTCCTGGTTCCAGGTTTTAAGGAATTTCCTCTGCCTTGTCTTGAGTAACTTCATGAAAATGAAGCTGAGCCCAGATTTGGATCTCTCAGGTCTTTTATCCAAGGATTCACCTTCATCCAAGCATCAGAGATTGGAAGAGCATCCCTGGACTTGGTGATGGATCTCATGGCTCCTTGTTTGCCATCCAGGAATGTGCTTTAATAGGGATGACCTGGGGATCAATGTGGGAAACATTATGTTCTCCATCAATACTCAGGAGTTTGACCCTAAAAACTGCAGCGAGTTAATTTTCACCTTTTTACTTTCAACCTCATGAGGAGAAGCCAGAAGTTCTGAGCACTCTCAACTCTTTTCAAGCGCTGCCGTGATTTCAAATAACCTTTTGAACAAAACTGAAAACTCATTAGGAAATGCCATCCTAATTTGGAGCAGCAGATCCATAATTTTCTTCTGTGATCTTAAATTAAATGTTTTGGAGTGGGGGAACGAAGGTAACATTTATTTAAAACCTTTGCCCCATTATGAAGTATTATTGCTGGAATTGTTGGGAATTTTGGAAGAGCCATCATTTCTAATTAAACAAGAGACTCTCCAGCTTCAGTCTTCTTATGCAAATAAAAATGGAGCAGCTCAAGATGAATTTTTAGTCTTAAGATTAATTTTTAGTCTTTAGATTAATTTTTAGTCTTTAGGCTTGGCCTTTTTTTCTTGATATTGCATTTCAACATGGAATTTTCATGTGTTCTAATCTACTTATTTACGAAGTTCTTCCTTAAGAATTCCATGGATTGTCAAGCCTCTTTGAAAGAGGCTGCTCAGGGAAGGGGTGGAGTCAGCACTGCTGGAAAAGTTCAGCCAGTTGTGGATGTGGCTCTGGAAGCCATGGATTAGTGGTGAATGTGGTGGTGGTTGATGGTTGGATTTGGTGATCTCATGGGGCTTCTCCAACCTCAACAATTCCAAGATTCTCCATATTTGCAGAGGGATTTGAGGGTGCCTTTTACTGGATCCTTTTGGTCACATGAAGATTTGAGAACCTCATTCTCCATTTCACTGAAATTTGGCCTCAAATCGACCTGATGAACCAATATTTTGATAATTATTCACACTAGACTTTGCAAAAATAGGGTTGAATTTGGGGATAAAGGAATAATTAACCCCTATCCAAAGGGTTTTAAGGAATTTTAAGGAACAAACAGTGCTGAGAACTTTCTGGAATGGTTGCAGCCAAGGCTGAGTTGCACATGGAATGTTGTGTTCCTGTGTGCTTGGAGGGTGCACCTGGATGGAATGCTGAGTCCAGGATTCCAGCACAAGAAAAACATGGATTTGTTGGAGAGGAGATCACACAGATGCTCTGAGGGCTGGAGCCAGGCTGGGAGAGCTGGGAATGTTCCCCTGGAGAAGAGAAGGCTCCAGGGAGAGCTGAGGGTACCTAAAGGGGCTCCAGGAGAGCTGCAGAGGGACTGGGGACAAGGCATGGAGGGACAGGAGCCAGGGAATGGCTCCCACTGCCAGAGGGCAGGGATGGGTGGGAGATTGGGAATTGGGAATTGCTGGCTGGGCTGGAATTGCCAGAGCAGCTGTGGCTGCCCCTGGATCCCTGGCAGTGCCCAAGGCCAGGTTGGACACTGGGGCTGGAGCAGCCTGGGACAGTGGGAGGTGTCCCTGCCATGGCAGGGGTGGGATGGGATGGACTTCAAGGTTCTTCCTACAGAAACTATTGCTTTCCAGGGATGGAAGGACAGGAGAAGGGGGAAAAACTTCCCACTGCCAGAGAGCCAGGATTGATGGGATGTTGGGAAGGAATTCCTGGCTGTGAGAGTGGTCACATTTGGAAGTTGTGTGTTTTTAACGAGGCCTTAGGAAAAACATTCCTTGTTTTCCTTATTTTTACCTTGTTCCATTTCTTTCCTTCCTCATAAAATTGTCCCTCCAGACAAAGCTCAGAAAAAAACCCAGACTAGGAATCCTTTTTTTTTTTCCTGGTGGGATAAAGCCCAAATTAATTTCTTTGGTATCTTCATATTCCAAGGGCTATTGTGTTTTTATTCCTTGTGGAAGCCAGTTCCTCATTGTGGGCATCTCATTTTCTTGGAGCTGCTGCAGTGGGAGTAATTATCCGATATCTGTATTTTAATCAAGAGAAATGTGTTCCAAAGCCCGGGATGAATTTACCTGCTGGAAGTTAAATGCCTGTAACTAAAAGCAGGGAATCTGCATTAAATTGCTGCCTTAAATTGCAGCTTTAAAAGCAAACAGCTGCGTGCACATGATCCATGGACTCCTGGATCCTGCCATTTGGATGCAAATCAGGCTGTCTATTTATTGCCAAAGCTTTATAATTTTGTGGAAAAGAGTTAGAAGAAACAAGGAGTAAAGCTGCGAACCAGACGAAACCGCAGTAATCATCACACTATAATAGAAATATGATTGACATTTGCATGAGATTGGCTGCGTTGTTCTGCCTAAAAATGTGAATTTTGAAAGAGATTTCTTTTGAAAGAAATTTGAACCAGTTGGGGAGAATGAAATAAATCCTAAACCTGACTTTTGCAGCAAAATTTCTAAAATCTGGGGCTTTTCGAGCAGTTTTGTCTCTGTTTTACCCTTGACTAGTTGTGAGGCGTTGTGGGAAATTCCCGGCGCCGCACTGTTGTTGAGTCGTATAAAGCCTGTCTTAAACTTGGTTTTCCCTGCCTGTTTTTCCCCAGATTTGGATGATCCCATAGTCACGGTCCACCAGAGCATTGGGGAAGCCAAGGAGCAGTTTTATTATGAGAAGACCGTGTTCCTCAGGTGTGTGGCCAACTCCAACCCGCCCGTGCGCTACAGCTGGCGCCGCGGCCAGGAGGTGCTGCTGCAGGGCTCCGACAAGGGAGTGGAGATCTACGAGCCCTTCTTTACCCAGGTAGGCCTAAAAACTGGGAATTTTTTTTCCATCTTGAGGCTTTGTAGTGGGATCTGCCTGCTGGGTTTGTGAGGTAGTGATTGGGGATGGCCTCCAGATGATGATGCCCCACCCACCCTGGGTGTTGTTAATAGATTTGCTGGCATAAAATACATTTCGATTTTTGTAAAAATATGATTTATTGAATGATGGGGGAGTGATATCTACAGGAGGTCTTTTAAGGTGATTTTTATTGGATGCTGCAGAAGCCCAAACTTCTGATCCCCATTTTCTCATCATTCCTGATCCAACTCAGCAATTCTGCACTCAGCCTAAATTACAGCCTTAAAAATCTTTTCATGCAGATTAAATTTTAGGAAAAATTTCTTTATGGAAAAAATATAGGCTGCCCAGAAGAGGGGTGGAGTCTCCATCCCTGGAAGCGCTAAAAAACTGTATGGATGTGGTACTTGAGGTCATGGATTCATGGAGAACATGGTGGTGGTTGATGGTTGGAGTTAATGATCTTGGAAGTTTTTTCCAACCTTAAAAATTCCATGATTCCTGACTCTATGGGAGCTCCCCATGTTGGTTTTTATACTCCTTTTTTTCTGCCTCTTTTATCTTTAAATGTAAGGTTTCATTTCACAATTCCCTCACTTAAAAATGAGGTGTCAAAAAAGGAAATAAAACCTTTTCCAAAGTGTTCCTGCTCCCATTCCCAGCCCCGAAGGAATCCTGGCTCTGTCGGATAAGCTGAGATTAATTTATCGTGTACACATTTGCACCGAGGCAGGATGAAAAAAGGTGGCAAATCCCATTGTCTGTGGCCAAAAGTGTGGGATGGTGTTCGAAAAAAAAAATAAAAAGAAAGAGGAAAAAAAAGGAGAAAAATTGGTTTGGAAAAATCCAAAGGAATAACAAAGAAAGACAGAGGTGAAAACTGTCTGGTAATTTGGTGTTCAGAGCAGAAAGCAACTGCGACTTTCATAAATAATTTTCAGTTAATGATTTGAGAGCACCTTCATTTGTGGCTTTTTATTGTACTTGACAGCTTTATATTGCTCCAACAGCTCTGTGTTTTCCGGAGAAATGTGGAGCCCGGAACCTTGCAGAGATGGGAATTAAATCACAGAGCCAAGTTATTGGTGTCCTAAATGTAATGAGATTATTTTTAATTTAACATGAACGGGCCCAGTTTAGCAAATCTGGGGCTTTGCTTGGACTCGAGTGTAAACTGGAGTTTTGAAATGTTTTAATTAAAAAGTGAAAGTGGATTTTTTTTTTATTTTATATTTCATTATGGAAATGCTGAGAATTGCCTTCCCTAAAATCTAAGGATTCATCTACTAAAATGTGTCACATGAAATTAGATTCTTTTTTTGAGGTTATTAAGATCACCCTTCTTAAAATCTTGGTGTGGGTTTAATTAATGAATAAATCAGATGGTCCTGGTGATATTCCAGTCTTATCCATAACCTTTCTCCAGTTATTGGAGGGCAGCTGGAATTAGCGTGGCCTGGATCCGTGCAGGCAAGATCTGCTCTGTGTTTATGAGAGGAAAAGATGTAATTAAAGGTTCAAGAGTCATCAACATCTTCTGCTTAATTAGTTCATTTCATGGTAGGGATGCAAATAGGGAGAGTGGATGGCAAGAGGGACAGAGGGGATTTGGCTTCAGAGGATCAAGACTTGGGAATTTTGAGAGGGAATTTTTTTCTTGAGGGCTCTAAAGGTGGATTTTAATCTGGAAGTGAAATGGAATGGAAAAAGAAACAAAATTTCTCAGGTTTTTCACCAAAAAAAAGAGGTTGATTTTTATTTCTGATGGTTTTATTATTCTGGTAATCATAAAATCCTGGAATGCTTTGTGTGGAAAGGGACCATAAAGCCCGTCCCATTCCAACCTAGGGACACCTCCCACTGTCCCAGGCTGCTCCAGCCCCAGTGTCCAGCCTGGCCTTGGGCACTGCCAGGGCCATACTCTGGGATGATCCCAAAATCCTGTCAGCAATTAAATCACAGGAGACACTTGGAAGACTGGGCAAATTGCAACTTCCTTAAATATGATCAAATTTTTCCAGTCAACCAGCAAACATCAGCAACTTATTCAAGCACTCATGGGAAGAGAAACTGAACAAACCTGCCCATCCTCATCCACAAAATGTTGGAAAAGTGAACTTCCCAAATCCCAAATCTCGATGGTGGTTTTTTTCCCTGAGAGTTCTTATCCTCCTTGTCGCTCATTGGAATTGCTCAGCCTGAGCACGAGATTAAATTTGCTGTATTTACGACAATTATGCAATTAGACATAATTAGACTAATTATCCCAACCAGTGAGGAAAATATATACATTTTTTTATAAATCTCTGCAAGCTGGGGACAGGATCCAGAATTCCATCGGGAGTTCAGCCCAAGTTCAACCTGGAGCTAAGGAGGGAATGCTGGGATGAAGCTGCCCTGAGTTTGCAGAACTCAGTGCCTTTGGCAGCCTGGATCAGGCCCTTCCCTAGTCCAGAAAAACCTCCTAAAGCAGGAATTTGATCCTTAGGAGCAGCCTTTCCAAGGCTTAATTTTAATCCCATAATTTCCATGGGAAATTTAACAATTTAAACTCCAATATTCCCAAAATCTCTCTAAAATTTCAAGGACTGTTTCTTTTCTTCCCTGCTCAGCTGTATCTTTTTGATGGATTTGTTTTTTTCCCAGTTCTGTACATTCATTTTCTCAAATTTCCTTATTTTTCCTAGACATTCCTGGGCAATGTCTATGTCTTCCTAAGGCTGTGCCTTTCCAGGCCCTTCCCAATTCCAGAGAAACCTCCTAAAGAAGGAATTTGATCTTTAGGAGCAGATTTTCCAAGGCTTGGCCTTACAATGGGCTTCATGTTAATCCCATCATTTCCATGGGTTTGGTTATACATAGAAACCACTTAAATCCCAATATTCCCAAGTCCCTCCAAGACTTCAAGGACTGTTCCTTTTCTTCCCTGCTCAGCTGTATTTTTTAATATGGATTTATTTTTTTCTGAGTTTTGTACACTTGTTTTCTCAAACCTCCATATTTTTCCTAGACATTCCTGGGCAGTTGATCCACTGATATTGTTTAAAATAATTCCATGTGTTCCTAAGGCTGTGCCAATATTAAACTTGTTTGGATTTATTGGGACACTGGATAATGAACATTTTCCATGTTTTTCTTTTGGAACTTTTGCAGGGGAATCCCACATTTCCCATTTCCCAGCTTTCTGCTGTCCATGTTTGAAGGAATTCAACAATCCATGTCCCATTCATCTCCCTGCTCTATCCCTGCTCCCTGGCTAAAAATAGAATACATCAGCTCCTCATTTTTAAAGGAAAACAGGAGGAATTTTGTACCTTGGGATTTTTTTCTCCATGGAAATTTTACCTTAAAATAAATTATCCTGAAAAATTTGTGACATGAAGACTCCATCAGACCAATTTCCCTCTGAATTTCCGGTGTTGATATTCCCTGTATCCTTTAGAAATCCTTTGGGGGAGGACATCGAAGCCTTTAGGTAGAATCCCTGGAAAAGTTGTTTCCATTTTGTGGAATTTCTTGTGAGTTGACTCCTTTCTTTTAGGGTCATCCCCTCTGGATCATTTGGGTTATGTCTTGTGGATGTAACATCAGGGGTCAGTCCCAAGAAACCCACTTGGGAATGCTGGAGGAGGATGGAAATCCCAGATCCATATCCATTTTTCCTCTGCATCTGTTCCTTCCTGACCTTCTCTCCTCCTTTTCCAGGGAGAAACCAAGATCCTGAAGCTGAAGAATCTGCGACCTCAGGACTACGCCAACTACAGCTGCATCGCCTCGGTGCGGAATGTCTGCAGCATCCCGGATAAAATGGTGTCCTTCCGCCTCTCCAACAAAACTGGTGAGCTCCAGCAGCACCCTCTGCCCTGGCTGCACTCTGCTCCGGAATTTCGGGCTCTTTCAGGGAATCCTGAAATGGTTGGGGTGGAAAGAATCTTGAAGTCCATCGCATTCTCGCCCCTGTCGTGGGCAGGGACAGCTTACATTATCCCAGGGTGATCCAAGCCCAAATGTTCAACCTGGCCTCGGACACTTCTAGGGATCCAGGGTTCTCTGGAAATTCCATCCCTGCCCTGCATCTCCCTTCCAGCCAGGAATTCGTTCCTGAAATCCCATCTAAATCTACCCTCTTCCAGCTTAAAGCCATTTTCCCTTCTCCTGGTCATTCCAGCCAGGAATTGTTTTCCAATATCCCACCCAAATCTCCCCTTTTCAACCCCAAAGCCATTCCTTCTGTCCTGTCCCTCCATGCCTTGTTCCCAGTCCCTCTGCAGCTCTCCTGGAGCCCCTTCAGGCCCTGCCAGGGGCTCTGAGCTCTCCCTGGAGCCTTCTCCTCTGCAGGGGAACATTCCCAGCTCTCCCAGCCTGGCCCCAGAGCAGAGGGGCTCCATGGAGCAGCTCCATGACCTTTGGAATCCCTCCAATAGTTCCTCGTCTTCCCTCTGCTGTGGAAACTTTAGAATTTTTATTCCACAAAATATCTCAAGGGAAAACCCCAACCTTTCTCTACTCTGGCATTGATTTCAGGGATTGATTTGACCTTTTCTTACATCGACCTAAACATCAATCCCTTCCTTGATTCCAACCAAAATGTTTCCTTTCAGATTTAATTGTTCCAAATGGAAATATCTGAGGGGTTGTGTTGAAATTCTTTTGTGGGAATGTCTTTAGGTAGAATCCCTGGAAAAGTTGTGTCTATTTTGTGGAATTTGTTGTGAATTTATTCTGGTTTTTGGGCAGTTGTGTTGAAATCCTTTTGTGGGAAGGTCTCTAAGCCTTTAGGTAGAATCTCTGGAAAAGTTGTGTCTATTTTGTGGAATTTGTTGTGAATTTATTCTGGTTTTTGGGCTCATCCCTTATGGATCAGTCAGTTGTGTCTCTCCCTCTCATTGTGGCTGTAACACCAGGGGTCAATCCCAAGAAATGCACTCGGGAATGCTGGGGGAGGATGGAAATCCCAGATTTTACCTCTCCTAAAGGCTCTGTGACCAGGATAAACACAGGATGTGTCTGAAACGGTTTATGAACCTCCCACCAAAGAGCCAAACTGAGCTTGGATTTCTGACTAATCAGGAATTTCAGGGGAATGTGCTTTGGAAAACAATTCCACAGGAAGTGTTGGAACATTTGGAGACTTCAGGTTAGATTAGAGTGATTTAGACCTTAATAATTTGTGTCTGAAGCCCTGAAATCAGGGAGAAAATGAACACAAAATTAAAATGCTGAGCGTGGCTGGGATCAACAGGGAATTTTATTTGCTCTTCCATATTTCCCATCATTCCTGTCCTCTGGGCTTTATTCCAAGGAGTTGCCTCCTGCTTTTTTGGAATTGCTGATTGGACAGCAGACCTGTGGTTTCCCACTGCTGTCCACAACCCTTGAAAGCAGCTCCACCAGGAATTACGGTTTTCTCTGAAGATATCCAGGAAAATTACTTGGAAGGCCTTAATTTACACTCCCATAAATTTTTCCAGGGGAAAAAAAAATACCTGAAGTGAGGTTTGTCCCTCATGAGCAGCTCTGGTTTCCTGGCAGGAGAGGCCTTTCCATGGGAGGTGGGGTTGGGAGTTGGGAGCAACTCCTGACCTTCATCCAACTTCATCCATGGCAAGAGAGTGTGGGAATTGATCCTGCTCCCATTTTTCCTTGGAATAACTTTGCTGTTGAAGCCAGCACAGTCTCAGTTCCTGTTGAGCCTCATCTTCAACAAAATTGATATTCCAGCACTTGGGGAACGTCAAACTCTCATTTCCTGAGCCCAGGATGGGTGATCCTGGGGCAATTTTGCCAAAAGAAGGAATTATTCCCACATTACACATGCCATGGTTATTTGGGGAGAAAATTGTCTTTTTTGGAGTAATTTCCTATGCAAACAAGCCTGGAAAATAACAAGGATTCCCTCTTTTCCACGAGGAATTAGATCACAAGCACCAAGGGCAGGATTAGATGTGAAAAGTGATTAATGCAGGAGCTCATTAAGGACAGGGACTGAGGTGGGGGGGAATCTAAACTAAAACTTTGCTCATTTAATAAAGCTTCACCTCACAGAAGTTCTTCAGTTGAACTTCACCTGGTGTAACTCTGGAGAAATTAGAGAAATTGTAAATCCAGAGGAATCCATGATAAATCCAAAGTAATGAAAATCAGAGCCTGAAGCTGAAGCTGTTTCAGTCCTGTCCTGTCCATCGGTTTAATTGGAAGCTGGAGGGATGGGATGGAGAGCCAGGAATATCTGAGGGGTGCAAAGATGTCCCAGATTTATTGTCAGTGTTGTGGTTCTGAGTGTGTTTAATCCAGCTGCACTCTGTGGGATCAGAATGGGGGAATTTGGCTGTTCTGCATTCAATGGAATAATGGAATGGTTTGGACTGGATCTTAAATCCCACCCAGTGCCATGGCAGGGACCCCTCCCACTGTCCCAGGGTGTCCCAGTGTCCAACCTGGCCTTGGGCACTGCCAGGGATCCAGGGGCAGCCACAGCTGCTCTGGCAATTCCAGCCCAGCCAGCAATTCCCAGTTCCCAATCTCCCACCCATCCCTGCCCTCTGGCACTGGGAGCCATTCCCTGGCTCCTGTCCCTCCATCCTTGTCCCCAGTCCCTCTGCAGCTCTCCTGGAGCCCCTTCAGGCCCTGCCAGGGGCTCTGAGCTCTCCCTGGAGCCTTCTCCTCTCCAGGGAACATTCCCAGCTCTCCCAGCCTGGCTCCAGAGGGGCTTCATCCCTTGGAGCAGCTCCATGGATTCCTCTGGATCATTCCAGCAAATCCACATCTTTCTTGTGCTGAGAATTCCAGAGCTGTGATTTCCCAGGTGGAGTCTCCCAAGGACAGGACAGAGGGGGACAATGCCCTCCCTCCAGCTGTTCCATGAGACACTGGATCTTCAGCCCCCTCCTCCAACGCTGTGACCTCACTTTTCAGGCAAAAATACTTCTTTGTTCCAGCACAGACCAGTTTAAAACACAGAACCAGCCCCAAAGCCTAAAGTGGGTGCTGGAAATGGAGCAGCTGAGGTCACTCCAGAGGTGTCACCCTGCATAGGCCAAAGCCCAAGGAGACAATTAAAAACGGTAATTTAAAGCAGAAGGTAGAGCTGCTGGTTGAGATTGATTTTGTGACTAAAAGCAGCAATTAATATGCTAATTTCTTATCTCAATAGATAAGAAATTTGAAGGGAAGCAGCTCCAGGCAGGGCTGGAATAGGATGGGATTTAAGGCCCCGTCCATCCCAAACTAGTCCATGATTTCGGGATTCTCTCCCCATCTCTCTGCCTTCACCTGGAGCGTACTTTGCTCAGGTTTCTGTGAGCAGCAACAAATTCCTCCTCGTGTAGAAATCCCTGGATCTGTTTTTCCAAGCCCAGCTCAGCTGAGTGTCAAAGAGGAATTACTGACAGCTGATGGTGTCACCAGTTTTCATGGGAGGCACTAAAAAAGGGAATTTCAGCCCCAGCTCCTGCTGAATGGCACATGGAACACTCCGAGCTAAGAATAACCTGAATGGAGCTTTTCAAGAGCGTTCATTGTTTCAAAATGCCAGAGAAAAAAGCAGAATATTTACCCAGAAAACCACGGGAATTCTGGGCTCCTCAGAATAGTTCCTGTAATATGATTGAGGAAAAGCAAATCAGGCTTTTATCTCGCTCCACAAAGCAGCTTGGGTGGCACTGATTCATTTGGAAATGATATTACTTTGTCTATTAGCAGCCAGTTTAGTGCAGGTGATCATTAATCCATAAATTAAGGCTGAGTTTTGGCAGCTTCCAGGAGAAAATAAACCAGCCCAGGAACTTTTCCCGAGCAAGATGAGTCTTTCAATCCGTGATTTTTCAGCTGCCTGCCACAGCTCATTGAAATCACAGCTGAAGCTGCTGCTCTGTCTGGGGCATGTGGTGGGAGACAAATTAAAAAAGGCTTAATTCACTTTTAATCCCTCGATTAGGCTGAAGCCTGTCATGATAAACTTGCTTTGTTTCCCGTCAGTCAGACAAAGCACTGCAAAGGGAATTATGGAAGGTGGAAAAAATATTTCTTTTCACATTTCCTGGCATTCTTGGGGGGAGGTGACTGGGATCTGCATGAACGGGGCTGGAAATCCTGAGGTTGCTCTGAGCTGAGCACTGCAGGTGGGTGATTTTATGGAATCCCAGAATGGTTTGGGATGGAAGGAACCTTAAATCCCATCCAGTTCCATGGGCAGGGACCCCTCCCACTGTCCCAGGGTGTTCCGAACCCCAATGTCCAACCTGGCCTTGGGCACTTCCAGGGGTCCAGGGGCAGCCACAGCTTTTCCAGGATAATTCTTTAGCAAAAAGGAATAGTAGGAAATAAAGCTGGAAAGGATCCCAAGGGATCCTTCAGGCCTGTTCTTGCCACACCAGTCCTGTTGTCCTGGCTGGTTTTGGCTCCCTGCAGGGCTGACAGGGAATCTGGTCCTGGCACGGAATGAGGAATTGTCCTCTCTCCCTTTGCAGCAGGATTTTCCCTGTTGGAGTGTGTCTTGTTTCAGGAATTCCTGAGGGAGCTGGAAAGGGGCTCAGCCTGGAGCAAAGGAGGCTCAGGGGGCCCTTGTGGCTCTGCACAGCTCCTGCCAGGAGGGGACAGCCGGGGGGGTCAGGCTCCCATTTTCCATGGGATCAGAGGAAATGACCTCAAGTGTCATCCAGGAGGACTAAGGTTGGATATTGTGAAAATTCCTTCATGGAAAAAGTTCCCCAGCCCTGGCACAGCTCCCAGGGAGGTTTGGAGTGCCCATCCCTGGAGGGATTTAAATCCCTGTGGATGTGGCACGTGGGGACATGGTGGCCTTGCAGGGCTGGGAATGGTTGGAGTTGAGGTTTTCCAACCCTAACAATTCCTTGAGTGTATAAAGAACACTTCCTTTATTCCCTGGGGGTCACATCATCCCAGTGTCCCCAGTCCTGCTGATCTCCTTTGAGAAGCTCAGCCCTGTGGGAATGCAGAGCCCTCCACATTCCCAGCCCCACAAACACTGGATCCAACCAGAGCTGCTTCCTTGCATTCCCAAAAAATTCCCTCTTATTACATCCCTGGATCCCAGCTCCCTTTTCCTGAGCACATTGCTGATGGTTGTTCCTGTGTCCTCCAGAAGCCTCAGGGTCCCTCCTTGGCAGCTCTTCATTAGCCAGCCACCCCTAATCCACTAATTAGGATGTTGCTGTTGCAGCAGGGCTGGGCTGAGGTGTCTGGAGCTGCTCAGGCAGAGCCGCATTCGGGGAATTCAGGAACAACTCATCCTTTCTATTTTTGGAAAGCGGGAATTGTGCTCTAGGGGCTCTGAGATCCACGACCTCGGCTTGCAGGCCTGACTTTGGCATGGCTGGGATGGATTTAATCCTGCATGGGTTTAATCCTGCCTGTGGATCTAAATTCAGCAGGGAAGGGGCAATCCCACCATGGGTTTAAGGTGCCAAAGGGAGGATTCTGCTTCCCTCAGCGCCTCTGGATCAAATCCTCACGGAATGAATCCCTCCAGTGTGGGAGCTGGGAGCTTTTGTAGCCTCTCCCGAGCAGAAGCAGCGAGGAAGTGCCTTGAAAAGCCAAGATCCGCCTCCCTCCCTCCCACTGGAATCCTCAATGCCACTTCTGTGCGTGAACGGCAGCACGAGCCCACCGAGGCACCAAAGTGCTGGGAAAAGGAGAGGAAAAGCACCCAGGAAAAAAGGAGAATAAAGATGGGAGTCATCAGAGCTGCAGCCCCTCGGCTGGAAAAGCAGAGGGATTCTGGAAAAGTTGGAGGATGGGGAAAAGGGAAATTCCATTGAGGAATGACATCGAGATACCTGGATTGGCTTGTGTGGATATATGGGAATATAGAAGCACCAAGCGCAGCTGAAAAACCTTCATAAATGTGATTTATAGTTATATTTGTTTATATTAAAGGAAGATTTTTCCCCAGAGGGTGCTGGCACTGCCCAGGCTCCCCAGGGAATGGGCATGGCCCCGAGGCTGCCAGAGCTCCAGGAGCAGCCAGGGATGCCCAAGGTGGGATTGTTGGGGTGTCTCTGGGCAGGGGCAGGGGTTGGTCTCTGTGATCCTTGTGGATCTTTCCCACTCAGGATATTCCGATGTACAATTCTCGGACAATTCCATTCTTTATTTCTGTCCTGTAACTCCCCACTCTGCTCTCTGAACCTCAGAATTTTCCATTTTTGACAGGGTGCCCAGACAAAATGATCTTGCTCTTGCCTCAACTTTAAGCCTCTTTATTTCAGGGACAGGCTCAGGGCAGACTGAAAAATAGGATTTTTTTTCTTTTTAATCCCTGACAGGAGCAGTGACTGCTCAGGGATCCCAGTGGGAGGTTCAGGGACACAGACAAGGGTGGCTCTGTCCTTCAAGGGACACCTGCCCTGGGTGTGGGGGGACACCCCTTTGTCCCAGAGCAGATCCAGGTATTTTACCAGCTGGAAATTTCTCCTGTGTGCCAGAGAAAACTCTAAATCCTGCCTGTGACATGAGAGGTTAGAATTAAATAATCTCTGAGGCCTTTTCCGACCCAAACCATTCCATGAGGAACCATTCCATGATGATCCTAAAGCAATTGCGATGCTTAAAGCTGTTCTGGGAATATTTTACTTCAGTTATTCCATGCATCAAGTCAAAAAAAGGACACAAATCTGAATGATCTGGGATTTGAGAAGCTTCTCTTTATTTCTTCTTGACCTGGAAGCGCTGGAAATTTAAAGGCAGTGAAAAGAAAACAGGAGAAAAGAGAAAGTAAGTAAAAAAGAAAGATGAGGTGTAAGATAAATATGTTTTATTTGCCTAAACACAAATTTTTAGAACTAAAAATGTTCTAGAACTCTAGAGCTGTATAGCTGGAGAATTTTCTGCTCTTTTCACATGGTGTGCAACTTCCACTGGGATCTCTCTGTAGCAGCAGAGGATAAACACAGAAAAATATAATAGATATTTTCATCGCTTGTTCTAAGACTTTTTTTCTTTTATTTTTCCCTGCATTTATATTTTTTAGGGGTAATTTGAGCTTTTTGAAGGCCTGATGATGAAAAGAAAGGACCTGCCCTATCGCAGGGTGGGCAACAAAAAGTTTATTTTTGCCCTGTAAAATAACAGTAAAAAAAAATCAATATGGGGAATGGAGCTGAAGAAAGGGAGATTTCAGTTGGGTTTATGGAATTTCAGGCTGGGAGGATAAAGAAGAGCAGAGATGGAATTCTTAGAGAAGCTAGCTGTGGCTGCCCCGGGATCCCTGGCAGTGCCCAAGGCCAGGTTGGACACTGGGGCTGGAGCAGCCTGGGACAGTGGGAGGTGGCCCTGCCATGGCAGGGGTGGAGCAAGATGAGTTTTAAGCTCCCTCCTATTTGATTCTAACTCAAAATTTGGGAATTCCAGCCCACTCTTTTTTGAACTTTCTGGAGTAAATAGTTACAGGAATGCTGCTTCCAGCCTGGCAGGGAGCTCAAACCCTTCCTCCCTGAGCACCGCATGTCTCGTTAGGAATATTGGCTTTGTGCTCCTGCAAGAAATGCTGGCTGTAAATGAAATGGATGCACACACAGCAATGGATATAAAAATATAATTCAATTATGTTCTATTACTTCAGTTCTGCCTTTCAAATAATGCCCCAAACTGGAGGAAATAATGTCCTTTCATTTCCATTCATCACAGCTGAGAGCCTTGTCAAGGACATGACTTGCTGCCTGTACTTTGATATTGCTATTAAATTATTGGGTTTCTTCTGCATTTCCAGTAATCCCTAAAGCCAATTGTGACATTTCCTCAATTCCATACATCCAGCCTAAATACCTCTATTTGTCTCACTGTAATTATGACACTTTGGCAGTGGATTTTTTCAGGGCTGCTCAAGAATGACAGATGGATTTTCCTCCCCGTGCGATCCCGGCCTTAGCTCCCCATCCCAGACAGCAGCAGAAATT
Source organism: Passer montanus (assembly GCF_014805655.1). NCBI lineage: Eukaryota > Metazoa > Chordata > Aves > Passeriformes > Passeridae > Passer > Passer montanus. The sequence goes on from NW_024358723.1 coordinate 977,146, forward strand.
CCACCCCTTCAAATTGCCTCAACATCTTCATCTGATCCTTGAATAAATCCCAAAATGCTTTGGGTGGGATGTGACCTTCAGGATGATCCCATTCCACTCTCTGCAGGGCAGGGACACCTTCCACTCTCACAGGTTGCTCCAAACCTCATCCAACCTGGAACATTCCAAGCATGGAGCAATCACAGCTTCTCTGGTCCAAAGTGCTTGGCCTTAATTAGCCTGGTCTAATTAAGAGTGTTAAGGATGACTTAAGGAGTGCTTGGTTTGTGCTCAGTCTGAGAAAATCTTGCCCCAGTCATTAATCAAGCCCAGGGTGTGTTTCCTGCTGGTTTAGGATTATCCCATTCCACTCCCTGCAGGGCAGGGACATCTTCCAGTGGGTGAGGTTGCTCCAAACCCCATTGAAACTGGAACATTCCAAGCATGGAGCAGCCGCAGCTTCTGTGGTCCAAGTGCTTGGCAGCCTGGTCTAATTAAGCGTGTTAACGATAACTTAAGGAGTGCTTGGTTTGCGCTCAGTCTGAGAAAGCCTTGCCCCAGTCATTAATCAAGCCCAGGGTGTGTTTCCTGCTGGTTTAGCTCCTTGTGAGGACTGGACTATGTTGGAGCCATTAATTATTAATTTCCTAATCAATCTCCATCCATCTGCCACCGGTGCCTGGCTTGCCTTTAACATGAGGCCACAAAAATGGATGTAATTCCCATTTAAATTCCTGGTAGTGCCTGGAGCAGCAGGGCCGGGCGTTGTGACCTGCTGTAATTCCAAGAGCACTTTGTCACTGGCGCCGTTGGCTCCCCAGGCAGCTCTGAAATCCCGGGATGCAGCAGCACCGCTCCCACACGGAAGCCTCTGAATGGGAGCCCCTTTCCCAAGGCTGCAGCTGCGGCATGAATGGGAGCGGGGCGGATTCCCTCGGATCAGTAGGGCCTTGTTCTGCCAGGGGAGGAGCTCCCAGGGGCTCTGCTGCTCTCTTTGTCCTCTGCCAAGCCAAGCCTGACTCCGAAATGTGGGATTGGCGCTCGGAAACCCCAACTTCCAAAGGGCAGGGGGGATGCGGAGCCCTCAGGACATGGAGGTGTTCTTGTGGTGTGCAAATGTGATGTTTGGAAAGCGTGCTCCAGGCAAGTTTTGGGAGTATTTCCCAGAGCTTGCTATTGTTCACTTATGATTTTTATTATTCCTAATGGAGTCCAAGGGAGGTTTTGACCAGGAATGTTGGCTGGCTGAGGCTCTGCTGGGTTGGAGGTTGTGGTTGGGAGAAGCTTTGCTGGCCAAAGCTCCATGGCCCAGTGCTCCCCTCCTCAATCCTGGAAGTCATGTTGGACACACCTCGGCTTGGGAAGAGGCTTTGAGAGTGATAATAGACCCTCTTTAGTCCTGACTCCTTCTGGCAAGGATGGTTTCTTTGCATTTGGAATTCTTGGAATTTATGAGATTTCATACATGAACCTCTCCTGTGTTCCTGGGGCTGCCCCTGAATCCCTGGCAGTGCCCAAGGTCAGGTTGGACACTGGGGCTTGGAGCAGCCTGGGACAGTGGGAGGTGCCCCTGCCCATGGCAGGGGTGGCAGAGGGTGGGCTTTAAGGTCCCTCCAACCTGAACCATTCCAGGATTCCATGATTCCCTGGCTGTAACTTGCCATTCTTTTCTCCTTTAGCAGAGAAATATCAATGTAAAGGTTCATTTGTGAATATTGGGAATATTCCCTTCATAAGAAGGGTTTGGCCCTTTATCTGTTCCACTGAGTCCTATTTCCTGAAAACCTCAACAACCTTCCTGAATTTCTTAATATTTTTTGTATTAAATCCAGCTTGCCGTGTCCGTGCCTGCAGAAAAGCAGGGATTTCTGTTTGCTTTTTTGGGATTGGAGCTGAAAGTGAAACTTGGTGGTGTAAATAAAGGGAAACTGCTGTACCCAAACTCTCATTTCCATGTGCTTTCTGTTTGGAGTGCTGGGATGAAAGGGATCTGTCCCAGCCTTTTTATCCCATCCCACTTTTTTCCTGAAGGATGGCAAAGGGCTCCCTTTCATCTGCAGGATTATGGAAGTGGCCCCACCAGCTTGGCTTGACGTCGGTGCTTTTATCTTTTGCTTCAAGTTTTGAAGGATTATCCGTGGTTCCCTTGTTCCCTGTCTCGAGATTTGATGGGAAGTGGGAGCAAAGAGCAGCTCCTTGCTGCAATTGTTCAGGAAAAATGATGAAACCCAGGAGAGAGGAAGGGAGAGGGAAATAGGTGCCAGTTGGGTGTTGATGATGACCCCACAGGTTCTGGTTGTACCTGGATCCCTGGTTTAGTCATCTTCTCCCAAAATAAAACCTCCTTAAAGCAGAAAACATGGCACAATTCCCAGTTTCCCAGCTGGAATTCCAAAGCAGGAATTTGAAACATCCTCCCTGTTGGAGGCATCAGCTGATGGAAGAAGAGCTCAGAGGTTGCGAGCAAAGAGACCCTGGCCCAGCTGGCAGAGCTGACTGGTTTGGGGTCTGGATTTTTAGCCATGAGCCAAATTCCTTTGGTTTTAAATTACTTGAACCAGGAATTCATGCTGGGAAGGATCTGAAGAGTCCAAAAATGGGAGAAACTGGAAGAGAGGGCTTGGATTGTGAATCTCTGCTCTCCTAAGGAGTTTCTGTCTGGTGACCAAGGGCTGTACTGAGGGAGATGCTGGAGCTGTGTCCAGGACGGATAGGACTGACAGCAGGGAAAGGTTCCACTATTCCAGAGGGTGCTGGCACTGCCCAGGCTCCCCAGGGAATGGGCACATTCCCAAGGCTGCCAGAGCTCCAGGAGCCTTTGGACAGTGCTGCCAGGGATGCCCAGGGTGGGATTGTTGGGGGGTCTGGGCAGGGCCAGGAGCTGGATCCATAATCCTTGTGGGTCCCGTCCCCCCACCTCAGGACATTCCATGAATATGATGTTCCCAGTTCTCCCAGTGCCAGGACAGATACAAAGGAAGCTCTTCCCATATTTTTTTGTTCCCGCTTCCAAATGCAGACAAAGCAAATTCCTCCTGGGTGAAGCCCAAATGAAGCAAACTCTGATTTTATGGCTGATTCTTGTATTTGCCTCTAGTGCTTGGTTTGTATTCCTTTAATATTGAAATAAGATTCCCATCTAAAGCAGAACACCCGGGAATATCTCCCTGTAATAACAAGGATGGGGATGTGATTTTGGAATGTAACATTTTTATTGCCTTTCCCTTTTTATTACCACATTTGCTGGCATTCTTGGCCCAGAATGTCAATCCTTCACCTTCATTCCTGGGGCTTTTTTTTGGAGTTGCTTCTTTTCCTTGCTTAGCAATGGATATTTATACAATGGTTCATCATTTATGCAGCTTAAGGGATGTCTTGGAGCAAAGCCTGGATCCAGCAAGGGTGGATCCCTCACCACAGGGGACATAGGATGTCACAGCTCAGAGTGTGATTTTATATTTATATTTATATTTATATTTATATTTATATTTATATTTATATTTATATTTATATTTATATTTATATTTATATTTATATTTATATTTATATTTATATTTATATTATTCAGTATATATTAATATTATTTATATCTATATTGTAAATATGTACATAATTTATATAACTTATATTTTATTTATATCTATATTCTACAATGAATTGCTGCCCTGACCCTTATTATTGAGCATTTGCTCCTCTTCTATCACATGGAAATATTAAATGGAAAAGGAGAGACAAGAAAAGAGAATTAAATTTAATCATGTCTTTCTGAGGTCAGCAGCATCTCCCCATCAACCTGTGCTGACTGCTCCCACTACACCTGGTCATAGGATATTATGGGAATTTTATGGGAATTATAGGAATTAGGTGTGAGCTGAAGGTTGTACATCCCAGAGAGGGAAAAATGCCTCTGTCTGGGATGGTTCAGTCTCTCCATGTGCAAAGAGATGATGTCCCAAGGGAGATCCCTCTCTGGATTCCAGCTCCAGGGATTCATCCCAGTTGGCAGCCAAGTTCCCAGGAGTTCAGTGGGGAGCAGGTGGATGGAGAGGGGTGGATGAGTGGCAGGATCTGACTTGAGGAGAACAGGCTTCCCATGCCAAACAAGTTGTTGACTCATTCCTTTTTCCAAGGTTTCCCATCCAGTGTGCTGGCACCTGTCCCACACATGGCATGTTCCATCCTAAATGTGGTTGCAGGGCTGCCCATCCATCTGTTTGTTCATCGTCCATCCGTCCATCTATCCCTGCTCCCATCAATCCATCAACCCTACCTCCATCTGCATGCCCAGGGAATGTGGCTGCCCCTGGATCCCTGGCAGTGCCCAAGGCCAGGTTGGACACTGGGGCTTGGAACACCCTGGGACAGTGGGAGGTGTCCCTGCCCATGGCAGAGGGTGGCACTGGATGGGATTTAAGGTCCCTGCCAACCCAAACCATTCCATGATTTTGTGATTCCATGGCTTTAACTCTCCCTGCTTTTCTTTATCTCCTTCTCCTTTCCTTACTGGAACAACCAGTCAGAACTGGAACAAGAAACCAGTGAGTGTCAGGACACAGGGAATGGCTCCCACTGCCAGAGGGCAGTGATGGATGGGAGATTGGGAATTAGGAATTCCTGGCTTGGAGGATGGGGCAGCCCTGGCTCACCCTGGTGCCCAGAGCAGCTGTGGCTGCCCCTGAATCCCTGGAAGTGTCCGACACCAGGCTGGACGGGCCTTGGAGCAGCCTGGGACAGTGGAAGGTGTCCCTGCCATGGCAGGGATGGGATGATCTTTAAGATCCCTTCCATCCCAACCATTCCCTGATTCTGTGATCTCTGTTGTTCTGCAGCATCCCCTTCCATCAAGCTCCTCGTGGATGACCCCATCGTGGTGAACCCTGGAGAAGCCATCACGTTGGTGTGTGTGACCACTGGGGGCGAGCCAGCACCCAGCCTGACGTGGGTGAGGTCTGCGGGGGTCCTGCCTGACAAGACTGTCCTGAACGGGGGCACCCTGACCATTCCCGCCATCACCTCCGAGGATTCCGGCACCTACAGCTGCATCGCCAACAACAATGTCGGCAATCCTGCGAAGAAGTCCACCAACATCATTGTAAGAGGTGAGTTCAGTTGGAAAACCATGGACTTTTCTCCTGGACGATTATTCCAGTCCTAATCTAGTGGGACAGCAACATTCAAGGTTCAGTGTTTGAAGTTCAACATTCAACATTCAATGTTCAGCGTTCAGTATTCAACATTCAACGTTCAACATTCATTGTTCAATGTTCAATATTCAGCATTTGTTGTTCAACGTTCAATGTTCATTGTTCAACATTCAATGTTCATTGTTCAGCATTCAACATTCAAAATTCCATGTTCAATGTTCACTATTCAACTTTCAATGTTCATTCAATGTTAAACATTCAATGTTCATTGTTCATTGTTCAACATTCAATGCTCAATGTTCAAAATTCAATGTACAACATTCAAGGTTTAACGTTCAACATTCAACATTCAATGTTCAACATTAATTATCCAATGTTCAACATTCAATGTTCAATGTTCAACAGTGAGGTTTTCCTCTGTTTCCAAATGGTCGCGGTTTGATTAAATCTCGAAGGTCTCTTTCAGCCTTGATAATTCTCTCAGTCTGGGATTTCTGGTCATTTCTAATCAGTTATGGGATGAATTAGTATTGGTTTCCAAGCCTGCCAGAGTTCTTGTGCTGGGATCAAAGCCCTGAGGTAGAACAAGGGTGGTTTGGTGCCTTTTTGTGTTTGGGTGATGCAGCAGCAGCTTTTCCATGCAAAGTGGAGAGAAATTGGTTTGCTCAGCCTGGAGGGGACTGAGGGGATGTGGTCTTCAACATCCTCCTGAGGAGCAGCTCTGATTGATGGTCCCTGTGACAGGGACAGGAACCAGGGAATGCCTGGAGCTGTGCCAGGGCAGGTCAGGCTGGAGATCAGGAAGGGTTCTTCCCCAGAGGGTGCTGGCACTGCCCAGGCTCCCTAGGGAATAGGCATGGACCTGAGGATGCCAGAGCTTCAGGAGCCTTTGGACAGTGTTGCTAGGGATGCCCAGGGTGGGATTGTTGGGGGTCTGGGTAGGGAACGATTTGGACTCCATGATCCTTGTGGGATCCTTCCAATTCCATGGTTCTATGAAATGATCACCAAAGGCCTTGGATGCATTCCAAGCTCCTGGAGTTCTCATTGCCTCCTTCACATCTTCCTTCCTCCTTATCTGAAGCGGTTCCTTCAGATGGGAATGTCCTCCCTGGAGGCTGGGAATGTCCTCCCTGTTGGGGAGCTTTAGATTGATCCCTGTGCTTTAATTCCAGGAAATATCAGGAGAAGTGTCTGTCTGAGGTGAAAACAAAAGAGGAGGGCTTGCAAAACAACTGCTCCCAGCTGGAGGGAATCTTTCCCTGCTCGTTTATTCCCTTCTGGAAAACCCCTGGGACACAGGCAGTTGGTTTGGATACACAGCTGGATTGGCATCATCAGAGAGGATTCACCTCCCTGAACCAAACACTTCATCTGAACCTCATTTTCCGCTATTAATCTGGGAATGGAGGTGAAACATAAACTCCGAGCTATAGGAATTTGAAAGAATAACCTGGGATTAGTCAGACTCAGGAAAAACTGATGGATAGAGAGCCAATGTGGGAATATTTCACGGGAGCCACAACCCCTGCTCACTTCGTATTACCCACCATCTCCTGCTCTCCAGCAGGATGAGGAATTAGGAGCTATTTCTGTCCTGGAGGTCATAGAGGGAGCATTGGATCAGCATGGATTGGATCAGGAGATGGGTGTGGATTTATTTGGAATATTGTGTTTGAATTTGAATTTCTGACATTTGGCTCTGAGGTTTTGTTGTCATTCCTTGGCTCAGGAATATGCTGAGATTTACATGGGGATGAGGTGGGGAAGGGGAATTGGGAGTGGAAAACAGCTTGGAATAAGGAAAAGGAGAGGAAGAACTTGTTGTGAAAAGAAACCTCAGTGTTTTAATTGACCCAGCAGACAGCACCAGCCAGCCCTGAGGAAAAGCCACATCCCTAAATCCCTGCAGACACAAATTCCATGAGTCATGGCATCATAATAAAAATAATAATACTATCCCCTCACGTTTTTATTTATAGAAGATGATGCCTGGGAGCTGCAAGTTGTTGAATAAAGTCTCATTAAAACACTCTAGGTGTTTTTGCTTTTCCCTCTCTGCTTTTGTGGCCCTGTTAATGCTGGGAAGGGACCACAATGAGAAGAACCCATTAAATAAACGAAGCTCAGCTCCTTCCTAGCCCCAGTTTTATTATTTCCCCCTTTTTATTTCTGTTAAATGGGAAAAACTCACCTTTAGAAGGAAAAAATTCTCCATTCCAGTCTTGGATTTATCTTTGCTGGAAGTGATGCCGAGTTGAGGAGTGAAATATGAGAGAAAAGCAGAGTTTAGGTTGACTTTGTGTGTTTATTTCTCAGCATTTTGCCTCATTTCTCTCTCACTTCAGCTCATTTTGCTGTTGTGGGTCAGGATTTTCACACAGCAGCTGAGGAGAGAAGAGAATTTGCTGGAAATAGAAATTTCCATGCCAGGCAGGAGAAGCATTTGGTAAATGGAGTTCCCATCTTGTGCCAGGTGCACCCTGAATCCCAGGATTCAACAATAATCTCCCAATCTGACCCAGAAATAAATCTTCTCTCAAAGCACCAGCAGAGCTTGGAGGAAATGTTTTCCCTTTAAATGTCTCTAAATTTCAGTGTTTTATCTGAGTGTGCCTTTGTTGTCTGTGCTTCATTCCATGAATGAAGCATCTCCATGATTTTTTTTCTGGATGTTTTCCTGGTTTTGTGGCTGCTGGCCACCCACACCTGACTCCAAAGGTGGAGAGGGACTTGGGACGAGGAAGCTGTGGATGTGTTGGAGGAGGCCATGGAGCTGGTCCCAGAGCTGGAGCTGCTCTGGAGCCAGGCTGGGAGAGCTGGGAGTGTTTCCCTGGAGAGGAGAAGGCTCCAGGGAGAGCTGAGGGTACCTAAAGGGGCTCCAGGAGATCTGCAGAGGGACTGGGGACAAGGCATGGAGGGACAGGAGCCAGGGAATGGCTCCCACTGCCAGAGGGCAGGGATGGGTGGGAGATTGGGAACTGGGAATTTCTGGCTGGAGTGAACAGGACAAGGGAAAATGGCTTTAAACTGGAAGGAGGGTGAATTGAATGGGATATTGAAAAGGAATTCCTGGCTGGGAAGGTGGGGGGGGCGAATTCCCAGAGAACTTGGGATCCAGGTACCCCTGAAAGTGTCCAACAGACAGGTTGGACACTGGGCTTGGAGCAGCCTGGGATAATGGGAGGTGTCCCTGGCCATGGAAAGGATGGGAATGGGATGGGATTTAAGGTCCCTTCACCCCAACCATTCCAGGATTCTCTGATTCCAAGGTGGCAGCTCCATCCAGTGAGACAGGAAAATGCTGGATAACATCCTTGAAGGACACCTGCACATCAGAACAGGACACAGGGAGAGCCACAGAAGCGTTTTCCAGGGCTTAAATTCAATGGCACTGACAGGGTTGGGAAGGGTGTCAGGCTGCGTGAAAATCATGGAACCACAGAATTGCTGAGGTTGGAAAAGTCCTCCAAGACCATCAAATCCAACCCTTCCCCAGCACTGCCAAGGCCGCCATGTCCCCAAGTGCCACATCCACAGGTCTTTAAATCCCTGCAGGAATGGGGACTCCATCCCATGCCTGGACATCCTGTTCCATTGATTCCCTCCTGAGGGACTTCTCCCATTCCCACCTTTTATCGGATCCTTCCTTCTTTGCCATTGTAACAGCAGCACGTTTTTAATTCCATTTGACTCTGCCTGTGTGAATTTCACCTTCTGGGAAGTGGAAACCTCATCCTCGGAGTTAATTTTTCCGAGGGGTGGGATTCCCTGTCAGTTGAAATAGAAAATAATGACCATGCTCAACAGCAGCACAAAAGCTCTTCCCGGACAAAAAGCACTCCAGGGAAATCCCTTTGTAAGGCCAGGATTGCTGGAAGTACCTCTGGGTTATTCCTTTAAAAACTGTGTGTGAACTGTAGGCATGGCTGCTAAAAAAAATTAAGGAATAAAAATAGAAGGAGGAAGCTCAGATTGGGAAATTAATGAACGTTTGTTGCTTTTTTAGTTAAATAAAAATTCTGGGATTTTGTTCTCTACACCTGCCTTCCTTCTGCTTTCCTGATCTTTATCCCAAAGCTATTTTTAGGAATTTCCCTTGGGGTTTAGAGGAATAAAGGATAAAATTAAGGCTGGTTGGACATCAGCACCTCTGGAATGTCCCCAGATTCCATCAACTGAAATGTGGGCAGGGCCCCCATGAGCTGCTGAGCATCACACCCTGGGAAAGACTCTGGAATTTTATCCCAGAGGTGGTACCAGGGTTTGGTCACCCAGCAGGTCACTCCTGGCAGGAGGGTGAGGGATGGCACATCTGGACTTGTGGTCACTGCCTGGAATATTCTGGGATTGGCTGGGAATTCTAATATCCTAAAATGCTGGATTTTCCATGAAACTGGCACAAAGATCTTTTTTTGATTCTTTCTTTCCTCTCTGTATCCTGAGAAGGACTCCCGGGAAACAGAATTGAATAAATTTTGGGATGTGGGTCTGGCATGTGTAGTCACTGCCTGGAATCATCTGGCACTAGTTGGGAATGCTAAAATCCTAAAATGTTCATTTTTCATGGAATTGGCAGAAGGGGTTTTTTTTCCATCCTTTTTTTTTTTCTTTGTATTCTGGGAAAAACTCCCAGCAAGTGGGGGAATGGAATAAAGTTATGGATGGGGGTCTGGCAAGTGTGGTCACTGCGTGAATCATCTGGGGTTGGTTGGGAATTCTAAAATCAAAACATGCTGGATTTTCCATGAAACTGGCACTGCTCATTCTTCTTTTCCTCTCTGTATCCTGGGAAAAGCTCCCAGGAAGCAGAATAGAATGAATTTCAGGACGTGGGTCCATGGTGGCCTTGGCAGTGCTGGGATAACACCTTGGCTTGATGATGTCCAAGGGCTTTTCCAGCCTTATAATTCTGATTTTCCATCTTTTTTCCTGGCTGGATAATTCCAAAGGCCTTATCAAATATCCTCAGGCATCTCCTCCATGGAGAAACGTCCTCTGTGATGGAATTTCAAAAGATTTTAACCAAGCAAACCTGATCTCCTCATCCACAGTGTTCCTACAGCCATAAATTCCCAGTGTGCTCCTTAAAAGTTTACAGCTCTGGGAATGAATGTGGGAAAAAGGGGAGCTTTGGAGTTGAATAAATCCATTTATTTTTATTATCTGCCACAGGCTCAGGCCCTTGAGCTCTTCCCAGGTTGGAGGGTCATGGATGAGTTCATAAAAGGCTCTCCTATAAAAACGGAGATGGTTTATTGATCCTTCTGCCCTTTCATTAGGACTTCCCAGAATTTTTTGTGAGCAGGAATTTGATTTTGAAGGGAGTTTGCTGCTCTGGAGGATATCATGAGGAGCCTGTTTGGCACCACGTGTGTGGAAGGATATATCAGAAGGCATTTCAGGAGATGGGATTCATCTGATCCCTCTCCTTGTCTTCAGGTGGACACATTTTTTCCCCATTTTGTCCTGGGGATGCTGGGGACAATGGCTGGATATGAGGCCAGGTGTGGCCAGGTGGGAAAGAGGCCAAAGACACCTGGATTGGATCAGGAATTGTGTGGGAGCAGGAGCAGGGAACGGATTGTCCTGACTGCCCCTGTGCTGGAAATGCTGGAGCACCTCAAGGGCTGTGTCCAGTTCTGGACCCCTCAGCTCTGAAGGACCTGGAGGGGATGGAGAGTGTCCAGGGAAGGGAAAGGAGTTGGAAGGGGGCTGGAGAATTCCTGAGGGAGCTGGGAAGGGGCTGAGCCTGGAGCAAAGGAGGCTCAGGGACCCTTGTGGCTCTGCACAGCTCCTGCCAGGAGGGGACAGCCGGGGGGTCGGGCTGTGCTCCAGGGAACAGGGACAGGAGCAGAGGGAACGGCCTCAGGCTGGGCCAGGGCAGCTCAGAGTGGCACAGCAGGAATTTCCCCATGGAAAGGGTGCTCAGGCCTTGGCACTGCCCAGGGAGGGTTGGAGTGCCCATCCCTGGAGGCGTCCCAGGAATTCCTGGAGGTGGCACTCAGAGCTCTGGGCTGGGGACAAGGTGGGCATTTGGCACAGCTGGGACTTGGTGACCTTGGAGCTCATTTGCAACCTTTCTTTTCCAACAGTGATCTCATGGTGTTTAGATTGGATATTTGGGGGAATTTCTTCCCTAAAAGGGTTCCCCAGCCCTGGCACAGGTACAGGGTGGAGTCCCTAACCCAGAGGGATTTAAATCCATGTGGATGTGGCACTTGGGGATATGGGGCAGTGGTGGCCTTGGCAGGGCTGGGGAATGGTTGGATGAACTTTGAGGTCTTTTCCAACCTCATGATTCCATGAATATCTGTCTTCTGGTTTGGAGTGCCCATCCCTGGAGGTGTCCCAGGAATTCCTGGAGGGGGCACTCAGAGCTCTGGGCTGGGGACAAGATGGGCATGGGGCACAGCTGGGACTCTGATCTTGGAGCTCTTTTCCAATCTCAATTATTCTGGGTTTCTACTGGAGACAAGGATAAAGGTTATTCTTACTCTTGATTGGCAGAAGTTATTAATTACTAAAGCTGATAATTGTTTTGGCAGGGTTTGTGCTGTACTTTAAATATTGTTTTAGATCCTGGCTGATAACACACGACAAGATCTGGGGACTTTTACCAACATTTTATTTTTGGCGGAGAAAAGTTGATTTTTTCCAAGTTTTTTCTCCTCTCCTAGGGGGAGGAAACCAAGAGAAGGATGAGCTCACAGTGGTTTCTTCTGATGTTCCAAGGTGTTTTGCTGTCCTTGAAATGTGTTTTAAGACATTTTTCCTGCTGCATCAAGCCACTGGGACTGGGATTTTTAGGTCTTTGCCCAGTCTGATAAATAATTTGGGGAATTTTATAAGATCCTGGTGTAGTTTTGAGGTACTTAAGAGTGGGATAAAAAGTGTTGGAGGGAAATGCATCCTATGTTGGAACAAATGCAGGCTCTATGGAGATCCTGAGCTCCAACAAAGCTTCTGAGCCACCCCAAAAGCAGGAATAGGGATAATCCAGTGTGGAAACCTTGGGAATGGGGCTTTTCTCTGGGACTGGGAGAATGGCTGAGTTTCATGCAGAAAGAAGGAAGATTTCCAAAGGATCACTTTGCAGCAGAAAAACTCAGCAAGGTTTTTGGGGTTCTTTTTGGTTTTTTTTTTGCAGACAGCTTTGGGACAAGAATGAAACATTTTAAAGGCCCTGGAAAACATCCAGCTGCAACATTCCAAGGATTTAAAATTTGTTTGGCAAGTGCAGAGCCCACTGGGGGTTGTGACAGTTTCTCTGAAGGGTTTCATTTATAGCCCAATCCTTGGCTGTCTTGTGACAAGACCCCTGAATTCCCATTTTCTTGTGGGATGGGGCAGCCCCGATCCACTGCTCCAGCCATACATCCATGTCCTGGCAAGCTGGCATTTTGGAGCTTAGCAATTATTTTGGCTTTTCCCCCCTTTTTCTTCTGCTTGGGGTTTTAAAAGTGGCAAAATTTCAGCTGCTAAGTTGTCCCTGTTTCTTCTTTGTCAAATTCCTGCCGTTTTTGTAATTTCACCCTCAGGTGAATATGTTGGGATCTCATCCATGATCCATCACCTATATCCCCTTTAAATCAGGGAGGAAGCACCTTTCCATCAGGAAAAATGGAAGGACACAGCAATTTTTGTCTCCAAACCCAGTGACACCACTGGCACAGCTCCTGGTGTTTCCTGGGAGCTGAGGGTGGGAGGTTGTGAAATCTCCATCCCTGGAGGTCTTCAGTTCTTGGAAAAGCCGGTGTGAGCTGGAGATCGGAGAAGGAACCTCCTGAGCTCAATCCCACCTGGATATTTCTTGGAATTACAGAATTATTTGTGCTGGAAGAGATCTTAGAGATCATCTATTCCCAGCCCCCAACGTCTTTTCTCCTGGTGCCACTGATTTCAGTAGAATCTTTCCTTCTAAAAGCCGTTAAAAGAGGAACCATGCTGAGTTCCTCCCCCTTTGATCTCGCCTTCATCTCTTTAACGGATCAGATCTGGAGCAAGTTGTAAACTGAAATTTTCATCATTCAAAGGAATCCAAACCTCCCCCTCCTTCAAAAGAGCAACTCCGAAGGAGCCGGGAGCTAATTAAGCCGAGCACACGGAAAAACAGGAATAAAAAATCCTTTTCTTTGCAAAATTAGCAGCGGTTTCTAAAAGCAGAGACAAAACCTGAAGTCTCTTCGTGGGATTTGCATTTAAATTGGAAGTGGGAATGCATCTGGCCTTGGAAGTGCCAAATAATTACTTGATATTAAAAAGTTTGGAGATGCTTTAGGAGAAGACGTTTGACATCTTAATTGTTTGGTGAGCTGCTAGAAGTTCAGGATTTTAAAATCTTCCAGCTCAAACTGTGTTGACAGGAGCAGAACGAGCTGGTGCTGAAATGTTGGGAATGTGGAGCTTTTTTTAGCAGGAATTAGCTTCAAGCCTGTCTTGGGATGCGAAGCGAACACTGGGGAAGCAGCATTTTCTCAGTTATCTCAGAGCCTTTTCCCCATGGATTGGAAGTGTTGGAAGAGGCTGCTCAGGGGTGGGATGGAGTCACAGTCCCTGGAATTGTGCCTAAAATGTGTGGATGAGGACAAGGTTTAGTGGTGACCACAGAGGTGGTACTCATTGATGGTTGGATTCGGTGAGCTCAGAGCACTTCTCCCAATCGAAAAATTTTATGATTCTAAATGCCCAGTTTAAGGAATTTGAATTTTGTAAGTGGTTCACGTTGGAGTATTGTCCCTAAAAACACAGACCATTCATTACATTACTCTCTTTTTTATGTTTTTTAACTATTTTTTATTTCCTTCCAACTCAGACTGGTCCTTATGACTGGCATTCCATCGAGGTCTGGGTTTCTCAGGACAAGGAAGGTGTGGATGTGTTGGAGGAGGCCACGGAGCTGCTCCGAGGACTGGAGCTGCTCCAAGAGCTGGGAATGTTCCCCTGCTCCAGGGGAGAGCTCAGAGCCCCTGGCAGGGCCTGAAGGGGCTCCAGGAGAGCTGGAGAGGGACTGGGGACAAGGCATGGAGGGACAGGAGCCAGGGAATGGCTCCCAGTGCCAGAGGGCAGGGATGGGTGGGAGATTGGGAACTGGGAATTGCTGGCTGGGCTGGAATTGCCAGAGCAGCTGTGGCTGCCCCTGGATCCCTGGCAGTGCCCAAGGCCAGGCTGGACACTGGGACACCCTGGGACAGTGGGAGGTGTCCCTGCCATGGCAGGGGTGGCACTGGGTGGGATTTAGTGTCTCTTCCAACCCAAACCATTCTGGAATTCTGTGCTACATTTTGGTTATGCTGAGCTGATATCCTCAAACTCTGTTTGGGGTGTGGTTTTGCTCTTTTATTCATAATGAAGTTTTACAATTAAGCCAGAAATCTATAATTTCCTCTCCATTATTTTCCTCTAATATTTTCCTGGTCCATGACAGCAAATGTAAATTTTTGGCAACCACAAATTCAAGCTTTTTTCCCATTTTTTATCCACAGAACAATGCCAAAATGTATTTTCTTGTAAAGAATGAAGTTTAATGACCGCACTGGGATAATCACCAGTGAAAAAGATCTTTTGGACAGTTGTTAAAGCGTTTGGATAAGAGAATTAAGGGAATCCTGGAGAACATTAAAGACAGACCCAACTTTATTGCCCACAGCCAAAATAAACAAAAATTTGGTGTCTCTTCAGAACTTGGGATAAAAACTTGGATTTTCCTTCTCTTGATTTGATAGCAGTGGACAAGTTACTGCCAAGACAGCAGGGAAGGATTTCTGTGGGTTTTTATTCAGTGGGAATGAGGGTTTTGGGCAGCTAATGGATCCTTTTAGGCTGGAATTCCAGACAGAAATAAATATGGATTGCGGGGCTCTTCCCATGTAGGATACTGGAGCAGATTTTGTGGTTCCATCCATTATCACATCATTCCAGGATGGTTTGGCCAGGTTGGATGGAGCTTGGAACAATCTGAGATAGTGGAAACTGTCCCTGATCATGGAGTTTGGACTGGACAATCCTTAAATACATTTCCAGCCCAATCCATCCTGCAATTCTGGGATCTTTGGCCATTTCCTTGCTGTGGCTCTGTAGTCCATTATCCTTAAAAAATAAGTGAAGAATCTTCCCCAGGATCACAAACTCCTTATCTCACATGTGAGAAGGAAACAGGAAGGGATCAGGAACACCTGGACACCAGGAAAGGTTTCTTGGCTTTTCTGACCCAGCTGACCGTGAGATCCAGGAGATCACAAAATTCCCAGTGATTTTGGAGGATCCTGGAACTGAGGTGTGGCTGGGCACGAAGTTATTGGAATATGGGAAATTTCCCACTCTGGGTGCTAAGGAAAAGGGCCAGGTTGGGTTCTGAGCTCTCCAAACCTCCAACATCTGCTCCAAGATTTTGCAGGGCTCCACATCTGCTGGGGTGAAGTTCTCCTCTTTCTCACTGTGAAATTGTTGACAAAAAACAAAGGGAAACAACCAAAATGACTCCAGACCTCCTCTGGGGAGGGTACAGAAGGTGCCTCAAGGAGCCTCTGGCTGCTCAAAGAAGGTTAAAACTAGAAATTTGGGGTTTTGCTGCTCCATGGTCCTGTTGTCACACATTAAACACGGACAGAACCATCAGCAACCACAAATCCAAGCACTCCCTGTGTCCTGAATCCACTTGGGAAGCAGACAGGGGTCCATAATTCTCATGTCAAAGACTAAAAATGGTGCAGAAAATGGTGCAGAACTTGATGTATTTAGGGGTGCTGTCTGAGCCATTGGAAATTGGTGAGGCAGGAGCATTCTGAGGCATTAAAGGAAAATTTGGGGTTGATCAGGGAGGGGGTGGGGAAAAACCAACTGAACCTGATGAATGCAAATAGGCCTTGCTTGAGATCCTGAACTGCATTTTATTACTTTGAAAATATAATTAATGAGGGAGGGCAGGGACTGTTTGTGAGGAGTTTGAGGACAAAAGTTGTTTCATCTCGGGCTGTTTGATCACATCCTCATTCTTTGGGGCCTCTTTGGAACGAGGCTGGCACTTTGCTGAGTCTCAAAGAACAGTTTCAGGTTTATTTGCACATTTGCTGCTCCTTTGGAGCTCCGTGGGCTGGTGATGTTCCCAAAAATCCACTGGGTTGGGTCTGCAGCAGCATCTCCCACATTTTGCTGGTTAATCAGAGAATCCTGGAATGGTTTGGGTGGGAAGTGGCTTTAGAGATGATTCCATCCACCCCTGCCATGGCAGGGACACCTCCCACTGTCCCAGGCTGCTCCAGCCCCAGTGTCCAACCTGGACTTGGGGACTGCCAGGGATCCTGGGGAAGCCACAGCTGCTTTGGCAATTCCAGCCCAGCCAGGAATTCCTTCCCAATATCCCATTAAACCTCTTTAAGTTTATAACCATTCCCCCTTGTCGCTGCCTGTGTAAAAACCCCATAACCTTTAATTTCTCTTTTATTTCTGTGTCTTGCCCCATGAAAACTTCTCAGTGATGTCTAAAATGTAACTGATACCACAGAGACAAAATCATTGGTGTGGCTCAATTTTCTTGGCATTTTGGAATGCCCTCCTGGAAACAGAGGTCCAGGAATCTACAGCTGAGGAAAAGCCAAGCATTGTTTTATGGGATTGCTGGATGGAGGAAATGATACAAAAACCCTTTTTCCTTTACCTGGTGGGTTTGTATCCAGCTCAGATCAGGTGTTCCCAATGTGGTGGAAATCAGGATGCTCTGAAGGGATTTTGGAGACCTCATCCAGGGTCATGGAATGGTTTGGGTTGGAAGAAACTTAAGGACCATCCAGTTCCAACACCCTACTCCTTGCAAGAAACAGCTTTGACCCAAACTTTGAGGATCTGCTCCCTTTTCTTACCTTGGAATTTGTGCTTTTACACAAAGGAAAGTTACCCTGACTTCCCTGCTAGACTTTGTTCAGTTCTAGGCAGGAGAAACTGCTGAAAATTCAGAAATAAAAATAGTTTATTGAGGTTATGAGCAACTAATTTGGGCTGAAACGTTGCGTTGGTCGTGCCCATCGAGTTCTTTTTTGGTTTTCCCCTGCCTGAAAAGGATCTGCATAAAATATTGAGGGGTTTTTGTGTGTGTAAGCATTGTTTGTGCTGTTATTTCCACACAAAAAAAGAGCTCAGCTCGTGCCTCATAGTTTAATTCTGTGGCAGTTTCTAACTGGTTCATCCTCGTGATTCCAACTTGGTAGTGCTGATTCCTGGGAATTGGCTGAGAATTTCCCAAGGGAAGGAGAACTGCTCGGTAAAGAGAAAGTGCAAAAAATTCCATCTTGATTAAAGCCATGAAACTCCCTTAAATAAATATAAGTAAATGAATAATGTAAATAAATTAAATAATTAATGAATAAATAAAATCAACCAGTTGGATACTTTAAGATGTGGTTAGAACTGAGGAGCAGCATCCGAAATGACGCTTTTCCTAGAAAAATACCAAATTTTCCATTCTCTCCTTAAAAATGTTGCCTTCCTTAGTGGAAGAAGCCTCTCCTACCCTGTGGGACTGAGGGTAAATAGCTCAAATTTAGGCTTTCCCCCCCAGTTTGAAAAGACAACCAAATAAATAAATAAATAAATGTAAATTCTTTTCTGAGCTCTGGAAGTGTTAATTCTTTTCCAGGTGGCGGGAGTGCTTGTTCAGCGTGGAATTTGTAAGTCCCAAAGTTTTGCTCTGTTCAAGGAGCTACTGAATTACGAAAATTGAGTCTGAATTAGCAAAATTGAGTTTGAATTAGCAAAACTGAGTTGGAATTAACAAAATTGAGTCTGAATTAGCAAAACTGAATCTGAACTCAACATTTTCACCACTCGTGGATGGAGCAAACAGACTTTTTAATATGTCTAAACTTGGAATCTCTAGAATTTTCCAGGGCCTGAAGGGGCTCCAGGAGAGCTGCAGAGGGACTGGGGGCAAGGCCTGGAGAGACAGGAGCCAGGGAATGGCTCCCACTGCCAGAGGGCAGGGATGGGTGGGAGATTGGGAACTGGGAATTGCTGGCTGGGCTGGAATTGCCAGAGCAGCTGTGGCTGCCCCTGGATCCCTGGCAGTGCCCAAGGCCAGGCTGGACACTGGGACACCCTGGGGCAGTGGGAGGTGTCCCTGCCATGGCAGGGGTGGCACTGGCTGGGGTTTAAGGTCTCTCCCAACCCAAACCACTCTGGGATTCTGTGAAATGGATCCAGGACAGAGGGAGTAGGGAGAGGAACCCAGGGAATTGTGAAACCTCTCAGTAGAATTTGCCATAAATGGTGGATATCACAATTTATCTTTTGTACTTCTACCCAGCCTGGGGATTTGTACAATTTCTAACCAATATTTTCAGTTTGGGACCATCCAGATGGAAAAAAACACTTGGTAAACCCAAAAGCATCCTTTGGCACATCTCTATAGGGGAAAAAAATGGATTTTGGGATTGTGTCAGGAGCATTTTATATTCAGTTCATCAAAAAAATCCCTGTCCTTGAAAGGTTAAATGCCTGATCCTGAAGCATTCTCCCCAAAAAATAATCAGGATCATCCCAACCCTCAACTGATGTTAGTGGGGGTGGAGTTTTGGAGAGTTTTAAGTTCATTTATAGAAAATTGAGGGGAGTGAGGTGCAGGAATATTTCACTCCTGGAGACTGAGGACGGAAGGCCAGGATAAGAGGCTCCTTTGTGAGGAAGATGGTGGGAAATGAGGTTTTCCAAATCTGCTGTGTGAGGGATAACCTGTTCTGGGGGTTAGCCCTCAAAAAATCCCCCTCTGGAACCCTGAGATTTCCTTATCTCTGGTGGGAGGTGGAGAATTAATTGGATTTGTATTGGAAGCTTGGATAGTCCTGGATGCAGGAGAGATTCCAGATGGGTTGGAGGTGACCCCAGTGGCTGCATCAGTGATTTTAGGGTGACATTTCCCTTTTTCTGGTGCTTTGACAGGACAGGGATGAGGAAAAGTCTGGAAATCCCTCCAGAGATGGAAAACAACCCCTGAAATCTCAGGAACTGTTTTGATTGGCAGCAGCTCAGCTGATTTAGGTGCTGGTACTTCCTCTTTTTCGTTGTGGAGGTGACAGCGTTTCACACCTGCCTTATCTATGATGGAATTTAATCAGGATTTCGGATCCTAGGAAAAGTAATCCATGTGTTTAACATGTTCTTTGGAAATTCCAAGGGTTGGGGTTAGGAGTTCCACCAAAAAATCCCAGAATTATTGGGGTGGGAAGAAACCTTCAAGTTCATCCTATTCCATCCCATGAGCAGGGACACCTTCCACTATCCCAGGCTGCTCCAAGCCCTGTCCAACCCGGCCTTGAGTTTTTCCAGGGATGGAGCATTGGCCCTCTAGGGAACCTGTGCCTGTGTTTCATCCTGAGAATGAAAGAAAAAAAACCCATAAAATCATATAAAATTTCTGCATGATATCTCATTTATTTCCACACAAACAAAAGCTCAGCTTGTGCTTCAGAGTTTAATTCTGTGCCAGTTTCCAGCTGGTTCATCCTCATGATTCCAAGTTGGTGCTGTGCATATTCCTGGGAGTAAAATCAAATCCTGTGGCTGCTGCCCCTTTAAAAATCAGATTTAGGCCTCCAGCAAGACCACATTTCTACTCTATGACATAAAATTGCTCCTTTTTTTGTGTTGCAGCCTTAAAAAAAGGACGCTTCTGGATCACCCCCGACCCGTACCACAAGGACGACAACATCCAGATCGGGCGGGAGGTGAAGATCTCGTGCCAGGTGGAAGCCATCCCCTCGGAGGAGCTCACCTTCAGCTGGTTCAAGAACGGGCGGCCCCTGCGCAGCTCGGAGAGGATGGTGATCACCCAGACCGACCCCGACGTGTCCCCCGGCACAACCAACCTGGACATCATCGACCTCAAGTTCACGGATTTCGGGACCTACACCTGCGTGGCGTCCCTCAAAGGAGGTGGCATCTCGGACATCAGCATCGATGTCAACATCTCCAGCAGCACGGGTGAGGAGCAGCATCTTGGGGGAGGCTTCCCAGCAAATTCCAGGGGCTGCAAGGAGCTGGAGAGGGAATGTTCTTCAGGAGCTGCTGGAAGGAACGGGGAACAGGTTCACACTGAGGGGAAATTTAGGTGGGATGTTGAGAACGAATTCCTGGCTGGGAAGGTGGGGTGCCCAGAGCAGCTGTGGCTGCCCCTGGATCCCTGGCAGTGCCCAAGGCCAGGCTGGACATTGGGGCTGGAGCAGCCTGGGACAGTGGGAGGTGTCCCTGCCATGGCAGGGGTTGGAATGAGATCAGTTTTAATTCCAAACCACTCTGGGATTCCCTGAGCCTCAATCAGGGGCTGAGTTGCTTTGGTCAAACAGAAACGTGAGGAAGCTCCCGGTTGGATCTTTTTTGTTCATGGAGGTGCTCCAAGGCTGGAGCCCCTGGAGCCAGGCTGGGAGAGCTGGGAATGTTCCCCTGGAGAGGAGAAGGCTCCAGGGAGAGCTCAGAGCCCCTGGCAGGGCCTGAAGGGGCTCCAGGAGAGCTGCAGAGGGACTGGGGACAAGGGATGGAGGGACAGGAGCCAGGGAATGGCTCCCACTGCCAGAGGGCAGGGATGGGTGGGAGATTGGGAACTGGGAATTGCTGGCTGGGCTGGAATTGCCAGAGCAGCTGTGGCTGCCCCTGGATCCCTGGCAGTGCCCAAGGCCAGGCTGGACACTGGGACACCCTCTGACAGTGGGAGGTGTCCCTGCCATGGCAGGGGTGGCACTGGATTTAGTGTCTCTTCCATCCCGAACCATTCCACGATTCCATGATTTTACTATCAGGAAAAGAACTGAGAGGATTCTTAGAGGAGAAGAGCCAGCTTTGGAATGATGGATGAGCATTCCATGCAAACTTTGTCACCTGCCTGCCCAGGTGGAAAAAACAGTGCTGTGTCATGCATCCCATAACTACTGAATTCCCTGGACTTCCTTGGGAATCCTTGGGAAAACTGATGGGATTTCCTGGAAACATCCATTAGTTGGCCATTCCTATCAGCTCACCCCAGTTCCTGCAGGAAATGATGAATTCTGTCACCCCTTACACTCCCTGTCCTGGAACACTCCAGAAAATCAGGAAAGGGGGAAGAAAATGTGGAGTTTGGGCTCAGCATCCTAAAAGGAATTCTGCTCTTGGAATGACTTCATTACCCAGCCAAGTGGAAGCTGAAATAGTTGCAGTGCTTTGAAGGTCATTACTGATTCATCAAGATTCATTACTGCTCTGCTAATTAGGAACAGAAGGCCCAGGCACAAACACATTTCCCAAATGCCACGACTTGCAGGGGTTTATTAACATCCCTCTGGATGTCTGTGATGGGGGGGAATTTCCTCTTCCTGGTGTTTGTGCGGCTCCTCCTGGAGCGGGGCAGGAGGAGCTGTGTCAAATCCTAGGGAAGGAGGAAATCCATGAATTGTCCAGGAGGTTGGGAAGGGACGTGTGGCTCTGGAATTGCCCTTGTTTAGCAGGAATATTTTTTTCCCTTGACATTTTCAGCAGGAAAAATGAGGATTTATGTCCTGAGTATCTTATATAAATGGACCTGAAGTAATCCCCTCGCTGCTCCCCCCATATCTCAGTAAAATAGGTCAGTGAAGAGTGGGAATCGAGGCTCAAACGTGGAATATCTGCCCTAGAAAAGCCCTGTCATCCATGAAACCCACCCTGGGCAAATGTTACTGAGAGCCAGGCTGGGTTTTTCAGGATATGTGAGATC
This sequence comes from Passer montanus, assembly GCF_014805655.1. NCBI lineage: Eukaryota > Metazoa > Chordata > Aves > Passeriformes > Passeridae > Passer > Passer montanus. The sequence continues at coordinate 998,983 of NW_024358723.1, forward strand.
ATGCCATGGAAACCTGGAGGCAGAAGATACTAAAAAAGCAACAAGATGTTTAAAAAGCAACGAAAGCCTCAATAAAAGTAGGTTTGTGGTAAGCGAAAAAAAAAGAGCTGGATTGGAGGGTGTCAGCCTGTGCAAGGGATTTTTTTTCTCTGCCTCCAATATTGGATTTAAGCAGGAAGAATCAGCTTTGGGATTGGGATGGTTTCTTCTTTTCATGACACTGTTTTTATTCCTAAAAATCAGCATTTATCCCTTCTGGCTCATTCCCTTTCCACCTTTTCCCTGCAGACATCATTGAGCAGGGAAGAGACTTATTATTTTGGGGTATTTTCCTTTATTTTCTGGTTTTGCTGTTCTGAATTGCCATAGGAAGGTCTGGAGGAAGTGCTGATCCCTCATTTCCTATGGGAGTCCTTCCCTGTGGTTCATTCCCACCCCGTGTGGTCACAGCCAGATGTCCCACATGGAAAAACATCAGACAAATTCCTGCTCCTGGGATGTGCCTGAGGATGGGCTGAGCTTGTACCTGGAGCAGGACACAGATTTTGGATGAGCACAGGGCGGTCTGGAGGCCTCCAGCTCTCATAGAATCATGGAATTATGGAATTGTGGAATCACAGAATCATGGAATCATGGAATCATGGACCTATGGTGGTTGGAATAGATCTTTGAGTTAGAAGGTCCACCTTCCGCTGTCCTGGGTTGCTCCAACACTTCCAGGGATAAATTTGGCTTTCCAGAAGTTCTGCTACATCCAGGCAGAGAAATTCTTGGAGAGCTGCTCCGTGTGAGTCTCTGCAATATGAAAAGGGCTTCCCTGTCAAGCTAATCAGCTCTCCATTAAATAATGAATTAATTAAAGCTCCAGGCTGCTGTTCCAGGACCTGCAGCCTTGATCCCGTGGTGCCACAGGAGTCCTCTGGTCATCCTGTTCCTGCTTTGATGAGACATAAAAGAAACCTTGATTCCAGTTCAAAATGTTTATTGGAATCACAGCCGTTGCATAATGAGGATGTGGGGTTTGGGAGGTAATTAGTGGCTAATTAAGATATTTGTAAACCTTAAGCACCGTCCAGAGCAGTCGTTGATGGCAGAGGCCTTTGGTTATTGCAGCAAATGGATGGGTTTGGTGAGCTGTTATCCTTGGAATTTATCTTGGGAAGGAGCAGGGAGCAGAAGGGACAGAAAAACACTGTATTTTGTTACAAATCTCTGTCTTTTATAGTTCTGGTTTTGTGCTTAATATGCAGAGTTTTTCTTGTTAATTCCATCTTTGGGAGCCCCTTCCTGTCCTGCTCACAATCCCTTGTGGAATCTGATTTCTCTGGGACAAATCCACCCTCCACAGATTGATTCCAGCAGGATTTGGGAGCTGGCACCCTCTGTGTGGCAGAGTCTCTTTGTTCTTCTCCAGAGGGCTGTGGATGGACTCCTCATCCCGTGGTTCTCCTCATCCATGGATGCTCCTCAGCACGGCTCCTGCAAAAGTGCTGGAATTAATTTCCCTAATTTCCCGCTGGCTCTGCATGTTCTGGGTTTTAAATGTTCCTCTTTCCTCCTGCTGCAGAGCAGGGTGGTGGTTTAGGGCTTGAGTGCTGTGTTCCAAGCACTGATCTTGGAATTATTTCCCTGCCTGTGCAGAATTTTTGTCCAAAAATCAGGATCATCCCAACCCTCAGGACTGGACCCTTTGTCCATGGCCTCACCATCGCTTCAGGGTGAGAGGAAACAGCCTCAGAGGTGGTTTAAATTGGATCTTAGGAAAAATTCCTTCTCAGAAAGGATGGAAAAGGCTGTCCACAGGGGTCCCCTTCCCTGGAAATGTTCAATAAATGTGTGGATGTGGCACTTGGGGCCATGGGTTGGTGGTGACCATGGTGCTGGTTCATGGTTGGACTTGGTGATCTTGGAGGGCTTTTCCAATTTAAAGGATTTTGTGATTCCATAAAATCCATGGTGGATATTGTGTCCTCATGTGCAGTTAGGAGTGGTTTGTGCCCCAGAAAACATGGAATTTCCCCTTTGGAAATGGGACCTTGCCTGCAGGGTAAGAGGAACTGGAATGACAGGAAAGCACCGGTGAAATCCAGCCAGGAATTCCTGACAGGCCACTCCATTTCCCTTCCACACCAGGGCCTTGATGGACCCTCTTCCATGGGGATGAAAGGGTAAAGGAAATTCTCCTAAGTTTTCTTGGCTTCAGCTGCTTTTCCAATCATTTTCCTGGATCAGCAAATCTCCCCTCGGGCTCTTCTTTCACCTCTGGGTCCCTTCCAGCAGCAGCTCCTCGGTGTTCCCCAACATTCCTCCCAAAAAACCAGAGCAGCTGAGCAGTTCCAGCCTCTGTTTGCAGACAGAAGCAGCATAATTATCCCTCAGGAATAATTATCTCTTGCTGCCCTTCCCGGGCGGAATGATCTTGCTCAAATCTGTTTTGTGCCCCGGCTCAGCCCTGTCTTAACTCCAGCATCACGTCAGGGCATGAATCATGAGCTGGGCCCAAACTGCAGCTCTCAGGCACAGGATGATTAATCCTGGCCACTCAGCCCTTCAAATTCATAAATATTGCAGAAGTAGGACACACAAATAACTTCGTTCTCCCTTCCAGCCGGCACAGCGTGGATTCCTCAGTATTCCTGAGCCAGGCTGGGTTTGAATTCCTTGGATAATGTGAATTCCAACAGCTCCTTGGAGAGATTCTCTCTGGGTGATCTCCAGTTTGGATGATTTCATGATGTGCTGCTCAAACACTCCTTTGCTGTGCTTGATCCTAATTATTATCCTAATTAGGATGAATCGTGTGGAGCAGCCAGGCCACATTATCCCAGGACTTTTCCCTGTTGCTGACAGGGGTTGCTCCAAGGAAATGTTTTCCTGAAGGTTCCCAAGGACACAGAAGTGACAGCAGCCCCCAAAATCCACAGGGAAGAGCTTAGCAGTTGTGAGGCCGCCACTTGTGGAGGCTCCTTGTCCTCCTCTGATTGTTCTGGGATCATGGAATGCTTTGGGAAGGGATGTTAGAGCCCATCCAGCCTCCGTGGGCAGGGACATTTTAATGGGATCCGAGCGCCTCTGAAGGATTTCTCTGTCTGCAGCTTCTTGCCTCTGCCAACGGCTCTCTGGCATTTAATTAATCTGTCTGATCCGTTAATTAAGCTGGAATTTGATCCATCAGGACTTCAAAGAGCTCGAGTAGAACTAACAACACCCAGAATACACAAGGAATAAACATATAAGGCTCAGGAATTTAGTTTTTTCTTTTTTTTCCTCGGAAATAGCTGTCTTGTCCTGTCTCTGTTCTCCTCTGGACCATGCTGGATCATGGATCCTCTGGAATTACACTGGAACTGCCACAGGAGAGCAGCTGGAAGAGTTCCTGTCTGGTTTTACACTCTCCAGCTGCAGGGATGTCTGTCTGGGGAGCAGAACAAAAAATGAGAGGACAGGAGAGCAGTGACCTCCTGCCACCTCACCTCGTGCTGCATCAGCAGCCCAGGGAGGCCGAGTTGTCTCAGATATTTTATTTAAAACCAGAGTTGGACAGAGATCAGCAGAACCTGCTCACCACGGGCCACTGCCCACTCACAGGGTGACAATGTGGCTTTAAATCGGTGTTACTGGAGTGTCACCAAGGCTGTTTGTTCTCCAGGTGCCACCAAAGCTTTTTGTTCTCCAAGTGCCAACACAGGTTTTTGTCCTCTGTGTTTCACCAAAGCCTTTTGTTCTCCAGGTGTCACCAAAACTTTTTGTTCTCCTGGTGTCACCCTCCACTTCAGGAAACTGCTGAGGGTGTGAATTTATTTTAAAGCCCCTTGGTGCAGGAATAAGGGACCATTTGTTGTTTCCATTTAGGATCAGGAAAAAGCGTGGATACGTCCTTTTCCAGCCTGGGCAGTGGACTGTGGGACTGAGGGAACATTTCTTGTTTCCATCTTGGATTTAGGCAACTTTTCATTCTGCAAAGCAGGGGCAGAGCTGCCCTTTCCTTGGTGCAGCCTCTGGAGCTGCAGGAGCCCTCGGGAAGAGGCTGAGCCCTCCAGGGCTCTCCTTGTGCCACAGCAGCACCTGCTGGGAGACAGCAGCTGGCACAGCTGGTGACAGCCTGGCACCGCTGGTGACACCCTCCCCAGCGGCCTGCCACCGCGCCCTGCCCATCCCACTGGCAGCATCTTGGCTGGCCCATCCTTGGTTCATCCCTGCTCCTTTCCTGATGGATCTGAGCCCCTGGACCAACCTTTGCCTGCTCATCTTTGCACAAGTGGTGGAAAGAGAGGAAACGGCCTCAAGTTGTGCCCGGAGGGGTTTAGGTGGATATCAGGGAGAATTCCTGCCTGGAAAGGGTTCTTCAGCTCAGGGCAGGGGTGGTGTCCCTATCCCTGGAGAGGTTTAAAATCCTTCTGGATGTGGCACTTGGGGTAGTGGTGGCCGTGGGACAGTTGGACTCAATGATCTCAGAGGGTTTTCCAACCTGAACAATTCCATGGTTCCCTGTTTCTAACCTTGCTCATCCAGACTCACCATTCCCTGCTCTGGGGTCTCCTGAAATCTTTGAGGAAGAAAAAAAAAATCCAGTTTTTATTTTCATCTCAATTCTTTTGAGGTGGATTGCTCATGGAGACAAATCCCACGTGCCCAGGCTGCTAGTGCTTGCTGTGTCACCATTCTCCAAAAAAAGGGATTGATTTTTTTCAGCCTGTTGCTAATTCTAGCTACATTTGCCAGTGGAACAGACAGCTCAGAGATAATTAAATACCTGTGAGGCTGTGACAACAAATAGCCGGGCTGGAAAGGGGAAACCCTGCCAAAAACCCTCCTGTGCAAAGGTCTGCGGCTTTTTCTCCCCCTAATTAAAGAGTGGAGAACCCCCCTAATTAGAGAAATTAGAAGGTCTAAATTTGAGGGAGTTGGAGCCATAAATGAGGTGGGGACAGAACAATTCTTGGTAGGACCTCACTGTTCCTCAAAAGTGACCCAGAGGTGCAGCCAGGCTTTGGATTGATGGCATTGTCCGTGGAATTTTTCATCCATGAGCAAAGGTTTGGGGCTTTTCTCCCTCTAATTAGAGAGTGGAGAATCAGGATCTGAATTTAGGGGGATCTGGAGCCATAAATAGGGTGGGGACAGAGAAATTGTTGGTAGGACCTCACTGTTACTCAGAAGTGACCCAGAGGTGCAGCCAGGCTTTGGATTGATGGCATTGCCCCTGGAATTCTTCATCTTAATGGACGGCCTTGTCTCTCCTGTCCCCTCTGCTGTTTCCAGGAACAACACGAATAAATCCCAGGAACCACAACGAGCTATCAGCTGCCTCGCAGTGACAGGCACTGCAAAATGCCACGGGAGACGAGGAGTCAGGGATTTGAGGGGATCTTTCCATCTGGGACACTGACAGAGCCTTTCTTATCAGCTGTCACCACCCTCGTGGTGGTGCTCCTTATCTCAGCGAGGTGCAGCTTTTTCTGCTGTGCTGTTATCTCTGCTTTTTCAGGAAAAACTGGTGGGAAAAGAGGGGGAATTATTGCACTTGCATAGGTGATTTTTGTCATGGATCTGCTTTTTTCCCCCTCCCAAAATGGATGTGCTTCCTGTGTTTTTCCCAAGTTCCCTGACTTGTCCCAGCTGGAATGGCTGATTCCCAGGGTGGGATTGGAGAGCTCAGACTGGGATTGCATTCCCAGGGTGGGATTGCATTCCCAGGGTGGGATTGGAGAGTTTAGACTAGGATTGCATTCCCAGGCTGGGATTGGATATCTCAGGCTGGGATTGCATTCCCAGGCTGGGATTTGACAGCTCAGGCTGGGATTGGGTTGCTCAGGCTGGGATTGCATTCCCACGTTGGGATTGGATAGCTCAGGCTGGGATTGCATTCCCAGGTTGGGATTGGATAGCTCAGGCTGGGATTGCATTCCCAGGTTGGGATTGGATAGCTCAGGCTGGGATTGCATTCCCAGGTTGGGATTGGATAGCTCAGGCTGGGATTGCATTCCCAGGTTGGGATTGGATAGCTCAGGCTGGGATTGCATTCCCAGGTTGGGATTGGATAGCTCAGGCTGGGATTGCATTCCCAGGCTGGGATTGGACAGCTCAGGCTGGGATTGGATTCCCAGGCTGGGATTGCATTCCCAAACTGGGATTGGATAGCTCAGACTGGGATTGCATTCCCAGGCTGGGATTGGATAGCTCAGATCCTTTGCTGTCACACAGCCTGGAAACCTTGGGATCTGGAAGAGGCTGCCAGCACCACATGTCCAGGGATAACTCCATGGACAATTCCCACGGGGAGAACTCCCATCCTGGCCCAGCTGGGGCTGCAGCAGAGCTGTGTGGGCTGGGACAGGGCTTTTCCCTCTGGATATTGGGATCACAGGGACCTCAGGATATCAGGGATCTCATCCCAGGGCTGACAGCTCAGGCTGGGATTGGATTCCCAGGCTGGGATTGCATTCCCAGGCTGGGATTGGATAGCTCAGACTGGGATTGCATTCCCAGGCTGGGATTGGATAGCTCAGATCCTTTGCTGTCACACAGCCTGGAAACCTTGGGATCTGGAAGAGGCTGCCAGCACCACATGTCCAGGGATAACTCCATGGACAATTCCCACGGGGAGAACTCCCATCCTGGCCCAGCTGGGGCTGCAGCAGAGCTGTGTGGGCTGGGACAGGGCTTTTCCCTCTGGATATTGGGATCACAGGGACCTCAGGATATCAGGGATCTCATCCCAGGGCTGTGACACCTGGGCTCTCATGGGCAGTGAATCCCTGAGCCAGGGCAGGCTGTGATTCCCAGGGAAGCCTGAGGAGCCTTCAGCTCCATCCAGCTGGGAAAGGCTTGGATCCCAACAGCCAGGAGTAGATCCAATGTACAGGCTGGAAAGGACAAATCCAGGGCTTTTCCTGATCCACACTGGGCTCTGCCACATTTGCCCTCAGCTGAGAAGCCACAAGCCAGGTGAGCTGGAAAATCCAGGAGGAGGTTCCTGGCTGCAGGCAGGCACATTTCCCTATAAACTGTATTTTCCTTCTTGGAGCAACACCTTTCTCTGCTTTGGTCCATGATTTCACAGTGCTCCAGCTCCCCCGGGAATTTTCCTGTGCTCAGAACCTGCTGTGGCACAAAACCACATAATTGAGAATTAACAATGTTTTATTCATACTGGAAATGTTTTATTAAGCAGTTGTTGTTTATTTCTTTTTAATTTTTCCTGATTTTTTTTTTTTCAAGTATAAAATATTTTTTCCTTCCCTTCCCTGTGGAAAAAGCTCTTCCCATGTCTGCCTGTCCCACCTGACAGGAGCTATTAAAGCCTTCAAAACAGCTGAAAGCAGCACTTTGGTTCCTGCGAAAGCCCCAGATTTCAACTCTGATTCCTACCAGGCTTGTCAGGGCGGGAGACAGGGAGCAGATCCCAGGGGAAAGCTGGAATTGCTTCTCACTGGGACGAGTTTGTTGTTTCTATCCCTCAGGGACTGAAAATTGCTTTGGAATATTTTTCCTGCAGACAGGAGGGAGGTGCAGGCTGGGCTTTGTCAGCCCTGGCATTCCAGGAAAGGAGCTGAGGGAAGGACAGGGAGGAGAGGAAAAGCTCTTGCAGGGACTCTGTTCCCATAGGGAATGTCTGTCCCTGCTTCAGGACAGGAGATCCATGAGGAAAGATCAATTTTCAGGAGGCAACAAAGGAAAAGGAGGGTGGACAGTGATTTTCCATCTCTCCACCCACACCACAGCATTCCAAGTGTTTTCCAAGCAAGGCTGGACACCTCCCACTGTGCCAGGCTGCTCCATTTCTCTGGATTTGCTCCCACACATCCACATCCTTATCCCGTGTCCTTGGCCGTCACCTGCTCACTGTGAGGTGTTCCTGCTCCACGGTCTGCTAAAACAATTCCAGTATCCCTTTTGGAATTGTTAATGCCAGTCCCCATGGAATAAACCCCGCTTTGATGAACCCCCCGTGACAGACCCCAGCTGCATTTCGGGGTCAGGCCTCCAATGCATTTGCCACAACCTTTCCTCATCCACAGCCATTTATCCACAGGCTTGAGATGATTTCTCATTTGCCACAACCCTTCCTCATCCACAGCCATTTATCCACAGGCTGGATAAGAAATCAGCAGCCAGGCTGTTCTAAAAAAAAACGGGATTTAGTGCCAAATTATCCTTAAAAGAAAAGCAGAACTGGCAGTGGGAGAGTGAGTGGTGGTGGGAGGGCACTGGGGAGCACTGGGACGGTGGCAGGGACACACAGGGAGGGCACGAGTGTCAAAGCAGGGCTGGGAAATCTTCTCTATCCTTAAAAAAAAAGCTGGCACAGCTCCCACTGGCAGTGGGAGAGTGAGTGGTGGTGGGAGGGCACTGGGGAGCACTGGGACGGTGGCAGGGACACACAGGGAGGGCACGAGTGTCAAAGCAGGGCTGGGAAATCTTCTCTGAGGCTCTCCAGGCCGCTGAGAACTCCACTCCATGAATGTGGGAGCTTCCAAAGAGCACAACCCAGGCGTTGCTGTGGATAAATCACTTTTCCATGGATGATCCCGAGTAGGAAATCATTCCTGGTGCCTTATTGTTGACCCCTCTCCTCTCCCGCTTCCCAGTGCCCCCCAACCTGACGGTGCCTCAGGAGAAGTCCCCGCTGGTGACGCGGGAAGGGGACACCATCGAGCTGCAGTGCCAGGTGACCGGGAAGCCCAAACCCATCATCCTGTGGTCTCGGGCCGACAAGGAGGTGGCCATGCCCGACGGGGCCCTGCAGACCGAGAGCTACGACGGGATCCTGCGGATCGTCAACGTTTCCCGGGAAATGACCGGGACCTACCGGTGCCAGACCAGCCAATACAATGGATTTAACGTCAAACCCAGAGAGGCCTTGGTACAGCTCATCGTGCAGTGTGAGTAAAACCTGATTTCCCTTGATTTTCTTTTTGTCCTGCTGAGAAAAAGCTGATTTATTCCTCACCTAAACAAACAGCAGCAAGAGTCTTATGGCTGTTACATATTTGATGCGGGGTTGTTTGTCTCTGTAGTTCCCTGAATCCATGAATTCCATGTAAATGTGCAAGTAAAAATGACATAGGAGTCTCATTTCTGGTAAAAAAACCAAAAAAAAAAAAAACCAAACAAAACAAAAAACCCAACCAAGTGTGAGGCAATCATTATTTTCCCCTTGACACACGAACAAGCAGACGAGATGGGAGGACATATTTCTCTAAATGCTGAGCTCATTTGTTGCTGCTGTGTAAAACAAGGAGGGAAAAAGGAGGGCAAGAGCTGTTCCCTGGGAGCTGATCCGCATCCAGATCCAGCCTGCTCCGCTCTGCCAGCCAGCCTCGGGAATGGGGAGGGAAAAGGAGGGGAATCAGTTATTTTTTATTTTAGAAACGTGTGGTGTTTGCTGTCAGAACAGAGAAAGCCTGGTTTGAGGTGGTTTCTGGGGGATAATGAAGGGATAAGGAGCCATTCTTCGTGCTGAGTGACTTCCCTGCCTCTGCTGCTCTGTCAGGACTTAATTTGGGTGTTTTATGAAGTGCAGCCCTCATTTATTCCACTTTCAGATGCCCCAGTCTTCTGTCACTTGGCTTTTGAGCAGCGCTCTGTGCTCAGCACAGGTGACCTCTTTTGGGGCCTCCAGGGCTTAAGAGCTGCTCCTCACACGTTCTCAGTGCTGATAAGCAACTGGTTTGTTTTTCCTGGGTCTGCTTTGTAACAGATTATGGATGCATTGATTACATGGCTGGGATCTGCAGGACTTCCATCCCAGCTTTTTCCTGCTGCTCCAGCTTTCAATCCCAAAGTTGAGGCTGAAGTGAGGATGGAATCTTCTCCCCTGTGGGTTTTTCTTAGTTGTGGGGTTGGCTGCATTAGGAGTGGGTTCATCCCACTGGAACTTGAGAGTGAGAGATCTGTGACTCCTGTCCTTGACTCAAACATTTTTTTCTTGGAAAAAAAGAGGCTCAGCGGGGCCCTTGTGGCTCTGCACAGCTCCTGCCAGGAGGGGACAGCCGGGGGGTCGGGCTGTGCTCCAGGGAACAGGGACAGGAGCAGAGGGAACGGCCTCAGGCTGGGCCAGGGCAGCTCAGGGTGGGCACAGCAGGAATTTCCCCATGGAAAGGGTGCTCAGGCCTGGCACTGCCCAGGGAGGTTTGGAGTGCCCATCCCTGGAGGTGTCCCAGGAATTCCTGGAGGTGGCACTCAGAACTCTGGGCTGGGGACAGGGTGGGCATGGGGCACAGCTGGGACTCTGATCCTGGAGCTCATTCCCAACCTCAGTGATCTTGGGATTCTGTGAATCTGGGAATGAGAACCACCACAGAAACAGTGGAGTGTTTATCCTTCTAAATAAGGAGAGGGGAAGTAGCTTCTTTCCCCTTTTTCTGGCATGAGTTTGCTGTGAAAAGCAGAAAATATTTGGTGGATGAGGAATTCCAACAGCTTCCTGCTTCCTCAGGACCTGAGGCAGTTCCTGGTGGATCCCATGGGATGACTCTGCTGACTCTCAGATTCTGGAGATGCACTGCTTGGGTTGCTGTTATTTTCCCACCTTTTTCCTGCTGCCAAATCCCTTATTTTGATGCATTTTTGTTCTACTTGAAATGCAAAATTTTCCTAATTCTGAGAGAAGAGGCACAACCTGAAAATGCTTCCAATAAGTAGGAGTTCAACAGGTATTTCCAGGCGCTTTTCTTTTCATCTCTCCGTGTTTAGAATTCTGCTCCCTTTGTTCATATCCTGGCAAGTGACAAATTGGAGATGAATGGAGAAAAATTATGGAAAGCTTTGATTATTTTTCCTGTGGGAGGAAAGTTTTTGTTCCCAACGACTTGAGCAGCGTTTCTGTACCGACAGTGGCATTTAACCAATTGTCATAAAAACCAGTTCTTTTCAGATTTTGGGAATATTTATCCTAGATGCTTCCAGCAGTGATGAACAGGGAAAGATATTTAATGGAACACTTTCATTTAGAGAATAGCTAATGGATTTCACTGTGGATGTGTGAGTGAGAATATTCCCATTCGCAGTGAAGGTTCTCCTTGTGACAGCAGGGCTTTGTCTCACTAGAAGTGGTTTATTAATCTATTTTCAAGGAATTATGGAATATCCAGAGTGGGAAGTAACCCACAAGGATCACAAACCCAACCCCTAGCCCTGCACAGACACCCCAATAATCTCACCCTCTGCAGCCTTGGGAATGTGCTCATTCCCTGGGAATCTGTTCCACAGGGCAAATCTTTCTGTGGAATTACTGCTCCAGTTCACATCTGTTGAGTCAAGCTAAAGAAAAATTAAAAGTAAATTCAAATATAAAGATTTTTTTTTATTTGACCCCCTCATCTGATGAGTTTTTGTTTTCCTCACCTCTCTTCTGTGTTGCCATCCCTTTATCCCATCTCAGTGATGTCAGGATCCCAGCCTGGGAGCTCTCCAGGAAAATTGTGGATTTTTGGTCTTGGTCACAGTTTGTTTTTCAACTCTGGTTTAAGATTTTGTGTGTGTGTGTTTACCTTAAATCCAAAAACTTCTGTAGAAAAATGCAAGTCCTATAGTCACAGAATGGTTTGGGTTGGAAGGGAATTTCAAAGCCATCCCGTTCCACCCCACTCCATGGGCAGGGACACCTCCCACTGTCCCAGGTTGCTCTAAGATGAGGTTTCCCATCATGGGTTAGGTGGGATATTTGGAAGGAATTCTTGGATGGACTGGAATTGCCAGAGTAGCTGTGGCTGCCCCTGGATCCCTGGCAGTGCCCAAGGCCAGGCTGGATGGGGCTTGGAGCAGCCTGGGACAGTGGGAGGTGTCCCTGCCATGGCAGGGGTGGCACTGGATGATCTTCAAGGTCCCTTCCAACCCAAACCACTCTGAGATTCTATTTTATGATCTTCCAGCCACAATTGTGGAGAAATGATTTTTTAAGAAATTAATCAAACCCTGCTGGTGACAGAGAGGGCCCAATCCAGGGACAACTTTCCAGCTCCACTGTTCCAGCTGCAAAAGAGGGTGGGGACATAAAAGTGTCACCAGGTGCCACCTAAGGCAGTGTTTCCATCATGTCCCTTCCCAAGTGATCAGAGCGTGAGGATGGAATAATTTTCCCCAGCTTCCTTTTCCTTCTGTGCTCCATAAAATCATGTTTACAGCACAAACCCCTTCCCAAACTCATCCATCTCCAAACCCTTGGAAAGCCTCTAAAAATATCCAAGATACTTCATGGAAGCCTGGCTGGCAGAGCTTTGGTGGCCACATCAGGGTACCTCAGAGTTTCCTGTTCTGTTGGAGCTCAGCTTTATTTGTGTCATTCTTCCTTGGTAACAAATTCCAAATAACTCTGGAAAAGGGGCTCATCCTGCAGGGATTAGAGTGGGAATGGAACAGAGCTAATTAAGGAGAAAGATGAGGCTGAGAGATGATCTCAGGTGCTGAAGGGAGCAGACAAAATTAATTATTCCCATTTTCCATCAGCTGGAGAACCCAGCCCTGAGTCCTCTTTTCTTGATTTTTGATTTCTTTGCAGCTGGGAATAGGAAAAGGAATTTTCCTGCCTTGGAAAGGCAATTTGGCAGCTCAGGAATGTGCTGGGTCCACTCCCGAAATATCTGCCTGATGAAATATGTATATGCAAATATTGTATTAATAATGGAATAAAAATTGTTGTGAGAGAAGGAAGCGTTCCCCATCCCAAATGGGACTGGGATTAATGAGCTAAAAACTCTTGGAATTTTAGGAAAGTCGTTAGGAGAAAATGTTTGGACAGGTAGGGTGGCCAATCCCTGTGGGAATTTACCAGCTTCATGGAATTGTCTTGGGAATGCAGGTCAGGAGTGTGGTAAAACTCCCAAAGAGTGAAATCTTCCAGATTATAAAATTTTAATTATGAAAACTCATTAAAAAGGGATAACCAAGGAATCTGAGAAATCAAGTGGGGCAAATATCTGGATTTTTAAACAAATCTCTTATAAATCTATGCCTAGGCGGGCTGGGATGATGAAGGAAAGCAGAATTTGCATTTAATATTAATATTATTTACATCTTTTTTTCCCCATTATGATTGAAGATTTGAGTGGGAAAAGCTGATTAATATTCAGGACAAATATTACATAACCCAATCCATTCCCAGGCTGGTGCATTTATCACTTTCTGAATGAATTCTTTCTCTGGAGATAAAAGTTGGGTTTAATTTGGGCTGTTTGTGGTGGGAGAAAGGACAGCCTAAAAACAAATTTAGAACAGGGTCAATTTTTTAAAATTCTGAGCCATTTTTTTCCTTTCTCTTCCAATGATGTAATGACCTTAATAACTTGAAAATGCCAAAATAATGGTGCTTCCATTGCTTTTATAATTTTGATTTGCTTTCCAAAGTGTTTTTTTTCACCCTGGTGTTTGTGTCTGAGGAATTCCACATTCCTGCCCAAAAGGATTTTCCCAGGATATGGAAGAGGTTGATGCTGCTAAGCTGAGCCTAAAGCTTCAACCTTCCTGTGGGGATATTTATTGCTACATTTATTTTATACATAAATACAGAGAGATTGAGGCACTCCAGATGGATAAGTCCCATGTTGTGGTTTTTAACCTATGGATCATTCCCTGCTCCTTAATTCCTAGTCCAGAAACTTCCCAGAAAACTGTAAAACAGCAAAATCTCCTCTAAAATCCTCATCCAATCGAGGCCCATTTCAGAATAACCCAGAAGCAAGGATGGCTTTGGGTGTAATTTATCCACATGGAGCAAGGCAGGGAAAAAAAATAGGGAAATCATGGATGGCTGGACCAGGAAAGAGAAATCCCAGGAGCTTTGTGACATTTAGCAAGGTCAATGGCAGTGTGAGTTTGGTGACCCGGGGAGGTGATGAATATGCAAACCCTGGTGCTGTGGAAAATTTAGATGAGAACCAGATAATTTGAATTTTTTCTCTTTTTTTTTTTTTTTTCTTACTAAAATTATGATCATGGACAGGCCTTCCTGTCAGAAATTCCAAAAAAGCCAGAGCACTCCAGAAGCTGAATAAACAGAAATGTTATAGATGGAGGCAAAATGGAATTATTCATATTGGGGGCAGGAGCAAAGAGTCTTCCAAACAAAAATGGTTTTGGAAGAAGAAAAAACAAGTGGGAAGAGATGTAAATATTCCATATCCATATTTAAAATAGGAAGGATCCGAGCTTTGGTTGCTCCAAACCCCATCTAACCTTGAACACTTCCAGGGATGGAGCAGCCATAACTTCTTCTTCTATTCCAAATTCATAACAGGTTAAGAGGTTGGATTTCAAGGGAAAAAGGGAATTCTAGCCCAAAAGAGTTGAGGAAAACCCATGAGATTATTCTCTAAACCTTGTGGAATTCAGGGATATCCATCCCCACAGTTATCATGGGAAGCAGGTGAGCAGCAGGATGAGAGGGGATGTTGTGGCTGGAATATAAAGGAGTCACAAAACCAAGGACAACTCAACACCAGCCAGGGAAAGGTAAATTGGAATAATTAACTTGTCCTTGTAGTTAATTTTTAACAGCAGAAGATGCTGAATAAATATAATTCCTTTGTTGTCCTGTAATACTTAGGAGATTAATTCCCATAATTACACAAAATATGGATTTCGACAGAGCTCTGGTTGCAAAGTGCGGCATTAAAAATTAAGATTATTTGGACTGACACAGGACACAAATAACGCTTCCATGGATGCTGCTGGAATTCATCCCAGCTGATTTTTTAGCTCCATAAATCCCCCTCCTCCTGTCTCACTTTCCAATATTCAACTTTGTACCTGTAATTGCCTCATAAAACAGAGTTTGGAAGGCAGTCCACAGATTTAAAGACAAGCTGCTGCTTTCCCCGTGCTCCCTCCCAAATCCTTTGGATTTTATTCCCAATTCCAGTGTTATTATTCAGGCTTGTCTGCAGCTGTTAATAGGGAGGTTTGTAAATCATTTTGCCAGTGGATCTGGGAACAGTGTCAGCAGGAAGATTCCTTCCAGCAGGAATGAAATTAGAGCTCTTTGTGTCCCACAAAATCAGGTTTTCCAGTGGAGATGGGCAGAGGATGTTGGATTCACTGTTGGAGTTCCTGGAGGCAAGGAGTGCTGGGATGTTTGGTGGGAAAGATGACTTTTTGGGGAGATTTCCTTTGGGTTCCACCAGGCTTTGAGGAACCACATCAGGAGTGAAATCACTGAAGGCAAGAGGAGTCTTGAGTGGAATCATTGAGGTTGGAAAACCCCTTTGGGATCATCAAATCCAACTGTTCCCAGCACTTCCAATGCCACCACTGACCCCTGTCCCCAGGTGCCACAGGGCTTGGAAATCCCTCCAAACCTCCCTGGGCAGTGCCCTGGAAAACTTCCAGGGATGAAGCAGCCACAGCTTCTCTGTCAAGGCAGCTTTGAAATGCTTTGTGTGGGATACAACAGGAGGTGCCCCAGCACAGGGGAACCAAGCAGATGAAGGTTCTGATTTTGTGTCCTTGGCTTGGTAGGACATGGATCTCAACCTGGTGTTGTCCAGCCCCTCCACCTGCCTGGAGGAGCTTCCATGGACCATTGCTCCCCTGGGAATTACTCCAGTCATTATCCATCATCCATGGAATTGCTGGTGTCACCACAACTCCTCTCTGTGGAGACCACACTCATCTTCTAGAGGGGGGGGTCTCCATGGTCTGCTGGCTCCATCAGCAGCTTCCCTGCTGGAAATTCCTGATAGGAAATTCCTTGTAACAGGATTTCTCACACTTTCCTTGCATTCAGAAGCTCTCCACAGAATAAAGGGAACTTTCACACCTTCCATTTATTATTGGTTTGTCAAGCAAAAACAGGGACATTGTAATTCTTTTTAGAGGAATTGTTATCTCCAGGTAGTTCCAACCCTTGATAACAAATTCAAACCAGTTAAAATTGATGCATGTTACTCAAAATTGATACATATCCCTCACAATTGATCCATAGTCCTCATAATTGATCCATATCCCTCACAACTGATACTAATCCCTCATTTTCCAGGCTCCATTGCAGTTCCAGTGCCGATTAATAGATATTTTTATCATAAAGCCACTTTTTTCCCTGCTCTCATTGACTCCAGATGGGGCAGTTCATTTGGATTTATTCCATCATTCTGATGGATTATTGGCACATTTTATTCTCTATCAAGGAACAGAATGATCCTATCTTCATTTTCTGATCTGTGGCAGGGTTGGCTTGCAGAGAGGGACAGAGACACAAAGAAATCCCATTCCTGGATGGGAATTCCCATTCCTGGCTAGGATGACAGGACTTGGGACTGACTTTTCCAACAAAGGATGGTGATTTTTCCTTTTAGGAAGGTCCTGGCTTGCAGAGGAGAGGCTGCAGATTCACATTCTGCTGTAATTTGTTTTATCAGGATAATTAAGGTTTCTCTGGGTAATGTAAAATCATTCCAAGAAGTTTCATGGAGCCTGGTAATTTCTGGAATGATCCATTGGGTGTTGGGTTTGGTTACCCTCAAGACATTGGGAGCTATGAAGGAGAAGCAGCAACATCTCTACATCATCTCTATTGAAGTAATCTTGGAATATCCTGAGCTGGAAGGGATCCCAAGGATCCTGCAGTCCAGCTCCTGGTGCTGCCCAGACACTCCACAATCCCACCCTCAGACCATTGTCCAAATGCTCCTGGAGCTCTGGCAGTCTCAGGAATGTGCCCATTCCCTAAGGATCCTGTTCCTGTTGGGTTTCGTTATCCTTTGCAAGCTGAAATCCTTGACTTGGAAACCTGGAAATCCAAATATAAACCCATGGAATGGCTGAAGTTGGAAATATCATCAAGCCCAGCAGGATATCCAGCACAGCCAAGGCTTCCACATCTCTGTTGGAATTGGAAAATCATAAATCCCAGGATTGTTTGGGTCAGAAGGAACCTTAAAGCTCCTCCAGTTCCATCCCTGCCATGGGCTGTTGACCTCCAGGGTTCTCCAAACTTCATGGATCCACTTCAAGGCCAGGCTGGATGAGGCTTGGAGCCACCAGGATCCCTGCTCCAGGAATAAATCATGGATCATGGTTGATTTCTGTCCTTTGGGCTTGGGCTTTGTCTGATGTGGAAAAGAATCCCAGAATGGTTTGGTGGGAAGGGACCTTAAACCCACCCAGTTCCAGCCCTGTCAGGGCAGGGACACCTCCCACTATCCCAGAGGATTAAGAATTAAGGAAAACAGGGAACTCAGGGTGTTTCATGGCAATTAACTCAGGTTTTTCATGGCAATCCCACTGACTATGCAGAGCTCCCAAATATATCCATATATATTTTTTGGCAATCCCACTGACTATGCAGAGCTCCCAAACATATCCAAGGTGAGCCCTGATGGAGTTTGGGGAGGAAATGAAAAGAGAGAAAAAGATATTCCTCCAATAACCTTGGAAATTCAATTTTGGAGATAAAACAGGGCTTGATAAAATTGGTTGAGGGGGAAGATGAACTCCAACAGGAGAGGAAGCAGCTGGAAGGAGGAGAGGAGCAATACCTGGATTTACTGGAAACAAAAAGGCAATTCCGTGTAAAACATTGTGGGGGGAGAGAAAGCAGACTTTGAAGCAATAATATAGAATTTTAGAGACTCCTGTGGGAGGAGGAAAACAAGGAAATGTTGGAGTTTATTACATTCAGCATGAAATTGTTGGACACAGAAGACAAATCCATCTGCCCTAAGAGAAGCCCCACAAACAGAGGTGATATCCCTTATTTATGCATTTATTTATTTAGTTGTGAGGCTTTTTATTTAGTTGAAGTAGAACCAAAATACAAATCCAGGCTCAAAGATGATGGGCAAGGCCTGATTCCTTGGACTCTTCCAAATGGAATTAAATTACTCCCATCATTTGGGACCAGGAAAATCCAAATGGACTCAAACCCTGTTTCTCTGAGGTTTTTTACATCAGATCTACTCCGGGCAGTTTCATTTCAGAGCAAGGCTTTGCTTTAATGCTGGACATTAGGACACATCTGAAGTGGGGAATATCATGGGGTGGTTTTATTTTAGCACTTGTAGTTCCTTCTTTCCCTGTGGCCATGCACAGGGCTGAACTTTGGGGCACTTTGGGGGCGGTTGGAGGGACCTTAAATTCCATCCAGTGACTGCCATGGCAGGGACACCTCCCACTGTCCCAGGGTGTCCCAGTGTCCAGCCTGGCCTTGGGCACTGCCAGGGATCCAGGGGCAGCCACAGCTGCTCTGGCAATTCCAGCCCAGCCAGGAATTCCCAGTTCCCAATCTCCCACCCATCCCTGCCCTCTGGCAGTGGGAGCCATTCCCTGGCTCCTGTCCCTCCATGCCTTGTCCCCAGTCCCTCTGCAGCTCTCCTGGAGCCCCTTCAGGCCCTGCCAGGGGCTCTGAGCTCTCCCTGGAGCCTTCTCCTCTCCAGGGAACATTCCCAGCTCTCCCAGCCTGGATCCATAGAAAGGTTTTATCCCATTGCTGTTTCAGAGTCGTTTGGTGCCTCCATCAATGCTCAGTTTCAATGTTCCTTCCTTTAAAATAGTTTGATCCCTTTTGAATGCTGGCAGTGATGAAGGGAAGGAAGCAGGGTTTGTATTCCCAAACTGGTCACTCTGCCTCAGCTGAGGGCTCCTTGTCCTGCTTGTCCTTCTCAGGAGCCACCAGGAATGATCAGGGAGAAATTCTGGGCTGAGAATTTGCTCCAATAAATTCCCATTTTGTCCCTGTCCTGCTGCTCTGAGCTGTTCTCTTCTGGCCCTAACTTTTTTTCTATTTTCTTTAAATCTTCTCAAAGCTTTTTTTATTTTGGAACCTGAGGACAATTTGCCCTCCAGCTCTGACCTGAGTCCCTCTCATTTTCCACGGATCCCAGGCTGAGCCATCTCCAGGGTTTCAATCCCTGACCCCAAATTTTCAAGCCCTGACCTTGGCTGCTTAAAAATAGGGGCAGTTCAATGAATTCCATTCTCTGAGGTTTGTTCTAAGTCCCAGGTTCTAAAGGAGATGAAAGCCTCACCCTGCCCAAAGGTAAATGCATAATTTAACTTAAAGCCTCGACTTCTGCACATAAAGCAGGCCCCAAATCTCCCAAGGACAGAGAAAGAGAAAGAAATTTGGGGAGTTTATTGGTAATTCTCTGCTCTGATCAACAGAAGCAAACCCCGTTTGGGTCTAAAGTGACCTTGTCCACTGGAGAAATAAAATACAGAGGTGAGAACTGATCTCTGTTTCAAGGCAAATAAAATTTGTTGCAAACACTGTCCAGAAGAGCAGTAAAAATGGGATTTTGGTGCTGTTTGAAGTCCATACATTTGTTTTATGTGCACATTTCTGTGTTTTCTGCTCTCCCTACAACATCTCTTTGCCTCCCCTCTCCAAGTAAAAAACATTTTTTATATCAAGCCATCATGCTGAGATCTGCCCCAGGTGTTTCCAGTTCCTCTGCTCCTTTCCCTGGCTGGTTTTTCCATGTTTATCTCTGGTTTGTTTGGCACTTGAGGCTGTAACGTCCTTTTCCATCTCTTTTTGGGAGCGTGGGCGTGGTTGGGATGTGGTGACCCCAGCTCTGGGGGTGAAGGTCACCTGGGCTGGCTGAGCTGTGCTGGAGGTGGGTGGCACTGGTGGCGTCTACAGGAGGGTGCAGCCAGGTGGGGTCGGGCTCTTATCCCAAGAAACCAGAGACAGGATAAGTGGGAACAGTCTCAGGTAGCACCAGGGGAAGTTCAGGTTGGATATTAGGGAGAATTTCTCCATGGAAAAGTTGTCCAGCCATGGGAAGTGGTAGAATCCCCATCCCCGGAGGGATTTAAATCCATGTGGATGTGGCACTTGGGGACATGGGGCAGTGGTGGCCGTGACAGTGCTGGGAATGGTTGGGCTTGATGATCTCTGAGGGGTTTTCCAGTCTAAATTACTCTGGGATTCTCTCTGGAATCACGAGGCTGCTCCAGGGGCTGCAGCTCCCTTGTTTTACTGTGGAAAAATAAAAAACTCAGAGCAGGGAGCTCTGGGAGAGGTTTCAGGAATGGGGAGAGTATTTAAAATGCCCCATTGATCCTTAAAGGGGTTGTGTGCTGATCACAGCAGTGGCACCGCCTGGCTCAGTGTCACCTGGATCAGTGACAGCCTGAGGGGAACCAGGAGCAGAATCCAGCACTTCCCTTGTGCTGATAGAAGCCTTATCTCGAATTTCCCCTGTGCTTTTCTCACCTTTCTTCCCTGTTTTGTCCTCCCTTCCTGGGTATTTGAGTGTCCTGGAAGGATCCTGGGAGGGTAGGAGGGGCTGGGCTGGAATTGCCAGAGCAGCTGTGGCAGGCCCTGGATCCCTGGAGTGCCCAAGGCCAGGTTGGAGCAGCCTGGGACAGTGGGAGGTGTCCCTGCCATGGCAAGGGTGGAGTGGAATGATCCCTAATATCCCTTGCATCCCAACTCAGTCTTCATCCTCTTCCCTGCTCTGTTCATGTCCAGTGGAGTTCAGCCCCATAAATAATGGATTTTTTTGTTGTAGGAATGAGTAAAAACAATTATTCTCCTGCTAAATATTCCAAAGGAATATTGGTGGGAGTTGCTCCAGGAATGAGCCAGGATGTTGCAACCATGGCTGGATCCCTAAGGGAGGAGAGTTTGTCCAGATCCCAAATGGAATCCCAGAATGGTTTGGGTTGGAAAGGACCTTAAAGCCCATCCCATCCCGCCCCTGCCATGGCAGGGACACCTCCCACTGTCCCAGGGTGTCCCAGTGTCCAACCTGGCCTTGGGCGCTGCCAGGGATCCAGGGGCAGCCACAGCTGCTCTGGCAATTCCAGCCCAGCCAGCAATTCCCAGTTCCCAATCTCCCACCCATCCCTGCCCTCTGGCAGTGGGAGCCATTCCCTGGCTCCTGTCCCTCCAGGCCTTGTCCCCAGTCCCTCTCCAGCTCTCCTGGAGTCCCTTTAGCCCCTGGAAGGATCTCCCTGGATTCTTCCCTTTGCCAGGTGAGCACCTCCAGCTTTCCTCATCTGGCTCCATGATTTTTTAGCTGGAAAATGATTTAAGGTGAGTGCAGAGGGTTTTTTTTTCCCAGGTCACCAGTTGGTCCCTGATCCTCCAAAGACATTCCTTAATCCTGGATATGGAATAGACAAATTTGGGATCCAGGACCTGCCTGTAGAGAAGGACCCTGAACCCAGAGCTCAGCCACGGCTCCCCTCATGAGCTCTGTAGGATTAAAATCTTGTTCACTGCTGTTCATTGATTTATATTCTAGCCAGGACAATTTTAATTCCATAAAATCCAAGGAACAGCAGTAGCAGAGCCCATAAAAGACGCTCAGAAGAGCAGACACTTTTAAAAACCCCATGGATTATTCCCATTTCATGGTTTTTTAAGGAAGCTCCTCATTATTCACCCATCCTCTTCTGGCCCCAGCTGGACAAGTCAAGCAAATCAAGATTTGCAGATATGGAGGGAAATTAATGGTGCAGCTTTGCCCCAAAGTTTTTATTTTATCTGTTTGTTTTTACTCATTTGAATACTTATCACTTGCAAACGTTGCACGTGCTCCAGCACAAATATTGAAGCTCAGGAACCTGGGAGTTGCTGAGTGAGGCTGGATCTGGATTTCCAGAGAATTTAATACCCTGCTAAGGAGCCAAACTAGGACAGAGGCACCAGTCTGGAAAATCCCAGCAAATTCTGCAGCCAGGGGAGACAACTCAAAGCACAAAATCCAAGTTAGCAAATTCCTGAGAGTGGGGACTGGGATTTTCCATTGTAAACCCTTCTACAAAGCAGGCACGGACAAAGAATGCAGAAGAAAATGAAATTATTAATAATTTTACACTGAAAGTTACCATCAAAATCCCTCTAACTTAAAATTAGGAACTTGCTAGGGATAAAATGAAAAAAATTAGGAGTCCATGATGAGAATCTTCAGAGTTCTGACAAGGGATGGAGGGACAGGACCCAGGGAATGGCTCCCACTGCCAGAGGGCAGGGATGGATGGGAGATTGGGAATTGGGAATTCCTGGCTGCCCCTGGATCCCTGGCAGTGCCCAAGGCCAGGCTGGACACTGGGGCTGGAGCAGTCTGGGACAGTGGGAGGTGTCCCTGCCATGGCACTGGGTGGGATTTAAGGTCCCTTCCATTCCAAACTATTCCAGGATTTCATGAAACAGGGATTTTCCTCATTGTACCATGGATACATCTGTGCAGAGCAGGGTTTGGAATACACAATTCCAGGATGGATTTGCACAGCTATTTTAATGTACTCCTAGATGTGAAATTGGCTTTTTTCTATTTCTGGCCATGATGGTTTCATGTCACTAGAATAAACCCATTACCCAAGGTGTAATACCTCTATTCCAAGCTTTGGCTGGAAAATTGCCACTGTCATTTCACAGGGATCACAATCCCTGTGCACTGGAGCTTCCCAAAGCTCCTAAATCCCATCTTGTCTGTGTTTCTCCATGTCCTGAGCTCCAGGCTCCATTCAGACACCTCCAGACACCTCCAGACACCTCCAGACCCACCTCAGGAGCTAAAAAACCTGGAAATGTGGCTGCAGTGGAGAGTCTAGGAATAGATGGCTTTGGAAGTGCTGGATAACGTTCCTGTGGTGTGAATCCAACTGTGGCCACAAACCCAATGGAAAGCGAGCCGAGGCATCACTTTTTATTGTTATTTATTTATTATTCCCCTTGCTGGAGATGGGAGAGAAAAACTCGTTATTTGTTTAGCTTGAAATGCAAATTGGAGAGGCCAAACCAGCGGGTGAAGCCTCTGCTTGGGGCATCACAGTGGAAATAAATTCCTGGAATTTTCTCCTTAACAAATCCAACTATAAAAACCAGGATTTGACCCTCACCAGGAGGAGCAGCTGTGTGGTTCAAACCAAACAAGCATCTTGCTGTCATTCCTCTGGGTAGCTCCAGAACTTTCCTTTTTCTGTTTCCTAATCCTTAAAACATGAATGTACTTAGGCTAAAAAACTTCATTAAACATTAATAGAGAGCCTGATTTAACTCCAGCCCCGTTTGCTTCCCAAAGATAATTGTGGAAGAGAATGAACCGTGCTCCCTTGGCAGCTTTACTGGAGATTTTTCCAAAACTAATAGTGGAATTATGAAAGGAATAAGGAGGGAAAAAGTAAATTAAATCAAATTGCCAAAGCCTTGGGGAAGAGCTGATGCAAATGAGTTCAACGCAGAGAAGTCACAAACAACTCCAGTTTTTCTCCTGCACATCTGGGAAGTCACAATCCTATAAAAACAATGGAAAAAAAAGGATGGAAAAAATGAGCTGTTAACTCTGGTTGGGGCTTTCATCAGCCCTTCCCTTTCCCATTAAAGTTATTACCTGCAAAAGTGGGATTCAGGAATGAGCAGCCCGAGTTAATTTTCTCTTCCTGTCACTGGGGATCATCAGCCCCTGTATAAATGGGAATTGTGGGGTTTAAAGACTTTTTTGACCTTAAAGGCAGGGGAAAGTTTCATTTAAAAGCTGTTTATAAGGCTAAAGTAGCTTGATAAGTAAATAAAGCAGGGGGAGAAGAGAGAAGGGCCTGAATACAAATTCCCATTAAATTGTTAAACTGAGGCGCCACAGGGAGGGGAAATCATTCCCTGGATTGGGAGCATTCAGTGGAAGCAGCAAGGAAAACAAAGGAGGGAACGTTATTCCAAACCAGAGATGAGTTTTGCATGTTCAAACATTCCAAGGATTTATGAGCAAGGAGAGAAAATTACACAAAAATCATCCGTGAAAGGCTTTTTAACACCTCAAACACAGAGACTCAGGAATATTCCTGTCCCAGAATTCCTGTGCTCATCCTCAGGGATTTAGAATCAGGACGTTGGATCAGGAGGATCCAAATCATTCCCTGAAATCATTCCCTGGATTGGGAGCATTCAGTGGAAGCAGCAAAGAAAACAAAGGAGGGAACGTTATTCTACAGCAGAGATGTGTTTTGCATGTTCAAACATTCCAAGGATTTATGAGCAAGGACAGAAAATGATAGAAAAATCATCCATGAAGGGATTTTTAACTCCTCAAACACAGAGATTCAGGAATTTTCCTGTGCTCATCCTCAGGGATTCAGGATCAGGAGGGTCCTCAGCTGATGCTGCTTGAGCATCTTTTTGTTGTCATTTTAGAGATTCTTCTGTGCCTGGCTCAAAGTTTAGGGAGAATTTTCCCAGGATTTTTAGGTGCATTTTGGTGTGGCTGGAAAGGCTGGAGAGGTGATGGATATGGAATTATCCTGGCTGAAATGGGGAAAAAAATAGAGAATTTCCAATTAAAAATCAAATATTTATTTCAGATAAAATTGGCTTTATTATAAAGATCAAATTATACCGGGAACAGCAGTGAGTGCCTTGTTGTGATCATGATCCATAAAAATATGGAGAGTTCATGAAATCTTGGAATGCTTTGGATTGGCAAAGCCCTCTGAGATCAAATCCAAGCATTCCCAGAACTTCCAAGTCCACCACTGATCATGTCCCCAAGTTCCACCTCCACAGGGGTTTAAATCCCTGCCAGGATGGGGACTCCACTGCCCTTTTCCAATATTTTCCAGCTTTTCCATGGAAAAGTTTCCCCTTGGACAACTTACATCTCAAGGTGGAAAATTGCCTGGAAAATAGTGAATGTTAGTAAATTTGATTAATAATTCTTTTGATATCCATTATATAGGAGGATCTGGGAGTTTTATGGGAAGTACAAATAAGACAGTGTGGTGAGAGGAAAACAGGGGATTTGGGAGAGACAGCTGCACAGATCTCCCTGAGAAAACAGTGGAGATCTGGAATATTTTCTTTCCCAAGGATAATTCCTGTCTTTAAACAACAGTTCCCTGCAAAGTTGCTGCCTTGGGAAACTTAGGAAAGCAGGAACATTTTAATGTTTTGTGTAAAACATCGCATAAGGATACAAAACCTCCCTGTGCCACCCTGGAATGGGAGGATTTCAGGAGTTCTTCCTTCTCAGGGTTAAAAAATGAGCTGAGTTCTTTAGAAAGCCAGAATTCCCTGATTTGCATCCCTTTGGGAACACATTTTCCATGCGTGTTCCTCGCTCTGAAGAGCTGTGTGACATGAGCTGAGCACAAACCATTTCTTGGCCAGATTCCTTTTGTTTTCCAGCCATGATGAAGTTTTCCAAAAGCAGGTGGCAGCAGGAAGTTGGGTCAGCACACACAGGATGTTGGTTATATTTTATTTATTTGCTGTTTTTCTGGAATCAAAATTCTGGGGGAGTTTGAAGCCGTGAATGTGAATTATTTATAATCAGTTTTATTCGAGTTAAGGTGGAACAGGCTGTTCTGGGTGTGGGGAACTGGTGTGGGGGACTAGGACAGTAAAATCTCCACTGGAATTGAGGAAAAAAATCCAGAGATATTGGTTTTTGGTGGAGCCAGACAGCAGCTCCTGGGGTGGGCAGTTCATGGAATCATGGAATATTCCAAGCTGGAAGGAGCCCGGCTCCCAGCCCTGCACAGACACCCCAACAATCCCAGCCTGTGCATCTGTGGTGTCCAAACATTCCCAAAGCTCTGGCAGCCTCGGGAATGTGCCCACACGTGAGGTCCCCATTGAGCACAGATTTATTATTCCCCAGATTTTTTTTTAAATTATCCTCCAGATTTATTATTCTAAACACAGAGTCACCAGCTCAGCTCTGTGTTGCTGCCTCATGCACTTTATCCAGAGAAAGTCCCAGAATTCCAGACTGGTTTGGGGTGGAAACCCCACCCTGCTGTGGATCAGCCTTTTGCATCCCTGGTGTCCAAACATTCCCAAACTCTGTCAGCCTCGGGAATGTGCCCACATGTGAGGTCCCCATTGAGCACAGATTTATTATTCCCCAGATTTTTTTTTAAATTATCCTCCAGATTTATTATTCTAAACACAGAGTCACCAGCTCAGCTCTGTGTTGCTGCCTCATGCACTTTATCCAGAGAAAGTCCCAGAATTCCAGACTGGTTTGGGGTGGAAACCCCACCCTGCTGTGGACTGGGACACCTTCCATAGATCAGGTTGCTCCGGGCACTCTCTGAGTTAAGACAAGCTTATTGGGTTCATTCACTGTCATTCCAAGGGATCTCCTAACAAAACTTGGGATAGTCTTGTCTCTTAGGACAGGCCCTAAACACTGCCTTGAGTTGATCCACTCTCTTGGGATGGGTCCTAAATAAGAATCTGGGTTTAACATGTTTAGTTTTTAGAATGTGCAAAGAAGAACCTCCTGCAAAAGGAGGAGGCCAGGTTAGTCCTTCTCCTAGGACTACTCCTAAAAAAGAGTCTGGGTTAGTCTTGATTCCTAGCATGGGTCCTAAAGAAGAACCCGCGTTAGTCCAATCCTTAGGACTGGTCCTAAACAAGAACCTGGGTTAGTCCTGTCTCCTATGATGGGTCTCAAACAAGAACCTGGATTAGTCTTGATTCCTAGGACAGGTCCTAAACAAGTACCTGGGTTAGTCTTGTGTCTTAGGACAGGTCTCAAACAAGAACCTGGATTAATCTTGATTCCTATGACAAGAAGCCCATGTTGTTTGTGGTTCCTAACCTGGGTCAATCCTGTCTCTAGGAGAGATCCTAAACAAGAACCTGGATCAATCCTGTCTCTAGGAGGTTAGTCTTGATTCCTAGCATGGGTCCTAAAGAAGAACCCGCGTTAGTCCAATCCTTAGGACTGGTCCTAAACAAGAACCTGGGTTAGTCCTGTCTCCTATGATGGGTCTCAAACAAGAACCTGGATTAGTCTTGATTCCTAGGACAGGTCCTAAACAAGTACCTGGGTTAGTCTTGTGTCTTAGGACAGGTCTCAAACAAGAACCTGGATTAATCTTGATTCCTATGACAAGAAACCCATGTTGTTTGTGGTTCCTAACCTGAGTCAATCCTGTCTCTAGAAAAGGTCCTGAACAAGAACCTGGATTAATTCTGTCTCCAGAAGTCCTAAACAAGAACCTGGATTAGTCCTGTCTCTAGGACAGGTCCCACACAAGAACCATGGTTAATCCTGTCCCTAGGTCTGGCTTCCCTCATCTAACTCCCTGGTGCCCTGGCTGTGCCTCCACAGACCTAGCAGAGATCCTAAGCAAGAACCTGGATCAATCCTGTCTTTGGACAGATCCTAAACAAGAACCTGGATCAATCCTGTCTCTAGGACAGGTCCTAAACAAGAACCTGGATCAATCCTGTCTCTAGGACAGGTCCTAAACAAGAACCTGGATCAATCCTGTCTCTAGGAGAGATCCTAAACAAGAACCTGGATTAAGCCTGTCTCTAGGGCAGCTCCCACACAAGAACCTCAGTTAATCCTGTCTCTAGGGCAGCTCCCACACAAGCACCTCAGTTAATCCTGTCCCTAGGCCTGGCTGCCCCGCTCTAACTCCCCGCTGCCCTGGCTGTGTCTCCGCAGACCCCCCGGCGGTGGAGCCGGCGTTCCTGGAGCTGCGGCAGGGCCAGGGCCGCGGTGTCACCATGAGCTGCCGCGTGCTGCGGGCGTACCCCACGCGGGTGCTGAGCTACGAGTGGCGCCTGGGCGGGCGCGTGCTGCGCACGGGGCAGTTCGACCTGCAGGACTCCACGGAGTACACCGTCAGCAGCCTCTCCCGCGACTCCTACGGCGTCTACAACTGCAACATCATCAACGAGGCGGGCGCCGGCCGCTGCAGCTTCCTCGTCACAGGTAGGAGGCGTGGAGTTGGGAATTAATCTGGTTTTTTGTTCGGTTTTTGGGTGGTTTTTGAAGGAGTTTTAGTCAGTTTGTTTGTGTTTTCCCAGGGGGTTGAAGGTTTTATTCAAAACTGTTCATGAAGTGTTTGGGTCTTGGGTTTCCTGTGTTCAGGATGACCCCAGAGTCCCTTTTTCCCAGCCCAATGGTTGAAGAAAGAGTCGGGATTCTTTGGCTCTGCTTCACAAGGTTGTTTATTATCTATTATCCAAAATATTTTCTCTCAGACCCGCAGAGGTCTGATCTGCAGCTCTGCCAAGGGCACACTGCTCACCCCTGGGCTGGTGTCTACATTTCATACTACAAGTTACGTGTACTTTATTTATCATTATTTTCCAATACCTATCACCTCTGTTAGACTGTCTACTTCTATTCTAAACCAATCCATCACCAAGAAGATGGAGGCTAAGAGAAGAAGGAAGAAGAACAGGACAATGCCCAGATCCCTCCATCTTGCCTCCTAGACCCCCTACAATAAAATCCCTAAAATTCCACTTTTCACACAGTGATTAATTCATTATTACTCAAACTTCTGTGACTTGTGGTTCTTCATACAAGGTTGGTAATTTGCTCCATGGGTTAAGATCGAAATCCCAAGTGTTTTTGGCTTCCTGCCAGGACTCCCCAGCCCCTGCCAGGGGCACGTGTCATCCAGGGCACCCAGAGGGATGTCCTGGGTTCCGACATTTGGGTTTTGTTGGGAGAGGCTTGATAGACCTCAAGGAAGATTCCCAGATTTTGAGTTTGGAATCTCCAGGCTGGGAGTAGCCAGGAGATAAATTGACATGAAGGGAATGACATCCCCTTAGCAGGAATTTCTCAGTACAAATGTGGTGGGAACACAGCAAATCCCACAGTTCTGGATGGTTCTGCTCCTTCCAAATGGGATGCAACCTTTGGCTGACACCATTCAGAGCCTGCTGGAGGGGTTTTCACAGCCACCAACTTCTCCAAATCTTGGGATTTTAATACCAAACGCAGCTCTGAAGGAAACCAAAAAAATTGTTTAGTCTCAAATGAGTATATTTGGTTCAATCTATTCATCAGGACTTGGATCCCAGACTGTGGAAAGTTATTCCAAGGCAATTATTTTGCCAGGACTGGGGCAATTTGTGTAGTTTTAGCAAACCACAAAACGGAAAATGAGTCCTAAAATGATTTTATGATGTTTCCCATTTCCCACCCCTCCCTGTGCTCATTCAGGGTTCATCCCATCCTGCTAATTTATGGTGGATTAAGGATGCCCCTTCTTCTATCTTCTTCCTCATCTTCTTTTTTTTTCCCCTCCTCTCCTCCTGCTTCTCCTCCCCCTCCCTTCCTTCTTCTCTTTCCACTTCATCATCTACATGATTCTTATTCTGCATCATTAACAAGCGTCAGGACAAGAGGGAACAGCCTCAGGCTGCCCCAGGGAAGGTTGAAGTTGGATACCAGGGTGAAATTCCTCATGGAAAGGGCTGTCAAGCACTGCCAGGGGCAGCAGTGGAGTCACAATCCCTGGAAGGGTCCAAAACCCATGGAGGTGGCTCTTGAGGACATGGGATAGCGGTGACTGTAGGGGGGAGGATTGACAGCCATACCTGATGGTCCCAAAGGTCTTTTCCAATCTGAACAATTCCATGATTCTCTGTGCCCCTGGGGAGCCATTTAGGACTAGGATTACCTAGAACTGAGTTTACCTGACAAATCCTGGTTTAAAATTTCTCCTCAGTTTGGGAAGTTTGATCCCCTTGAGCTGGAATTTGCTCTGCTGGGGCTGAATTTGTTCCCAGAGTTATGTCCAAAGAGGGATCTTTAGACTTTTTTAGACAATATTTTGTTCCCTCTCTGTTAAATTCTTTAATCAGGGTTGGATACACATCCGTGTGGGATTCCTTCCTGAATTTCCACCAGGAATCTCTGTCCATAGTGGATGGGGCTGGCTTGGCAGGGCAACAGATTTAATATTAAAATTCAAAATTTCAATTATTCATCACAGCCCTGGGTAGGACTAAACAAAGCTCTAATATTATTCCATGGACTTAATTCCTTTTATCAACCAGCTCCTGATCCCACCAGCAAGGGAAGGCAGTTT
Source organism: Passer montanus (assembly GCF_014805655.1). Taxonomy (NCBI): domain Eukaryota; kingdom Metazoa; phylum Chordata; class Aves; order Passeriformes; family Passeridae; genus Passer; species Passer montanus. The sequence continues at coordinate 1,028,722 of NW_024358723.1, forward strand.
GGAATATTAATTCCGTGTTGTTCTGGCCTGTGGAATTTTTTTGCCCTGGGATATTGCGTTAATTAACGAGCTCATCTTTAATTATTTACTTTGTCTTACATCACCCCGTCAGCGCTTCCAGCCAAGTGCAACATCAAGCCAATCAAGAACTAATTGGGGAGGGTTTAATTGTTAGCTCGTGATCAGAGCTTTCCCTTTCCTTGGAGTTTTTTGGAAGCTCTTTGGAGAATTGAGAGCTGACAAACCTGACAATCCAAACATTCCTTCCTTGCCAATACCTCTGGAAGGGATTGTCCCCATCCATGGCAGCGTTCCGGTGGTGCCAGGAATAATTCAGGTTGGAAAAGACCTCGGAGATGATCCAGTCCAACCTTCCACCACTAATCCATGGGACACTCAGGCACCTCACATCTCCTGCCTTCCCTTCTCCCAGAAAACTGGGATTTGAGGAGATGGACACTGGATCATCCCTTCTGATGATCCCAGAATCCACCTTTGGAAAGAGCTCTTTGGAAACTCATTTTTTCTCTAATGAAAAGCATCTTCCAGACCTTTCCAGGAGAAGGACACATGGAAATATTTTGGTTTTCCAGGTTTTCCCTGATTTTTTGATATTGTAAGTGGCAAAATGGAGCACAGCAAACCCTGGATTGAGTTTGCCCCCGTGCTGTGTTTCATATGGATGGACCTGTTCCATGAAAGATCTTGGAATTATGGAATAGTTTGGAAAGGGCCATGGAAAGGGACATTCTTAATGAAATCTGGTTGCCCAAGCCACATCCAACCTGGCTTTGGACAATTCCAGGGGTGGAATATCCACCCCATCCCTTGGCAAACTCTCTCCATGGATTTAAGTCAACATGAACTCAGATTTAGAGGATTTAGGAATATTTGGTCCTCTCTTTGGGAAATTATCCTTAATTCGTCCCACATTTATGAAGGACGAAGGCTTGGATGTGCTGATGATCCCCTCATTTTCCCAGTTCCCTGGGACATTCCCTTTTCCTGCCTTGTCCAAACCACAACTAAACGATGCCCTGTAATATCAGGCACCTCTCCAGGGATTTCTGCCTCAGTGTTTGTTCTGTGTCCCTGCCACCATTCCTGGTAGCACCGTGGTGCTCAGCATGGAGCTGGAATAATTTCCAAATTCCCACTGGAATACAATTCCCTGTGAAGCTGTGGCTGCCACTTGTCCAAGCTTTAAAATTCCAACTGGAGCAGCAGCACCAGTGCAAAAAATCCTTTTCCATTCATCAGCCATGAAAAGGGAGTTTTAATTTTAATTAAAAATCTTGGAGATTCCAAGAGAGCCTCTCCTAAAAATGTCAAGAGGGAAAGATCCTTTCCAAAGCACACGGAACATGGGTGATGTTTTGATTCCTGCTGAATTCCCGCCTGGTTTTGGAGGATTGGGATGAGGAGAAGCTTTGCCAAGCCCTTGGCAGCAAATCCTGTCCTGCCCTAAAAACTTGACCAGGGCAACTTAAACCACAGGTGGGAAAGTGGGAACAACAATTCCTACCAGGAAAAAGGAATTTTTCATGGATCTCCTGGTCCAGTGTCCTGCAAAAGCAGAGGACTCTGAGCCAGCAAACCCCTGCTTGGCAATTATTCCAGAGTCTGGAAATTTGGGATATTTACTTCATCAGAGGAGCAGACAATGCCAAATTTTAGGGAAGGGGACAAGGTGGGATTGCTGGATCTCAATGCTGCTGTTCCTGTCAGTACTGGGGAGAGGAAAGTGAAGTTAATTCCTTCCATCCCAAGGCTGGAGGATTGAATTCCAGGATGAAGGGAGAGGGTGGCTGAGGTTTTCCCTCTGCTCCAGATTTATGAATCCTTCCTGCTAGTCTGCCCTCAGGGGAGAAGGAAAATAAAGGGATTTCACCCCAAAAAGTCATTGCTGGATGTGATCCAGAGTGCCAGACAGGCCTGGGTTGGCAGAGACCTGAAATCCCATTTTGTTCCATCCCTTTCCATGGGCAGGGACATCTCCCACTATCCCAGGGTTCCCCAAGCCCATCCAGCCTGGCTTTGGACACTTCCAGGGATCCAGGGGCAGCCACATGAATGGGGCATTCCTTGGAAATCTGCATTTCAGTCCACTCCTGCTTGCAATTTTGTTTGGTTTCTCCCTCTGAAACAATTCTTTGTGCGACATGAGGGAATTGTGGGTTGGCTCTGCAGTGGCTGAGCAGCCTGTTGGGTTTGTCAGGAAGTTGGGAGCCCACAGCTGGGGAGGGACAGGGATAGGGAGGCTGAATGCCAAGAGGGGAGAGCTGCAGCTTCCTGGGAAACCCTGAGAAATTTGGGAAGCCTTGGGAGACCTGGCTGGAGCTGGATCCATGGATGGAGCCTGGATGGGCATGGACACCTGCAGGTGTGGAGGCAGAGCTGTGGGAATGCTCAGGAATGCTGTGATTCCCACTGGCTGGGGGAGTGTAGTGGTTCTGGTTTGTTCATTTGAGATTCCACTAATTTTGAGATTTTTTCAGCTAATGTACTAAATGAATGTGGTGGGTTTGGTGTTGGCTAATCACTAATGTACTTATTTCTTGTTGTGAGGTAGGGTTAGGAGAAAGGTAAAGCAGTTTCAAAACTCTAAAAGGGTATAAAGAAAAATTTATTAATGTAATTATTAATTATTTAATTATAATTTATTATATTAATTTACATTTAATGGGGAATTAAATATATTTTAATTATTATTTATTTATTAAACTATTACATTATTATTTATTAATTTATCAACTTAAAGAGTAATAAAAGAGTAGTAAGAATCAGAGCAAAACTTTTAGAACACTTCTTTTCTCTCCACAACTTTTTCTTTCTTATTGGCAATGTAAAGAAGCTAAACTTAAAATTCCAGTCAGATTTTTGCTTTCAGACAGGGAGCAGCCTGGCCAGGGCTGGAGTCCATCCAGGGGCTCTCCTGTTCCTCGTGTTGCTCCAAAGATCCCACAGCACTGCAGCCTGTCCTGGCTGCCTTTCCCTCTGTTCTGATCCCATTTTTCCAGGAGATTCCCCTGCTCAGAGGTCACAGTTCCCTCCCTGTGCCCATGGTGACGCTTTATTATTGATTATTTACAATTCCAGGCGCACATCCCATCCCTTGCCCTGCCCATCCTTCAGGACCCAGGTGCTTGGCACTCCCTGACACCACTTCCCCCTTCCTCACGTGCCATTCCTGTGGGATTTCTGCAGGATTCCCATGGGATTCGTGGGATTTCTGTAGGATTCCCACTGGTGACACGTAAATTGTCACCTCCACACTGAGCCAGGGATTTCTTTGGAATTGTGGACCCCATTCCCGCAGGAATTGCTTCCTGCCAGGCACACCTGTAGGGTGTGCACAGCCATATAAAAATGAAGGCATGGAATGCTGGCAGGTTTGGATAGCTGGGAACGGGATCTTCCCAAATCTCACCTATCCCAGTGTGGGAAGCAGGAATCTCCAGATCCTACTACAACTGGATTTCTTTCTCCCTCAAGGCAGCACCACAGAGCTCACAGCCTCAGAGTGATGGAAATGGAGCCGAGGAACTCCTGGAGTTCAGCTCCTGGGGTCGGGTCGGGATCGGGGGTCGGGAATCCTGAGCAGGAGCAGCAGGAATTGCAGGAAGGGGAACGGCAGCTCTTGCAGGGCTCAGCCAGCAGATGTCACGTTTGGGTATCGCTGGGGAGGAGCTGGATCCTCGGGAAAACCCCAGGGAAAGGGAGGAGGTGGGGAAGGGCACCTGGAGAAGGAATCTCATGGATGCCACTGGAGCATTCCACGTTTTTCTTTCTTTGGGATGTTGGGTTTCTGTGCCTGGAATGGGAACCTCTAAACCCATTGGAGATGGACAGACCTCAGATAAATGGAAATTTGTGCATCAATTAGGCACAAAAAAGTTTGTTTTATTCCCAAATCATCCCTTCCCTGCAAGTCACAATTCATTATTCATACATATAATAATTCATAATAATACAATTCATAATTCTGCAAATATTTTGGGAAGAGATTTCTCTGGGAAGGGTGGGAAAGTCTCATCCCTGACTTCCCAGTGGGAGCAGCAGGTATGGGGTTGCCTGTCCCTGGAATTCCCTGGAGCAGCTGCTTCCTCCAACTATTGGGGGGATTATTTATTATTAATATTTTAATATGAATAGACTTTATTAACCTTAACCATGCTCAAGTGTCTTCAGCTGCTCAGCCCAAACAATCCAGACCTTGGAAGTCACTCCTGGAGGACAGGGAAGGCCCTGGAAGTCATTCCTGGAGGATTAAGGGAAGGCCACAAATAAAAAAAACATCTTTAAGGTCCCTTCCAAGCCAAATAATTCCCTGATTTTCATCTTCCATGGTTATGGGGAGGCAGAAGGTGACTGGGATGATCCAGCTGCAGGATTGGATTGAGGAGCAGATCCAGGAGGAGACAGATGTTGCCTTTCCCAAATGCAAATAAAGAATAAAACATCTTCTGGTTCTTCCTGCAACCCTTCCATAAAACAGAGATCCTGGAATAAAGCAGAGCACAGAAGGGGCAGCATTTTCCATAAATTCAGAGTCTCCCACTATTTCACAGAGTTAAATGCAAGGTTTTATTTAGGATTTATGCTCTCCCAGCATTGTAAAGATGGAAAGGGCTGGAGCTGAGGTTGCCACAAGGGGAAGCATTTATAAATCTCTGATTTTATTTCCTTTCCCTGAATGTGATAGAGTGGGAGCTGCTCAGTGCTCACAGCCAGCACTTGTCACCAGCAGTGCCACAAACATGGGACAGAGCTTTGCAATTCCCAAAACTCCAAGGAATTGGCACCACGGATGAAACTCCACAAACTCTGGACAACGTGAGCTTTGAGGTGGGATGCCCATTAAGAGCTGAGATCACAGAAACCTCTCACATTCCTGTCATCCCAGCTGATCTCCCACCCCAAAATCCACATTGTGCCAACCTCCAGGGTCCTGACCACGAGCAGAACTTCCTGTGTCACACAACCCAACTCCTGCTTCCATTCAAAGCTCTGGGAAGCCTCAGAGAAAACCACAACATCCTCACATCCCTCCCCTGGATGATATCCAGGAGCTCCTGGTCCCTCCTCTCCCAAGATCCAGAGTCAAGGGATTTGGGGACAAGGGACATTTCCAGGTTCCCCATAACTCCCACACTTCCAGAAGCCACCTCTGCTTTCCCTGCACTCCAAACCACGTCCCTGCTTCCCCAAGTTTACAAGGCAAGCTCTGAGCGTTGTGCTGTTGAATTTCCAGCCTCTCCATTCCCGGTGTTGTTTTCACAGGGATTTGGGATAATGCAGCTCTTCACGGTGCCTCATTACTCCCCCAAAGGTGCCGGTGTTGTTCAAGTGCCCCTCCTGTGACAAGTGGCTCATTATGGCTCCTCTCAGTCCCCCCCAGAGATCCCATTATATCCAACAGCAGTGGGAGTGGGAAGAGGATAATTTGCATCCAGCATGAGCTTTTCCCATTATTCCCACTTCTCAGGAACAAGGAAAACAAATTGTCTCGACTGCTGCTCCCTTTTTATTCCCGCTGCAGTCCCTTTTTTCCAGCAGTGGTTTTGCTTTGCTCCCTCTCCTTGGAATATTGTTGTTTGCTCCTCCACTCTGGGCTAATTGAAGGTACTCATTCCCCGGGCAATTGGGAAAAATATCTTGGCTAAGAGGGCCTTTTATCCTGGGAAAAGAAAAGCGTGGTCGGAGAGAAAAGCTGGATCAATAGGTGCCATGTTGCTGTTTATTCCCAGGATTTTGCCTTTGTTCCTTTGCATTTTGGGGGGCTTTTAAGGCATTTTTTCCTCCTCTTCTCACGGCTTTTCTGCTGATGGAAATTGTCCCATTTGGAATTCAAAATGCCTTTCATCCCTCTCTATTTCCACCTGGGTCAGGGATAGTTTTCAGGAGAAAATCCCTAAATTCAGTGTTTGTTTCGTCACAGACTCCTGAAATCCCAGTTAAGGGAAGGGAGTAATGAATCCATATCCCTCCCATATTCTGTGTGACAGGCAGGCCATGTTTTCCCAGGTTTTTTCCAGCCCTTTGCCAATTATTCCCACTGCCAAATCCCTGCAAAAGTATGGATGGAAGTAGAAAGATCTCAGCTCCTTGGATCCTGGGAATGAGGGGCTGGATCTCAATCCTTGGATCCTGGGAATGAGGGGCTGGCTGCAGTAGGATCTCAGTCTTTGGATCCCAGGAATGAGGGGCTGGATCCAGTTGAATCTCAAACCTTGGATCCTGGGAATGAGGGGTTGGATCTCAACCACTGGGTTTTGGGAATGAGGGGTGGCTGCAGTTGGATCTCAACCCCTGGATCCTGGGAATTAGCAGCTGGATCTCAGCCCTTGGATCCCAGGAATGAAGGGATGGCTGCAGTTGGATCTCAGCCCTTGGATCCCAGGAATGAAGGGATGGCTGCAGTTGGATCTCAGCCCTTGGATCCTGGGAATGAGGGGTGGCTCCAGCTGGAACCCTTGGATCTGGGAATGCCCAACTGAAGTTATTTCCTGATGATTTTCCTGTGTTTTCCTCCATTTTCGCGATGGATGGGTGAATTCTTGGCTGGCTGAGTTATTCTCTGGCTGCTGGGCCAGGGAATTCCATGGTTTCTGGTGATGCCTTGGGAAGGCTGCCTTAGAACAGAGGCTGGATGGAGCTAAAGAATAAAGCAGGAATGGATTCCAAGGATCTCCATGGATCCACCTTGGGCAGCACCAGAGCCCAGCCAGGGCTGCCCCCAGGATGAACCCAAATGGTCCCAAAATGCACGAGCGCTGCCGGGGTCTCTCCCTGGGCTCAGCTCTGCTCCATGTGCACATTGCAGTTCAGTGTCCAGTTCCAGCTGCAGCCCCTGCAGTCCCACCCTGCTTGTTTTTCTCTCTGCAGCCCACGGGCTTTGTGCTCCTGGGCTGAGATTGGGATCATTTGTCCTTGGTGCCCAGCTGGAGCAGGAATTGTTTTGTGTCCCTGCTCTGTGCACAGAGCTCAGAACTACACACCATCAGAACCATGCCCTGGTGTGGAGCCCAGCCCTGTAGTTATGATATTTTTATGAAAAATCCTTTGCTAGGATTTTCCCCTCCTGAGGAGCTGAGAGCCTCAGGAAAGAAATGTAAACAATAACTATCTGCTGCTGTGGAATGCAACAAGTGCATCTTTTATTAGACCATGAGGATTGTTTTCACTTGATGACCAATCCCAGCCACCTGTGTTGAGGCTGTGAGCAGTCACGAGATTTTGTTATTTATTCTATTCTTGTTCTTTGCATCCTTCTGATCATTCTTTTCTCTCTGTTCTTTTAGTATAGTTTTTATGTAGTATTTTAATATAATATCTATCATAAGATAATAAACCAGCCTTCTGAAAATGGAGTCAAGCCTTGCGTCTCCACACATGGGGAGCCCTCAACACAGCCCCACACACCAAAGCAGCACAGAATGTGAAAATATAAAAGCTAAACCTGAGGCATCAGCGCTTTCCCTAACTCCATGCTTCTCCCCAGGAAAAGCCTACGCCCCGGAATTCTACTACGACACGTACAACCCGCTGTGGCAGAACCGGCCGCGGGTCTATTCCTACAGCCTGCAGTGGACGCAGATGAATCCCAGCGCCGTGGATCGGATCCTGGCCTATCGCCTGGGGATCCGCCAGGTGAGGCTGGGAGCACCCGCGCGGGGCTTGCCTCGGGAGCCGCCGGGGCTCCGGGATGTCGGCTGGGCCCTGAGGGAACTAGGTATTTTATTTTGGTTTATATTGTTTTATTTTATTTTATTTTATTTTATTTTATTTTATTTATTTTATTTTAATTTTATTTTATCTTATTCCATTACATTCCATCCATTCCATTCCATTCCATTCCATCATGTTATTTTACATTATTTATTTTTATTTAATTTAATTTTTGTTCTTTTATTTTGCTTTATTTTATTTCCTTTTACTTTTGAAGCTTCATTTTATTTAATTTTAATTTTTATTTTTGTATTTTATTTTATTCTACATTTATTTTATTTTTGTTTTATTTTATTTTATATTATTTTACTACATTTTTATTTTATTTCATTTTATTTCACTTTATTTTTATTTTATTTTACTTTTTTTATTCTCTCTTTTTAAATTTATATTATTTTACTTTATTTAATTTAGTTTTATTTTCTATTTATTTTATTTTATTTTATATTATTTTACTACATTTTTATTTCATTTTATTTCACTTTATTTTTATTTTATTTTACTTTTTTCTTTATTCTCTCTTTTTAAATTTTTATCATTTTCATTTCATTTCATTTCATTTAATTTCATTTCATTTCATTTTACTTTATTTAACTTAATTTAAATTTCATTTCATTTCATTTCATTTCATTTCATTTCATTTTACTTTATTTTTTTTCTACTTCATTTTAATTAATTTTTTTTCCCCAGTCCATTTTCACAATCCATCCTCCTCCAAGTCATCCTTCTCCATTTGCCTCCTTCCCTGGGAGCATCCAGCTGATAATTTTCGGGAATTTTGTCAGCTTCCCACTGAGCTTTCCCTTCAAATAATCCCCCAACAGATTGATCCCAAAAATCTTTCTCTGGATATTCAGCACCCGGAATAATAATTGGGGTGGGACATTGAGTGGAAGGATTCAAATGAATTTTACAGAGTGATATTTTGGAAAATATAACAAAGTAAATCGTTTGTTATCCCACAGATTTCCCACTCGGATGAGTTTTGGAAAGCAAATCCTCAATTTTGGTGTTTCATTTATCGGGATTTGGGTTTGGGTGACTTCCCTGGAAGTTGTGGAGTTCCTGGGACAGGGCCAGGGAAGGGCTGTGGTGCCAGCAGGGGGCTGGAGCTGGGATCTTCCTGAATCCCAGGAATGTGAGATGGGATCGGGGATGTTTGATCCGTGTTTAACTCCTGGCACTGCTGGCCACGAATCGGCTCCGGGGGTCCCAGGCCCCGGGAGGAAGCAGGAAATTCTGGAAGGAACTCGCTGAAGGAAAGGAATTTCTGGTGGAATTAACTGGTTTAGGAATTTTAGCTGGTTTTCCCATTTAATTTTAATTTCATTTTAATTATCTTATGTAATTAACGGAGTTACTCTGTGTCAGCCTTATCCAAATACTCCCATTTTTCCTCCCCAAAGCCCCATTTCTTTGGGAATTCTATCCCAGCCTCTCCTCACCCTCCCAGGAATTCCTTCCCCATATCCACTAAGCCTGGCTGAGTCACAGCACCATTGACACATTCCTGTCACATCCTGCTTCTCTGCTGTCACTGGGATTGAGAAATTCCTCACTCCAAGAGGGATCCACTGCTGGCAAAGCAGGACACAGGGAAAACAAAAACCTCTGGTTTGCAAGCACTGGTTAAGGAGAATAAAAAAAACCTCATCACAGATAATGTTATAAATGTTATTTGATAAAATAATTAAGCTTGGCTTAACAACAAATCAGGGAAGCCAGAAAGGGAGGGAAGAGGAATCACAAAAATAGGGAATTGTCACTTCTCCGCCTATGGAGTGAGAATGGAAAGATGGCAAAATGGAAACGGAGGTCCCCCAGGAGAAATGGATTTATTTATTTATTATTTCTTTTATTTCAGACCCCACCTGAAGAGCAGGAATTCTGCAGATTCCTTCTCTCAGGATCATGGGGATCACATCTGCTCCAAAGGGGAACATGTTGGCAAGCTGGGAATTTCCAGCAAATCCATTGGATTTGCTCTGGGGCATGAAAAATACTGAAAGATTTCCTCAGAGCCAGTCACAGAAATTACATTTGTAGCAATTAATTCAGTGAGGGAACAGAGAGAGTTGGAACTCCACATTTTTGTTGGAATATTTCTCATGTTGTTTCCATAAAGGATTTTAATCTTTCGCCTCCAAGGGAATATTTTCTGTCCCAAAGATTTCCCTGCACTCACTGATTTTGGAAATCTAAAGACGTTTTGGTGTGGTTTTTTTTGTGGAATGAGGGAGGAAAAGTTTGGCCAAAAAAAAAAAAAAAGAGATTGTGACATGCAGAGACACGTTTTTCATCAATGTTCCTGGCATTGGGAAAATAAATTAGAGCAGGGATGGTTGTGATTCCAAATTTCCACTTTTCAGGGCTGATTCCTCCTGTGCTGCTTCTTCACAGCTCTGAGGCTGCATTTGCAAACAGCAAGGTGAGGTTTGGACCAGGTCTGCTCCTGCCGACTTAAAACTGGTTCTAAGCTTCAGATGGATCAGGGAAATATTTATGGATCATGCTGAAAATGAAATTTGTGCTAATTTTGACTTAAGGAATTCAGAGCTGGGAGTTGGAATTCCTGTGGAGAAAGGCTGGGAGAGCTGGGAATGTTCCCCTGGAGAGGAGAAGGCTCCAGGGAGAGCTCAGAGCCCCTGGCAGGGCCTGAAGGGGCTCCAGGAGAGCTGCAGAGGGGCTGGGGACAAGGCCTGGAGGGACAGGAGCCAGGGAATGGCTCCCACTGCCAGAGGGCAGGGATGGGTGGGAGATTGGGAACTGGGAATTGCTGGCTGGGCTGGAATTGCCAGAGCAGCTGTGGCTGCCCCTGGATCCCTGGCAGTGCCCAAGGCCAGGCTGGACACTGGGACACCCTGGGACAGTGGGAGGTGTCCCTGCCCATCCAGGATGGGATTTAGTGTCTCCTCAAGTGTCCGTGGGGAATATGCCATAAAATTCACATGTGACACCATCAGAACACCTGGTCTGGATCCTAGAGCAGCTCAGGAGGTTCTAAATCTTCCTGCATGGAGCATTTATGGGAAAAGAGCTGGAAGGGATTCACCAGAATCATCTAGTCCAGCTCCTGAACTTGTCTTTGAGAGCCTTCGGGCTCCATGAATTTCCTGGTGGGACCTCACTTCTTCTGCCAGTGGCACACTGGATTTGCTTTGGGATTTATTTGGTGGCCAAAGGAATCAGCCATAAAACTGTGACATGTGGCACTGTCAGGACACCTGGTCTGGATGCTAGAGCAGCCCAGGATGTTCCAAATCCTCCTGCATGGAGCATTTGTGGAAAAGGGAGTATGGAGCACAGGGAATTTCCATCCCTGGGGGCACTGCTGAGCACAGCCCTTCACCTGGAGCTGAAGGATGGGGACAACCTTGGTGTCCTATTGGGGGAACTGCCTGGATTGGGAACCCTCAGCTTCCTTGGGAATGTTCCAAGTCTGCCAAGACATTCTTGAACAGCAGGAACATTTTTCCATCTCCTTAAGAGCCCTCTGGAGAATATTCTAACAGTAATGCATTTCATGGATGCATTTTTGCATTTCAATGATGCATTTTTTGATGTGGTTTTGGAATCAGTGACCCAGATTCTTCCAGGTTTTTGTCCTTTTGCAAGCATCTCTGTGTGTATTCCCTGGCCAGCCTTTGACACTCCAGGAGCTGATTTTATTAAGTCTCCAATCATGGAATATTTAGGTTGGAAAAGCCCTCTCAGACCAGCAAATCCAATCCATGTCCCCAAGTGCCACATCCACACTTCCAGGATGGTAACTCCAGCACTTCCCTGGGCAGCTTGTTCCAAGAAAATATTTTCCAAGCTTGTAGAAAATGGTCCCAAATGCCTCTCAGAGGGTTTCTCTACTCCTGGAAGTTTATCCACCCAGACAAAACCACTTTTGGACCTCCTCTTCCAGCTCCTGCCTCACGGAGCTCACTTTGGAACAGCCATGAATATCCTTGTGCTTTTCCAGGAGCTTCACCTGGAGATCCCAGAGCAGCTCCATTCCTGCAGCTGCTCCAACCACCTCTGGCTCCCTCTGGCACCACGTGGAGATGTTTCCTTCCCACACTTTGCTGTTCCCAAAGCCAGAATTCCATCTCTTCCCAACAAATGACAACGTTTAGCGACTCCCAGCATCCGAGCAGCGCCAGGCGGGCGCCTCCGGCTCTCTGATATTTCCTGTCAGCAGGATGAAAGCAAATTGAAGCAGGGAGACTTTTCCAGAGCAGCCAGGGAGGGCGTGCAGCTCTGATCTCTGCGGTGGCTGCTCTCAGCAGGTGACAGCGGGTGACAGCCACGTCCCCGCAGCCGCCGTGACCTAGAAAAGGAGCAGTTCTGCTGTGAAGGAGTCATAAAAATTCAGCTGGTCCCTGTAAACCAGAGAGCAGCTTGTTCCAGCTTGTTACATAAAAGATTCAGGCTCCCACCTTTCCTTTATTCCCAGCCCCGGGAGCCGGCGGTGTCCGTGGGTTGGGAATGAGAATCTCTTCAAACAGCCCCGAGCAGGGCACGGCTCTGGCGCTTCCTCCCGGTCACCTGTGGGTTTGAGTGGATTTTTGACTTCTGCTGTCACTCAGCGCTGAGCAGGGACTGGTGGATTCAAATATCCTGGGAAAGGCTGAGCAGTCACTGGCTGAAAACAGAGATGGGAATTTTCTGTCAGTGCCACGGCACAGATCCCACAGCCTTGGATAAATGGCTATGGATAAAGGGAGTGAGGAGGCATTTATTGCCTTTCTGATTAAAGAGTCTCAAAATCCCAAAATGTTGTGGCTTGGGAGCCCAAATCTCATCCCATCCCACCCCTGCCATGGCAAAATTTCTATCTAAAACTTCCTGAATCCTTGGATTCCACATTCTTTATTTTTTAAGACTTGGGAATTTAGGTTCTATAAAAAAAAGGGGGAAATAGATATTTTTTTAATACATGTATCACAGAAATAATGATGATAATAATATAAAACAATGAAATAATAAAAATGAATGGGAGGAGCGAGTCCAGGAGGATTGTTGATATAATCCTGCAAGAAGAAAGTCGATTACATGCCCAGGATTGTTCTCCTGGATTAGGAATGGTTTAATTGGGAAAGACTGTGCCCACTGTTGAATGGGCTTTAGAGGAGAAAAGGAAGGCAAAGAGGTTTATTATGCAACTGCCAAATTGTGGGAATCCATAGGATTAGAGGATTCACCAAATCAGTGAATCCTGGAATATCCTGAGGTGGAGGGATCCCGAGGATCATCCAGCCCAACTCCTTCCCTGCCCAGACCTCCAACAATCCCACCCTGGGCATCCCTGGCACCACTGTCTCCAAACCCTCCTGGAGCTCTGGCAGCCTCGGGGCTGTGCCCATTCCCTGAGGAGCTGTTCCAGTGCTGATTCCACCCTCTGGGGGAGGAACCTTTCCTAAAATCCATCCTAAACTTCCCTTGGACATTGAATTTCCTTCTGTCCTGTTGCTGTTCCCTGGGATCAGAGCCCAACTCCCACTCAGGACACTCTGGATCAGTTTGTCCCTGGCTCAAGCCAAGCCTCACCTGCCCAGTCTGGGCTGGGTTTGAGCTGTTGGTCCCAGCTGGATCCACAGGAGCCAGGATCCACCTCTGCAGGAGAGCAGGGAGGCAGGACTGGCTCCACACAGAAAGACACGTCAGGGTTTGGGCTTCTGCTGGTTGTGAAAATATTAATTAAAGAGAAAAAGGCAGGGAAATGAGGGGAATTGTGTGAGGAGCAGCTGAGCGCGCTGGGATGGTGCAGCTGGAGGGGAGGAGCTGAGGGGAGACCTCGCTGTGGTCCTCAGCATCCTCCTGAGGGCAGCTCAGATTTCAGTTCCCTGGGACAGGGACAGGACCCAAGGAATGGCCAGGGAATGTTTAGGGTGGATTTCAGGAAAGGTTCTTCCCCAGAGGGTGGAATCAGCACTGGAACAGCTCCTCAGGGAATGGGCACAGCCCCGAGGCTGCCAGAGCTCCAGGAGCCTTTGGCCAGCGCTGCCAGGGATGCCCAGGGTGGGATTGGTGGGGTCTGGGCAGGGACAGGGACTGGGCTGGATGATCCTTGGGATCCCTTCCCACTCAAGATATTCCATGATTCTCTGCCATCAAGAACAGACCATCCTCTACAGCTTGCCTGAATCCCAGATATTTGTCACTGAGGCATTCCAAATCCATCCTTGGGAATGAATATGACACAGGAGCCACTCCTCAATTTTATATTCTCACCTGTATATCTCTGATTATATTCCAGTCAGAATTATGAAAGAAAAGCGGGAATAACACAATTTTTCCCTAGGAATTTACTAGGAATTTTCCCTCTGTGATGTGCAACTGGAGTATTTGCAAATATTCCATTTGTCCATGAGCTGAACAGTCCAATTTTAGATATAAGACTTCAAAATAAATCTCTTTTTTTTTAAAGAATTTCTATCTACGTGGTTATAAATGGCAAAAAAAAATTACTTTAAACACCGCCACAATTTTTTATGGAGTATCCAATGGATTAATTGACTTTGTCATTAATTTTTTTGTCATCAATTAACATTGTCATGAATTAAAGAGATTCTTGTCTAGCTAGTGGAGTCAGTGAAGGAATTTGTGCTGGGAATCAATAGGCCATGAACAACGGAGTAAGGAGCTGTTTATTTTTTATGAACATATCTGAGCACACAAGGAATCAATCATTAATCATCCCAGAGGATCAGTTCAGGAAATCCAGAATTCCAAGGCTTTAAGAGAATAGAGTTTTCCAACAAAAGACATGGAATAAACCTCCTTTTATTGGCATAAATAAAATAAAAAAGCACCCCATAAAATAAAAAAAAATACCACATAAATAAAATAAAAAGCACCAGGGTGTTTCCAACCTTCTGGAATAAAAATCTGCCCCATTTATGCCCCCTTTTGCTTTCTGCCTCTTTTGAGAGCAAGGATTCCCAAATATTCCTAGGAAAAAAATGAGTCCTGTCCCAGACAAACTTTCAGTGCTCCAAGTTGCCAGTGTGGACATTCTCTGCTTAATTAATTACAGGACAATGCAAAAAAATGCTCCAGGAACTGCTCCCATTTTTCCTCAGGGCTACATAAATATTCCCAAACCACTGAAAAATTGTTATTCCAGCTTGGCTAAAGTCAATTCCTCACTGTTGGAAAACTGTAATTCCAAAGTTTATTTTCCACCTGAGTTTTATCCTTATCTTTGTGAGGAAAAAGGCTTTGATTATGAGATTTTTTTCCTTTTGAAAATTCCTTTTCCAACCGAATCCTGGTTCCAATGGATATTCCACCTCTCAACACAGGAATTGAAGTGCAGGGTTGTGTTTCATGATTGTTCCTTGTGGATTTTTTCTTGGAAGCCCCAGTCTTGGCTTTTTCGTGGAAAAAAGCACAGGTTCAACGTTGGGCTGCACGGGGAATTTTGGGAAGTGGTGATGAGGATTTGGTTCTTTCCCATCCAGGGGAGCCAAGGTGATTCCAAGGGAAACAGTCTTGGATGATTCCAGCTTGGAATCAGAGCATCTCCAGCTCGGTGCTGGGAGTTTCCAGCACCCCAAGGCATTGTAGGAATTAAGTCCTAGTTTAGGGTGTCCTGGGTTCCATTTATTTGCAACTATTTCCATATTTTTCAGCCCAGGTTGTTGGTGTTTCCCAAGTTTGGGAAGCAGCTTCTGGGATTATGGCTCTATTTCCAATGCTGGGTTGGTTTTCCAAGTGGGAAAACCAAAGCTGGGTATGGCAGATCCTGAATTTATTTATTTATATCAATATATTTATATATTTATTATTTATGTATTTGTATGTTGATATATTGATACAGTTCTTGTATATTTCTATGTTTGTTTTATATTTTTATTTGAATACTTATTTATATATGTATAATTTATATACTTGTAGCTTTATATATATTTTTAATTCATTTGTATATTTGTATCTTTATATATTTATTTTTAATATTTATTTATTCCACCGCAGAGCTGGAAAATCAAGGTTGTTTTCCATCCAACACAGCAACAATTTTATGTTGTTTTGGATTTTTTTCTCTGGTTTCCATGGTGAAAAATAAGGATTAGACCAGAGCTGGTGTTGATTGCAAGGGAAAAAAAAAAGTCAAAATGTGTGTTGTTTCCTATGGAGAAATATCAATATCCAACCCTGGTTTTGGTAGGATAATCCTGAAAAGAAAAATCCAATTGTTTTCCTTTCAGAAAGGAGAAAATAAGGAAGATTTTATTGCTTCTGGAAAGAAAGACAAGAATTCAAAGCAGAGGCTGAATTTCATAGAAATTAATGTCTGGTTTGGGTAATTGCAAATTTTCCTCATTCGTTATTGAAATTCTTTGGGAAATCTCAATTTTATCCAAAGATGAGTTGGAATAGGGAATATTTTTAATTTTTGTCCTGCAGTGCTCACAGATATCATTGGCATAATGACATAAAACTTGGCTTTAAAAGATTAATTTTACTTATTTTTTAAAACTTAATCACCACAAACTGACTCTTGCTCCTTGGCTGTAATCCCTGCCTGCTGAGTATCCCAAATCCTCAGGAATTGGGGAACTCCTGCCCCGAAACACATCCAAGGGCCATCGGAGCTCTGGAAGAAATATTCCCAATTTTTGGTGTGGTTTATTACAGAAATTCTCCATGGTAGGACAACTCAGGAAGTTCATT
The DNA here is from genome assembly GCF_014805655.1 of Passer montanus. Taxonomy (NCBI): domain Eukaryota; kingdom Metazoa; phylum Chordata; class Aves; order Passeriformes; family Passeridae; genus Passer; species Passer montanus. Next base: position 1,045,120 of record NW_024358723.1, read on the forward strand.
CCTTGTTGCATCTCCAATTCTTCTGGAATTTTGCAGGCTTCCCAGGTCTGCTCTGCTTTCTAAGGTGAAGACAAATCCCAAAATCTCTGACTTTTGAATATTTTGGATTTTAGGCTGGACAACAATTTTGAAAGGAAAAATTGTTTTTCCTTTCAAAAGGAAAGATCTTTCAGATTTTGACAAGCTAGTTTTAAGTGTAAAACACTGAGATTTTTAAAAATTGAGAACTTTAAAAATTCCTAAAAACCCACTGGGTGTTCCTGGGTCACCATAAACTGGCCCTTGGTCCTTGACTGTAATCCCTGCATATCCCAAATCCTCAGGAATTGGGGGAACTCCTGCCCCAAAACACATCCAAGAGCTCTGGAAGAAATATTCCCAATTTTTGGTGTGGTTTCCTACAGAAATTCTCCATGGTAGGACAACTCAGGAAGTTCATTCCTTGTTGCATCTCCAATTCTTCTGGAATATTGCAGGCTTCCCAGGTCTGCTCTGCTTTCTAAGGTGAAGACAAATCCCAAAATCTCTGACTTTTGAATATTTTGGATTTTAGGCTGGACAACAATTTTGAAAGGAAAAATTGTTTTTCCTTTCAAAAGGAAAGATCTTTCAGATTTTGACAAGCTAGTTTTAAGTGTAAAACACTGAGATTTTTAAAAATTGAGAACTTTAAAAATTCCTAAAAACCCACTGGGTGTTCCTGGGTCACCATAAACTGGCCCTTGGTCCTTGACTGTAATCCCTGCATATCCCAAATCCTCAGGAATTGGGGCAACTCCTGCCCCAAAACACATCCAACAGCTCTGGAAGAAATATTCCCAAATTTTGGTGGGTTTGTTACAGAAATTCTCCACAGTGGGTTAACTCAGGAAGTTCATTCCTTGTTGCATCTCCAATTCTTCTGGAATTTTGCAGGTTGCCCAGGTCTGTTCCCACATACCTTTCCTGCCCCAAAACTCATCCAAGTGCCGTTTGATTTCTGTGGAGAGAGCATGGCCAGCTGGCAGGGAAGGAGTGGCCTCTGGAAGAAATATTCCCAATTTTTGGTGTGGTTTCCATGGTGGGATAGTTCAAGAAGTTCATCCCTTGCTGAATCCCTTGTTGTATTCCTCATTGATTCTTCTGGAATTTTGAAGGTTTCCCAGGCGTGCTCTGCTTTCTAAGGTGAATCCAAATCCCAAAACCTCTGACCTTTGGATATTTTGGATTTTTTGGATTGCAGGCCGGCCAGCAGCGCTGGTGGGAGCAGGAGATCACGGTGAACGGGAACATCCAGAAGGGGGAATTGATCACCTACAACCTGACGGAGCTGATCAAGCCCGAGGCCTACGAGGTCCGCCTGACGCCCATCACCCGATTTGGGGAGGGTGACTCCACCATCCGGGTCATCAAATACAGCGGTGAGCACCCCAAATCCAAGCAAAAGGGGGTTGGGAATGTCCTGGGTCACCTGGAATGGCGTGGCTGTTCCCAGTCCTGGGATAATGTCATGAGCATGGTCATGAGTGTTGTCATCAAAAGGAAGGGGAGAAATGGGGAACAGAGGAAAATTTTCACCTCTTGGATGATTCATAACAACAAAAATAATAAACTAATAAAATTCTGGACAGCCAAACCCCAAAATAACATCCAATATTTTTGTGGGAAAAGTTGGAATGAATTAATGCCAGCTTCATGAAATTGGAGATTTCAGGTTGATTCTTGATGAGTTTTGAAGGAAAATCTACAAAGGTTGTTTTCTCCCAGAATGAGCAGGTTTTATTTTAATGTGAATTATTGGGGTTTTTTTAAAAAAAACAGTGACTGTTTGTGCTCCTATGCAAAATTATAAAATCTATAAATTTATGTAAGAAATAATGGAAGGTTTTTATGAATTTCCCATGTCATGAGTGGTCATCCCTAAAGGAAGGGGAGAAATGGGAACAGAGGAAAATTTTCAACTCTCATACCAACAAAAATGCCCAACCAAAATAATTCTGAACAGTCAAACCCCAAAATCACATCTAATTTTTTGTGGGAAATAAGGAAAAGTTGGAATAAATTAATGCCAGCTTCATCAAACATCAGATTTAGAGTTGATTCTTGTTTTGAAGGACAAGTTTTAAAGAAAAATCTGCAAACAAAGTTGGTTTTTTCCCCTGGAATGAGCAGGTTTCATTTTAATGTGAATTATTGTCTTTAGAAAAAGAGCAACTCTTTGTAGTCCTTTGCAAGATTATATAATCTATAAATTTATATAAGGAATAATGGAAGGGCTTTATAAATTTCCCTCTAAAAGGTCACTCTGACAAAGATTAATCCACTTAAACTTAAAAAGAAAACCACAATATCCATACATCCTGTTTCCTATATTCCCAGAAATTCAATCCTCTGTTAAATCCATCCAAATACCTATTTTAGGGTGTTTATTTCATTAATAATTGAATTTCTTGTTGTTTGTTTGGTTTTGTGCTTTAAAAATTGCAATGAATGAGCAACAAGGACCTTAAAGAGGAGGCTGAAGGATCCCTAAATGTGACACTTCAATGATTCCTCATTTACCACCATCTTCCTGCCACAAAATTCCCACCAAAATGATAAAAACGTCCCCTAAACCCATCCCATTCCCATCCCAAACATCCTCCAAACCCCTTCACACGTTCTCCTGTAGCTGTGCTGCTCCAAATGTGGGGATTTTTTTTGCCTTTTTCTGGTTGTTTTGGAGGGTTTTTTTTCCCAGGTTTCTGATGCTGAATAAATTCATCTTAACCACCTTCATTTTCTTGTCTGCTTTTGTGCCTGGGTGTGACACAGAGTGTTGGATTTGCTCTGCTGGGAACAATCCAAACCGTGTGACTCGAGGTGACACCTGATGAGATTTTCCACCCAAACCCCTGCATTTAGTTACAAATCAAGCCTCAGTCAATGCAGCTGCCAGCAAGTGCAGCTAATTCCAGGTTCAATCACTCAGGGATCCTGTAAAATTGAGGTTTTTTGGAGAATCAGAGGTAATTTGTAGGTAAAAGATGTAAAAATTGGGTTTCTCGGGGAGATGACACTGGAGCAAATCTCTGCTCGTGTTTCAGGTGAAGTGGTACTAATTTAGAGCTGCTGTGGAAACTCCAGATTGAATTTGGGATTTTGCTGAATTTTAGGCTGGGATTAAAGCAAGGAAGGGCAGCAGGAAAACGTGGAGTGATGCTCTGGCACTGTCAGATGTCCCCATTAATTGGAGATAAAATTTAATTTCTGGATTTTCTGTGATAAAACTCAATTCCAGCCCTGAGCTCAGCTCCCTTCTGCTTCCCACATCTGTGGGGCTGTGGCAGAAGGGCCTTTTCCTAAATCATCCATCCTCAAATTTCTCCTTCTGCAAGCAGAGCCACAGAATAATCCCTCCTTTGATTCCATTCCCAGGTTTTAGATTCCTCTGGATTAACCCGGGAAGCCATTCCCATGCTTAGGATATTGTGGACATTGTGAAGGTTTGGATTTCATTCTCTTCCAGCCTCTTAAGGTGTGAAGTAGATGAATTTCAATATTCAGCCAGGGGAAATTTAGGATAATCTGAATATTGATGAACTAGAATTTTTTCTTTGAATTAATTTTATTTTTCCTCTGTTTTCCAGCTCCGGTGAATCCACATCTCCGTAAGTATTTAAATTATTTATTATTTTATCGTCCATGCCATGAAGAACAGTTCATGCATTGGTTGTCCCTCAGAGTTCAAAAGTAAATTTGAAGTATTTTACCCCCAGTTGAAAAGTAAATTTGAAGTACTTTACTTCTAGTGGCAGGAACCACCTGAAGGTGTCATTTGGGATTCCTCTTGTTCCAACAAGGATAAAGGAAGGAAAATCACAGCTCCAGCTCATCTTTCTCATTGCCCCAGAGACTCCATCCAAAGGAAAATATTAATGAGCTAAAGTTCAGATCCAGCTGTGGTGGAGCAGCTCAGGATGAGTTGGGAATGCCATGGGAAATCATGGAAGGGCAGGGACACCTCCCACTGTGCCAGGGTGTCCCAGTGTCCAGCCTAGCCTTGGGCACTGCCAGGGATCCAGGGGCAGCCACAGCTGCTCTGGCAATTCCAGCCCAGCCAGCAATTCCCAGTTCCCAATCTCCCACCCATCCCTGCCCTCTGGCAGTGGGAGCCATTCCCTGGCTCCTGTCCCTCCAGGCCTTGTCCCCAGTCCCTCTGCAGCTCTCCTGGTACCCCTTCAGACTCTGGAAGGTTCTCTAAGGTCTCCCCCGAGCCTTCCCTGTGGTTCTTGAGTTATTTCTATGCTTTTTAGGGCAGATTGACACCAAAAAGATGGAAGTTCTTCCCCACAGAGACCCAGGAATCCCAGATTCGTTGCACAGAAAATTTGGGAGAACCCAAGTGGATCCTGGTTCTCCCCAGATTCTGAGGACACAGCTCCTCAGGCATGACTGGAAATGCAAACTCTTACACGATCAAGCACAGGGATGTCCCAGGCTGGGAATGTCAAAGTCACACTTTGTTCTTCCACTTTTCCATGGGCACCAAATCCCTGCAAATATCCAGGCAGGAGACTGGGATGGAATTTTGGCACATCCCAGTAAAACCACCCTGTTCCCACAGTCCCACAGCTCCCTACTCCATCATGTTCTCCCTAACCCCAACAAATCCATTTTTTCTGTCACAACATATTGTTTTTAATAGCACGTCCCAAAATTATTCCTGCCTAAGGAGTGAGGTCCAGTCTCCCATTTTTTTCCTGCTCCAGGGCAGAGCCATCAGGCAGGAGCAGGCTCTGCTCCATCCCTCAGACTCAACTTTAAGCCTTTGTGTAAATTTTAAATTTATTTGCAGAAGATCTTGTCCAACATGTTAATAATTAAGCAGGGCTTAGCTCAAAGCTGCCAGGAGCTGTGGGAACCTCTCCCATGGAGTCTAACGAGCAGGGAATGAGACTCTTGCTAATTAATATATTAAATCTAGGCTCTGATGGGAAGAAAAAATACAATCTCAAGTGCTTCACACTCCTCTAGGATTTTAAGACCTCAAACTAATTTTCCAATTTTTTGTAGGATCATGACAGCATGTGGGTGGCATCCGAATGGGAAAAGGAATGTGTTGGCCCAAGAGAGGGATGGGAAAGTTTTTCCACCAAAGCTGCAGGGTCCCCAGGGCCACTTCTTTAAGGTGGCCAAAGCCATGGTAGAATTCTGCTTTGCTTGCTTTCCCTGAAGATTTTTTGAGTGGAATCCCTTGGTAGGAAAGAAATCCTGGTCTGCATCCCATCTCCACTCCCCAAGGCCACCAGTGCCCCATGGCCCCAAGTGCCACCTTCACACGGCTTGAAATCCCTCAGGGATGAGCACTCCAAACCTCCCTGGGCAGTTCCAATGTCTTTTCATGAAGAAAAAAAAATTTCCCTGATATCCAATTTAAGACTCCCCTGGCCCAGCCTGAGGCCGTTCCCTCTGCTCCTGTCCCTGTTCCCTGGAGCACAGCCCGACCCCCCGGCTGTCCCCTCCTGGCAGGAGCTGTGCAGAGCCACAAGGGCCCCTGAGCCTCCTTTGCTCCAGGCTCAGCCCCTTCCCAGCTCCCTCAGGAATTCTCCAGCCCCTTCCCAGCTCCCTCAGCCTCTCCTGGGGCTCCAGACCCTTCCCCAGTTCCCTTGTTTGTGCTTCCTACAAAATCCCCATTGTTCCTAAACTTGTTGGGCTGATTTCTGGTTTTATTTATGCTGTGTGAACAAAGAGAAGCAGCTGTATCCAAACAGGACAAGATTCCTGACTAGAAACTGAAGTCATGCTCTTTCTGCTTCACTTCTGGAATAATCCTATTCCTTAAATCCTGCCTTTTGATGCAATCTCTGTAATGCCCAAGCAAAAAGCATCAAAAGATTCAACTCTGAGGTGGAGCCTCACATCTCCACTCCATTTTTTACCACCTAACAGAAACCATTTAATGTAAACCAGAAGGATTTTAGATCAATCTTCTAGGGAATAATCCTATTCCCTAAATCCTGCCTTTTGATGCAATCTCTGTAATGCCCAAGCAAAAAGCATCAAAAGATTCAACTCTGAGGTGGAGCCTCACATCTCCACTCCATTTTTTACCACCTAACAGAAACCATTTAATGTAAACCAGAAGGATTTTAGATCAATTAGAGGTCACCCCGAATAATAGAAGAGAGGAGATGTTCGGGAGTCACATCCAACTTGGATTTTATGGGAATAGATGACACAAATCCGTGCTACAATGAAGGGTTTCACCTCCAGAACAGCTTCAGCTTTTGCTCTAATTGTCAAGGAAATTATTAATGACCTGAATCCACTTCCAGAGCTGCCATGTGCCCTGACAAAAGCCACCACTCTCATTAATGTTAATTAGCACCATCGTTAGGGCCATGGCTAGAGCACCTGTGGAAGAGCTGCTTGTTCCTCCTGCCCTCCTGCTCAGCAATTTACAGCTCCAGATCATCCAGACCTATTTAAATGCTCCTACAAAAGTAGGGAGTAAAGCCTGAGGAGCATTTTTCCCATTTTTCTTCTTCTGTCATTTTTTAAGGAGTGTTCAGTGCCAAGAACATTTAGCACTAACCTTTTCCAAGGCATTCCACATGAAATCGATGTTTGACTATTAAATAAATGGCAAACTTTGACTCTTCTTTTTTTTTCCCCCACCTGGCCTGAATATTTATTTTATTTTTTTGTCTTCACCTCAGGAAAAAATCTTTTGTTCTGCTGATGTGGAATTTCTTATTGAAGCTCTGAGGGCAGAAGACATTTATGCAGCTTTTAAGGCACTAGAGGGGCAGTGCAGAAAGTGCTGAATGGCTGAAAATTCTTTCTTTTGTTCACTTTGCTCCAGGACTGGATCTGGGAATCAAAACTTTTCTCCTTCACATAAATTTTGCCTTTTAATTTCATTCCTTTGTGTAGAAGCAGCAACTTCTTTGTTGCAGGAAGATGCAAAAGTGGAGGTGGAAGCAAAATCCACAAAATGTTGGGTAAACCAAGAAAATTTGGAGCTCAGGTGGTGTAAAAAGAATTCTTGGAGAGGCACAGAGCTTTCTTTGAGTCCTGGAACATTCCCAGAGCCTTGGTGGGGTCTTGGAATTCCCTTCCCAATCTTGGGAATAAAGACGAGATAAAGAGGAGATGCTGAGCAGTTGATGTCTCTCCTGACGAGATAAAGAGGAGATGCTGAGCAGTTGATCTCCTCACCTGATTTGGGTGCAATCATGGGACCAACAAAGGAGGAGGGACTAGTTTGGGTTGGTGGGACCTGAATCCCATCCCACCCCTGCCATTGCAGGGACACCTGCAGAATCCTCCCTGACCTCCTTCCTGATCCCCCCTGGACCCCTTTGGCCTTGTGTTGTTCTTTGAAAAGGTGGGAGGAGAACCAGGAATATTTGGAAATCACTCCTGTGCATCCTGTGGTTTGAAGTGAAATTTCCAAGCTTATTTCTGAGCCTACAGCATCACCTGAGTGTTGCAGCTCTAAGCTCCAGGTCCCTCTCTCCTCACTGATTAACAGGGAAGCTCCAGTGGCTTATGTGGATTTAGAGCTCCCCAAAAGCCCAAACCTGCAAACATTTATCCACCTTCTCAGTTTAACAGGGATGAACAATCCCCCGACGCCAGGGGTTTGAGTTTCTCCTACCAATGAATATAAATTGCACCCCTCCAAGCTGACACCATGTGCAGGCAGCTGCCTTCTCCCTGGAGAAGGGAGATTTCCTTCTTTTCTCAGATAAATCAATGGACTTTGCAGGAAGAGTAAACTCAGCAGGAATTGTTCATGCAGTGAAATTCAGCTTTTGCACGTTCTACTCCACGGGGCCTTGTTATGCTCTGAGTGAGAACTGAACCTCCAAGCTGGGCTTTGTTTTGGTTCTTAAATTACAGGAGGAATTTCTCGTCCCATCATCACCCAGCAGGGCAGATCACTGGGATCACTGGCCTCTCACAATTCCATGCAGAAGAGGATCCAAGGAATCCTCCTTGGGGTTCTTGGCAATTCTTTAGACCTACATGTTTACCACTTTGTTCAAATGCATCACAGAAATCTCAGTGAAAATCCAGGAGGTGTGTCCAGGACATGATACAGTCACCTCTCCTTCCCATATGGACTCAGACATTCCTCCCAGGAAATTGTTATGATAATCTGGTGATGGGAACTCAATTCCCCTCCTGATATCCCTTCATGTGCTGCAATGTCCTGATTTTTAGAGATTTCCTTCACGTCTATCCCAAAGCTCCTTTGCCTCATTTTAGCCACTTCCTCCTTTTCCATCCCTATTGAAATGAAGGATAATTTAGGAAATGTTACTTGAAAGATAATGTTTACAATTTGAAAAGCTGCTGTCTCTTATTCCTAAACCACATTAACCCACTTCCCACATTTCCCCCTCCTCCCATATTTAATGTTTTATGGGAATCATTCTGTTCTCCCCAGCTTTTTAGAAATGTAAAAAGAGACAACACCTCTAAAAACCACTATATAAATCTGAATATATGAGGAGGAACTTTACAAAAAGATATAAATATAATTCCAATTTCACCAGCACAAACTGATGACCCTGATTTATTTTTTTGTTGAGCTTGCTGCTGAAGAAAACTGTGCGTAATTGACAAGGAATTTGAAAAATAAGGATTGGATGGAAAACCTTGGCCAGTAAATTCCTGTCACTTGTTTTGGCAGGAGAGTTCCACTGTGGCTTCGAGGATGGGAACATTTGCCTTTTCACTCAAGACGACACCGACAACTTTGACTGGACAAAACAAAGCACTGCCACGAGGGACACGAAGTACACCCCCAACACGGGGCCCAACGCCGACCGCACCGGCTCCAAGGAGGGTAAGATCCAGCAGTGAGGAATCTGGGATGAGGGAACTGCCCAGCACAGGCACTTCAGCCATTTCCTGCTCATGGAATTCCAGACTGGATTGGGTTGGAAAACCCTTAAAGTTCATCACATTCCACCCCTACCATGGCAGGGACTCCTTCAATTATCCCAGGCTGCTCCAAGCCCCAGTGTCCAGCCTGGCCTTGGGCACTGCCAGGGATCCAGGGGCAGCCACAGCTGCTCTGGCAATTCCAGCCCAGCACCTCCCCACCCTCCCAACCAGGAATTCCTTCCCAATATCCCATCTAAATCTGTCCTCCTTCACCTTAAAACAATTCCCTGGGTCCTGTCCCTCCATCCCTTGTACTAAATCCCTCTCCAGCTCTCCTGGAGCCCCTTTAGGCACTGGAAAGTTCTCTAAGTTCAGACCAAGTTCCTTCAATGACTTCCAGAAGGAATTACCAGCACTGAGGAGTGCCAAGTCCCAAAGCACAACCCCTGATGGTGCCATTCCCACCTTGCCTCATTTTTATTGAGCAGTTTTCAAAGTGATTCCCTTCACATTAAACTCTAGTGGGGCAATCTGGCTCATCTTAAAATATTCTCCTGCTTTACATCATTTAAATTCTCCCTTGGGCTCTCTCAGCCCGTCACAACGAGGTGGGTTTTGCCCCATTTTTGCTCCAGCTATTGTTGAAATGTGCAATTTTCAATCTGCTGCCCCTGTTAACATGTACTCCTGACTGCAGTGGTGATTTGCATTTGAAAAGTCCAACACATCGAGCTGAATTTATCCAGACCTGCTGTAATTCCTGCTATTTTATTGTGTGCACTTCCAAAGGGGAAAAATTCATCCTGCACCACATTCATTTGGTTGGATTAATTCAATAAGATCTCTGTGGTTGGCACTTCCAGGAATGGAATAAATGGATATTGTCTTCCTTGGAACTGACATGGCAAGTTGAAAATATTCCTTGAAAGGTTTCCATCATGTTATTTTCCCTTTATTTTACAAGTCATGTTTCCAGGAACAAATTCCCCCCTCAGGACTGAAGGCTGAACTCCTCAGATTTTGTGCCAAGGTTCATCAGTTTGGAGATGCTTCCCAGCACTGGCCTGCTTCCTGGATTTTAGTTTTCATGGAAAACACAGATTTGGAGCAGCTTTTGGAAACACAGGGGCTTCATGTAGGAAAAAAATGAGTCCCAAAAATGACATGGTGGGGGACGGAAGTGAGAACTTTATCAGGATGCTTGATAATTCCAAGGTGTTCCTGTATTTATCTGTGTTGGATGTTGAAGGCCTCATCTCAGTTATTTCCCTTTGAATTTTTCCTGGTTTTTACACATACATTGAGATGTTCCAGGTGGTGAGGGCCTCATCCTAAGGATTTCCATCTGTGTTGGATGTTGAAGACCTCCTCCCAGTAATTTCCTTTTGGATTTTTCCAGATCTTTCAGTGTACATTGAGACATCCCAGGTGCTGAAGGCCTCATCCCAATGATTTTCTTTTGGATTTTTCCAGGGTTTTCCATGTACATCAAGACATTCCAGGTGTTGAGGGCCTCATGCTAATGATTTCCATCTGTTTTGGGTGTTGAAGGCCTCATCCCAATGATTTATCTTTGGATTTTCCCAGGTTTTTACAGGTACACAGGTGTTGAGGGCCTCATCCCAATGATTTATCTTTGGATTTTTCCAGATTTGCACATGTACACAGGTGTTGAGGGCCCATCCCAACGATTTCCCTTTGGATTTTCCCAGGATTTTACATGTACACAGGTGTTGAGGGCCTCATCCCAATGATTTCCCTTTGCATTTTCCCAGGTTTTCACATGTACACAGGTGTTGAGGGCCTCATCCCAACAATTTCCCTTTGGATTTTCCCAGGTTTTTACATGTACATCGAGACGTCCCGGCCCAGGCTGGAGGGGGAGAAGGCCCGACTCGTCAGTCCCGTTTTCAGCGTCGCTCCCAAAAATCCCTACGGAGCCACCAACACGGCCTATTGCTTCAGCTTCTACTATCACATGTATGGACAGCACATAGGTGAGAGAAAGCCAATTCCTTTGGGAAAAATAGCTGGAAAAAATTCCTCTTGTTTGAAGGAAAAGCATGGGAAGAGTGCCAGTGCCTCAGAGAGCCTGGTGTATCCCAGGGAGGTGTTTGAGAGCATCCAAATTGTGACATCATTCTGTTTTCCACTAATCAGGAATTTGTAGGAAGGAGGAATTTCCTTCGTACAGCTGGGAAATGTTTCCTGCATGAGTGAGGTTTTGGGCAGGGAACTGGATGGGAATCTCATTGATCTGAATGGGAATTTTAGAGCCTGGCAAGGGAAAAGTTGATTTTAACAAGGATTTTTCCTGATTCTAAGGGGATGTTTTAGGCATTCCTGACTGAATTCAGGATCAGGACAGGAGCAGCTGTATTTCTCATGTGTTTCCTGTGGAAAAGTCATGGAAAATTTGCTCAAACACTGCAGGAATATGGATTTTCAATGAGTAGCTTTGAGTGTTTTAGACATTCCTGACTGGGTTCAGGACCAGGCAGGGAGCAGCAGCATTCCTCAGGTGTTTCTTGTGAAAAAGTAATGGAAAAATTGCTCAAACACTGCAGGAATATGGATTTTCAAGGAGTATCTGTGAGTGTTTTAGGCATTCCTGATGGATTCAAGATCAGGCAGGCAGCAGCAGCACTCCTCAAGTATTTCTTGTGAAAAAGCCATGCAGAATTTGCTCACAGACTGCAGGAATACAGATTTTCAAGGAGTAAGTTTGAGTGGTTTCGGCATTCCTGACTGGATTCAGGATCAGGCAGGGAGCAGCTGCATTCTTTTGGTGTCTCCTGTGGAAAAGTCATGGAGAATTTGCTCAAAAACTGCAGGAATGTGGATTTTCAAAGGATATCTCTGAGTGTTTTAAGCATTCCTGACTAAATTCAGAATCCGGCAGGGAGTAGCAGCATTCCTCATGCATTTCCCATGGAAAATTAATGGAAAATTTGCTTTAAAGCCACAGGAATTTGGATTTTCAAGGAGTATCTGTGACTGTTTTAGGCATTCCTGATGGATTTGGGATCAGGCCGGGAGCAGCTGCATTCCTCATGTGTTTTCTGTGGAAAAGTCATGAAAAATTTGCTCACACACTGCAGGAATTTGGATTTTCAAAGGGTACCTGCCAGCCTATTTTTAGTCCTGCCTCTTTCAAAACACACGTTTAATTGCTTTTTGTGCTATGAAAAAAAAAAAAAAAGAGAGAAGTGGGAAAATATTAAAGCCCAAACAACAAAAATCCAATTTTTGGAAGTCCTTTGCGGGTTTCTTGGTGTTCCCAGTGTGCCAAGAGTTTTTCCAATGTCAAAGTGACCTGGTTTGATGTATTTTTATCTCTATTTCAAGGGCAAACTCATCCTCCCAGAGAGTTCTGGTGCTTGCTTTGTCCGAGCTCCCCCTGCCCCCAGGCAGAGCTCAGATTTTAAGCAGAGCAGACAAGAGCACTCAGGTTGGTTTTTTTTTGTCTCTGTGCTGCAGGAAGGTGGATGCAGCTCCAGGTTGGAATTCTTCTGGCTCTGTGCTGGGTTTTGTATTGGAAGGAAGGGATTCAGTCACTCCATGCTGAGAAAAAATATAGAAATTGCAATATCTGGTTGTTTATTTATGGTGTGTGAAGAAGAACAAATTACAAACATCAAGAGTCAAAGAGCGTTTCTGTATTCTGAAAGTCAGAAAGTATTCGAAAAGTTTTATTCTACTTCTTATTCTTCTTCCTTTTAATTACTATTAATAAATTTTCTTTATACCCTTTAAAAATTTTAAACCTACTTTACCTTTCTCCTAATCCTACCTCACAGCAAAAGTAAGTAAATTAGTAATTAACCAACATTAAACCCCCCACACTCATTAATACATTAACCAAAAAATCTCAAATTAACCAACCAAAACCACTGAACATATAAACATAGAAATGAATATAAATAAATAAAAACTAAAAATAAATAGAAATACTGTGAATAAATATAAATAAATGAAAGTAAATGTAAGTAAATATAAATAAATATAAAGAAATATAAAGAAATATAAAGAAATAAAAATAAATAAAAATAAATATAAATATTTGGAGGAGGGATGAGGCTGAGCAGCATTCCTAACCCTGCTCCAAACACCTGGGCTGAGCTAAAGGAATCCCTTTGCAATCCCTTTAGGAAAGGTTTAGGTCTTTCCCTGCTTTTGTGCAGGCAGAGCCCGACTTTTCCCTCCAGATCCCACTTCCTTTGTGCCCATTCCCTGCATTCCAGGGGTGATCACAGAGCTGCTCCTCATTCTCCCTTCCCAGCTCATTCAGGGAGGATGGATGATCCAATTCCAGTTCCATTCCAATCCCATTCCAGTCCCATTCTCTCACCCTGGTGAAAAGGCCAACAGGGGAATATTTCCTCTATTAAATCTCCAGCCTGATGTTTTCCAAGGCTCCAAGTTTGGCCTTTGCTGGAAATAAGAACTGTTCCAGAGCAGGCACAGCTGCCTCAGATCTGGGAGCTTTCCTTGGAATTAGTGGGATCTGCTGTGCCAGGCATCCCAAAAAACGCTGCTCCTGTGGGAATTTGGCTGTCTGAAAGTCTCAGATTAAGAGAAATACACTGAATTTACAGAGCACCAAGAGGCCCCACTGCCCCACACAACTGCAGGTAACCACGGTGGCAAATAGGACCAAAACCCCCAAATCCTGTGAATTAATGAACCCAGAGAAATGAAATTTGTTATTTTTTGGTGCACCAAGAGAATCTGGTTCTGTTCATGCCTTAAGGTGACCCTGGTGTCAAAAATGTCTGTGGGCAAAGGTGCAGCTCTGGGGGCTTTTCCTGCACAGGGAGGGATTTTGGAGGTTTTTTGAACTCAGAAGATGTTGTTGTCCTCCCAAGGGCACCAGGTCTCTCCCTGAGATGGATCTGCTGGGTTCTGGGGAACTCCAGGAGTTCAACAATGGGCGAAGGGAAGCTGGGCAGCTTTAACAAGCAAGACTTCAGCATAAAACAAAAAAATTGCTGATTTTGCCCTGGATAAGGAGGTCTAATGCCAATTTCTTGCTCTAAACCACAGAGATTTCCTTTTTGCCTGTTTTCCCTGGAATTCTCATGCCTTGCCTGAGCTGCAGGATGGGTGCTCAGCTCCCCTCTGCTGGGAGTTCCCATCACCACTTCCCAGCATTCCTGAATTTAAAAAGTTTTGAATTTCTGCCAGGAAACTTCCACACGTCAAATCTACAGAAAACAGGCGAGGAGGGTGCTGCACCATCCAGGCAGAGCCTTCCCAACTCCAGTTGTCCTGCTGTTTTCCAGGAAGTTTGAACGTTTACCTGCGGCTCAAAGGCCAGACTGCCATAGAAAACCCCTTGTGGTCTTCGAGTGGGAATAAGGGACAGCACTGGAACCAAGCCCGGGTGAACATCAACCCCCCCACCTCATTCCAGGTAAGGCTGGCACCTCCAGGAACCAGGAATTCGGGGCTGGGAGGGAGACTGGGAATATTGACCCTTTTCTTTGGGATTTCCCAGCTCTGGAGGCTGCTCATGGACAGATAATTGCTTTCCTTGAGCACCACGGAGCTTAATCATGCTTGAACTCAAAACACTTTCCAGCTTCCCAAAGATGCTGGGAGTGATTCCAGCAGGTTTTGATTTCAGATTAGCAAACTGAATATAAAATTATTCTCTAGGAGAAATTACTTAGGGCCCCTGTGTTAGAGGCTTTTGGAAATACATGGATTTTCTGCGGGAAATGAATGATTTGGGAGCATGAGACACACGGGATTGTGACAGGTTTTTCACACATTTCTTGCTGGGGTTGACAGGGAGGTGCTGATGGACCTTTAGGGGCAGTTCCCAGGCACAATGGGAGCTGTTTGGAACTGGAACACTCCCAAAAAAGCAGCTGCTGCCAGCAGGTCCTGCTGTGGGTGAGGCTGGGAATGTCCTCAGGGAATGGGGGAGTCACGAGCTGTGCCCTGAGTGCACGGTTCCCCTCTGAGCCCTCTCTGTCACTTCCAGCTCTCCTAGGGGAGAAAATGTATTTTTGGGAAAAAGCCACAGGCTGGTTTGGGTTTGAAGTGACCTTGAATCCCATCCCATTAGATGCCATCTCATTCAATCCCATCCCCTTCAATCCCTTTCCATCCCATTAAATCCCACTCCATTAAATCCCGTTCCATTGAATCCCACTCCATTCAATCCCACTCCATTCAACCCCATCCCATTGCACACCTTCCCTATCCCAGGGTGCTCCAAGCCCCAGTGTCCAACTTGGCCTTGGAAGATTCTTCAGTGCAAATCCAAACTGCTCTTCTAAAAGTTTGCATTAGGTTCCACTTCCTTCATTTTCAGGGAATTCCTGATGCTGACCCTTTGTTTTTATTTCCATGCATGAGAGGCGTTGGCAGAAGAGAAATGGTTTAGTCTGTGGGATTGCAGAGCAATTCCAAGGATGGGAATTAGAGGAAAATTGAGGGAGAGGGAGATGGGAAGTACAGTGGGACATGAGAGAGCTGGGAATGTTCACCTGGAGAGGAGAAGGCTCCAGGGAGAGCTCAGAGCCCCTGGCAGGGCCTGAAGGGGCTCCAGGAGAGCTGCAGAGGGACTGGGGACAAGGATGGAGGGAGCTGGGAGTCTGGGAGGTTTGGTGGGAACAAAGTGTCAGGAATGAAGAGAAGAGGAATTGCACAGGTCAGGAACACTCAGAGCCCGGGACAGGCACAGAAAATCAGAGTGGCTGAGTTTTTCATTGGTGAAGTCAGGATAAATCCAAGAATTCTGAAGAGTGAAGGAGAGAAAAGTTATTTAATATCTGAACAAAATAAATGCCCTGGGAAAGGGAAGGAAGAGATGGATTTGAAGGGGTTTTGGAGACCTGGGAAGGGCTTTAGAAAATCAGGGAAGAATCAGACTCTTGGGCAGGGAAATGCAAAGGATTTGGCAGCAGCAATCCAGAGGAGTGTAGGAGGGAGGTTCCAGAGGGAAGCTCCTCTCCTTGGCTGCTTTTCACCTTTTACATTGTTGTGTTTAAAGGTTTCAGCATAAAATAAATGTAAAGCTCTGACCAAATTTAACAAATAAATGCCAGAGCTCTTGGAGCCTTAAATTATCTTTTTTTTAGCATCGCTCACATCACAGAAAATTTTATTTTCCATTTAGAAGTGTAAGTAGGAAGGAATATAAAGCTCCAAGTTAAATTTAGGGAGAGGGAATTGAAGTGAATCTTTGCAGTAAAACACTGCAGTGACATGGAAATTAAAACTTTTTATAGGGTAATTTATAGGGGTAAAAGATTTTATACCTTGTCAGTCCCTGTGATATAGAACAAAGCTTTTGTCATGAGGATCTGGGAAGACTGCAGTGCTTTAAATCTCAAAAAAGTGCATAAATCTAGCTCAGATATTCAGATATTCAATATTTTAAAAGAATGAACACCCCAGAATTAGAGAACCCCAAAAAGAGAGGCACACGTTGGTTCTGTCATCCAGAAAATGTCAATTTTAGTTCAGGTTTGAGCAGCAGGACATGATGATGGTATGAATAATTGGGATTGGATTTATTGCTAATTTAGGATCTAAATATTGCAGTATCCAAATAAAAATTCGAGGATTTATCACAAAGTATTTGGATCAGCAGGTCCTGGTTACTCCTGTTGGGTCAGTCACTGTCTGAGCTCCATATGGGGCTCAGCCCACCCAGATTTGGTCACTTTGTGTCCAAAGAATTCCAGCATCAGCAGGATGGGCTGGGAACATCCAGGTTTGAAGCCCTTGGCCCTGCAGGATTCCCAATTCCAAATCACAACTCTTGTGGAGCTGGTCTGGAATTTATCTCCATAATTAAATGATCTCAATGCTTTCATTCCCGCATCCAAAAGGGAATACTCCCTATTTTCAAGCTGGAGGTGTCCCTTACAGGGGGGACATCAGGAAACCAGGTTTCCCGAGTTTGTCCTAGTTTTCCCAGTCTCCAGCAGCATTTTAACCCCTTTTTCAGGTCCATGTGCACCAAACTGGAGCCTCTCAGCTCCCCACTGTTGGGGGTGTTAATGACACCCTGAAACCCCTCCTGCACCCCCCACCTGGTGGGATTGTCCTGGGACACCCCAAGTGCCTGGAAGTGAAAGGGAGAAGGGTGAGATGGGCACACAGGGGTGAAAATCTACCTGAAATTCTGTGGAAAAATCAGAGAGTCCCACACTGGTTTGGGATGGAAGGGATTAAAAATCAACTCATTCCACTCCTGCCATGGGCATGGACACCTTCCATATCCCAGGCATATCCCAGCCCTGTCCAACCTGGCCTTGGACACTGCCAGGGATGAGGCAGAAGCTGAATCCCCCCAAAACACTCAGGATTGTCCTTTTAGGATCATAATTCCATTCCGTTAAGAGCAGAGTGACCTTTCCTGTACCCCCTATTCTCCAGTTTGATGCAGTATTTTTAACAACAGCTGTCAACAACAAATGCATAATGGGGTTTTTTTTCAGGATACTGATAGGGAATTCTGCTCAGCTGGCACCTCCTGCCCATCCCTGGGAGCTGCAGGCTGGGTTCTGCTGCGTACCCTGCCAACTCCTGTGCCATGATTTGTTCTGAGTGTGGAGCAACCCCTCTCCGAGGGCCACCGAAATCACTGCCAAATGCAGCTTTTAATTAAATGCTGCCTGTTGTGTTTGGACAGAGCCCTTTAGGCTGGAAATTGTTTTCCATTGTCAGGAAAATTTGGACTTTCAACTCCACTGATTGGTGTTGTTCCTGCTGCCAAGGAGCAGTGGCTGGATTTTGGGGGAGGAGACGTTTTCCTCTCAAGATCCAGGCACGATTTCCTCTTCCAGCAGATTGGTTTCAGACAAGGAATAGTGGAGAGAAAAGTACCAACAGGACTTTAAAATCCCAGTCATCCACTGAGCAGAGGTTGAAGTTCATCTTAAATTGCAATAAAATCTCTACTGTTCCCTCGCTGTGATAAAATTCATCCCAATTCCTCTGAAAAAACTATTCCTAGATGGAATCAAAGCTTCCAAACCTGATGAGAACCCACATGTTGGGCAAAATAGATCCTAGCATGTAATTTACTTCCGCAATCTGAAATTAGATATTTGCACATCTTAATTTTAAGAAAAGTCCTTTGTTTTTGTGCTGGTTTTGGTCTTAAGACCTGATCTTCTTGACATTTTTTATTTATCTGCTCCACTGGATGTTTTTAGTTTACCACCCTCTGATTTTCTTTTTCCCAGCTCATCTTTGAAGGGATCCGTGGCCCTGGAATCGAAGGGGACATTGCTATTGATGATGTGTCCATTGTGGAAGGAGAGTGTATGAAATCAGACCAACCGGCCAACAGTAAGTGGCTCTTCCTCACAAGTTCCTTCCTGTCTTTCCCCTTCCCAAACGGATCCTTTCCAGCAGAACAATCCATGCTTTGGTTCAGTTGGAAGGTTTAAAGTGGAATGTTGTCCTTGGGAATGCTTTGCTCAGGTGGGAGGGTGCTGGGTGGGTGCGAGGCAGAGGTGAGAGTGGTGGATGAGGTTGGGCTGGATTTGAGATACTCAGGCAGATAAAACAACATCAAAACAATGTCCAGGGTGCCCAAAAAAGGTGGAATCCATGCAAATCACTGCAGTGATTCCCTGAGGGCTCTGTCTCACCCCTCCACCCTGTGTGTGCATTAAAACAGAGGTAACCACAGCCAGGTGGATTTTTATCCCAGTTCCTGCCCTATCAAATTGGTGAGGGTTGTCCCTGCCCCTCGTGGTGAGAGGTGACTTTGGAACACTGTAGCAAAGGTGAGGGGGTCTGGGCACCTCTTTAATTCTATTTTTCTCCCCTTTTTGTAGATCTACGATCAGATGCTGTTGGGCCATTAGCACATATACGACTTCTCCCACTCCTCATCCTCATGTCTGTCTTAAGTCATCAGAGGTGACCTTATCCTGGCAGAGGCTACAAAAGATTCACCAGGCACTGGCATGAAGAAAGAGTCTTTGTAAAATGGACATTTCCAAACAAACTACCAAAGATTCCTCCACTGACTGACTCGAAAGTTAAATAAATACGTAAATAAATAATTTAAAAATTTTAAAAAAGCAGATTAAGAAAGCACTGGGGACTTGAAAAGGCATCACGGGAGTGGAACTCACTAAGAACCAAGCTTGAGACCGAGATCTGGCCTAAGCAAGGAAGAGACCTTCAGGTGCTTTTGTGGTCACTGATGAATTCAGCATCATCTGGTTGAACTCTCGGCAAAGAGCTCTAGAAACCCTTGTCAAAGCACAAAGTCATGGCTGGTTTTGTTTCAAATGAATCGTTTGCTTGTTACCATGGAAACCGAATGGCCTGCCAAAAAATAGAGGAAGGCGAGAGAGAGAGGAAATACAAACACAGAGAGAGAGAGAAACACCTCACTGTAAACAGGGTACGTGAAGAGCTGGCGTTCATTTTCCCTTCCCGAAGGTTTTTAGCGTAGAGTTAAACAAATGTCCGCCCTTTCAACTCGGGCTGTCACCTCCCCTCGAGGATAACCCGGAATCGGAGCTGTTTGCAGACATTCCCGTTTCATTCCTCACGGCTCTGCTTGGTGACTGTGTGCTGTCTCCTTTTGCATGCATTCCCACCCAGGATGTGCCACCTGGGCTTACATTTGTCACAGGCTTCACTGGGAGTTTGCTCGCGGCCGCTGGAAGATCCCTCTCCCCTCCCCACCGGAGTCATCAGCTCTACGGAAGTGAAGAAACCAAACCACCGTCTTTTATAAATTGCCATGGAAACCAAGTGCCTTCAATGAAACAAGCCTGATTTCAAAAAAAAACAAAAACAAAAAAACCGAACAAAATATATATATATATATAAATATATATATATAAAACATAAAAAAATTATAATAAATGTAATAACGATGATTTCAACACGGAAGCTTTGCACTGCTGAAAATGTGGGTTGTGCAAAGTCTTTTCTAAACAAACTCTGGAGCCTGGGTGTGCAGGCAAGGAGACGGAGCCGCTTCTGGAGAAGGATGGATGGACCTAAGCTGCTGTGGAAAGCCTTTGGGATGAGATCTGTGCTGTGTGACCTTCCAGACAGCCATGGCCTTTCAGCTTCTTATCCATTCGAAACAGCTCCCGGTGGTGCTGCCGATGGGAGCAGCACTTTTTGTTGTCGTTGTCGTCGTCGTTTCAGGTTCTCCAGTGGGTCAACCAGAGGAACAAAGGTGGTTCAGACACACACTTGGTGCAGAAGGTGGTGAAACACAGGATGATTTTCTTACTCTCCCCCTCCGTTGGGATGGCTCCCAACATCTGGAGCTCCGGACGCTCCGAGGGGGCTCTGCCTCTGCCCCGGAGCCAGACTGGGTGCAGAGGGCAAAAGATTATTTTGTTATTGTAGCGAAATTCAAAAAACAAACAAACAAAAAGTTTAAAAAAAATAAAAATAATCCACTTTTACAAGGAAAAAAAAAATAAAAGCTGTACAAAATGGGTTCGAGCTACCCGAACACGTGCCGGGTTTCCACTGCATTGTAAAGTTCCCTTCCAGTTGGTTATGAAATTTGAAGACCTTTTTCCTTAAATTAGCTCAGCTTTTAACTTCATTTAAAAAAAAAAGACTTTTGTCTAAAGAAGAGTATTATTATTATTATAATTATAATAATTATTATTATTATTCTGTGTT
This sequence comes from Passer montanus, assembly GCF_014805655.1. Classification (NCBI taxonomy): domain Eukaryota; kingdom Metazoa; phylum Chordata; class Aves; order Passeriformes; family Passeridae; genus Passer; species Passer montanus. Next base: position 1,065,625 of record NW_024358723.1, read on the forward strand.
CTCTCGACACCCTAGGATTAAAAGCAAAACCTGATATGCAAATAATTGGAGTACAAATATGAAAACAAACAAAAGATGAGTATAATAATTGCAAATATGAGTATAAAAAGCACAACGAGATGCAGTAAAACAATGACAAGGCTTGATTTTTTTTATTCTGTAGAGAAATGTTTGTGCAAATTCAGTAATTCCACTGAAGAGATAATTTTCCAGCTCTGTTCAATAAAGCCTCTTTCCAGGTAAGGCAGCCCCGTGGTGCGTGTGTTTGTTGAGACGCTGGCAGGGCTTTCCTTGGTCATCTGGTGTCAGCTGGAGTTGTACTGGTCCATACTGGTGGCACTCGGGGGCCGGAGCATTCCCAAGATGCTCTTGGCTCCCTGGTTTTTAGGCATTTTTGGTGTCTTTAAGTTCCTGTGCTCAGAAAATGGTGGGAGCTCCAAGTCAGGACATTTTCAGAGAATCCCAGGATGGTTTAGGTTGGAAGGGCCCTTAAAGCTCATCCCTGGAATCATGGAATATTCTGGGCTGGAAGGGACCTGCAAGGATTGTCGAGTCCAAATCTGAACTGAATGGTCCCTGTGGGGATTGAACCCGCAACCTTGGGGTTATCAGCACCTTGATTTGTTTGGAAGAAAGTGGGAACTCCAAATCTGGAATGGACTGTGGGGTTTGGAAGATGGTGGGAACTCCAAATCTGCATGGACTGTGGAGTTTAGAACAATGGGAGTTCTGAGTGTGGATGGATCATGAGGTTTGAAAGAAAGTGGGAACTCCAAATCTGGATGGACTATAGGGTTTGGAAAACAGTGACTCTGAGTCTGATGGACCATGGGATTTGGAATATGGTGGGAACTCTGAGCCTGGTGGCCTGTTGGGTTTGGAAGATGGTGGAAGCTCCAAATTTGAATGGACTCTGCGGATTGGAAGTCAGTGGCAATTCTGAGTCTGATGGACTGGGGGATTTGGAAGAAAGTGGGAACTCTGAGTCTGGATGGCCTGTGGTGTTTGCAAGACTGTGGGAACTCCAGGTCTGGATGGTCTGTAGGGTTTAGATGACAATGGGGACGCAGAGTCTGATGAACTGTGGGGTCTGGAAAGTGGTGGAAACTCTGAGTCTTGATGGACCATAGAGTTTGGAAGAAAGTGGAAGCTCCAAATCTGGAATGGACTGTGGGATTTGGAAGAAAGTGGGAGCTCTGTGTCTGGGTGGACTGTGGGGTTTGGAAGATGGTGAGAATTCTGAGTCTGGTGGCCTGGGGGATTCGGAACTCTTGAGTCTGGATGGACTGAGGTGTTTGACACCCTTAACACAAACCACCAAAATTCCTGTTGGAAGCTCTGGATTTTAACTGGATGGATGGATGGATGGATGGATGGATGGATGGATGGATGGATGGATGGATGGATGGAAGAGCAGGTCAGGTATGGTGAGACCCTGAGATTCCCCTTTGATAAAGGAGTTGGATGATAAGGAACAGGACATCCTGCTCCATTGTTTAGATCCCAAGCTGAAGGTGCAGGCTGAAATCCATGTTTCCCCTTTCCATTTGGATTCTCCTTTCCCTCAATCCCCTTGAATATTTGAGAAGGAATTTTGATTGACAAAGACCACAGATGTCTTTTTTTTCAGGGAGCAATAATCTGCGTGTCCTGAAAATCCCAGGTTTTGTAGGAAAGGAAATGTATTCCTATGCCTGTTCCTATTTTACTCCGGGCTGCAGGAGGTGCTAAGAAAAGCAGGATTTCTCTTCCAAATGTTGATTGTAGGAGTAGTTTTATCTTCTTTTACATTCCCAAAATAAAACACTGAAAAGGAAATGGGATTTTACTCCAGGCCATGAATAAGAACAAATTGAGATACAAATTTCCTACTCTTGGTTTTTATTTTATGTTACATTTTGGAGTGAAAATGGATGTGAAAATGATGGATCAGCCATCAAAGGCAGTTGGAACTGGCAGTTCCCTGGAATATGAAACCCCTCTGATTCAGTTCTGGAGTATCCAACCTTGAAATGTCCTTAATGGATTTTTAAACTGGACATCAAATACTGAATTTTGCAGCAGCTGAAGTCCTGGGATGTTGGGAAAAGTGGCTGGGTTTGATGGGATGGCTGCAGGAATTATCTGGCTGTTCCCAAAGCAGAGGAGGGTGGAGTACAGGATAAGTTTTCCAGGTTTTCTCAGTTCTTTCTCAGGCTGATCTGGGAACATAAGGATGGAAGTGGAGAACTTCCCTTTTTCTTTCAATTTTTCTTTCACAAATTGAATGTGAAATCATGGAATCATAGAATTATGGAGTAGTTTGGATGAAAGGGACCTTAAATCCCATCCAGTGCCACCCCTGCCATGGCAGGGACACCTCCCACTGTCCCAGGCTGCTCCAGCCCCAGTGTCCAGCCTGGCCTTGGGCACTGCCAGGGATCCAGGGGCAGCTTCTCTGGACTACCTGAATCCCACAAAAAAATCATTAAACACTCGGATCTCACTGTGCTTCCAAACCACCTCTTCTTCAGCCTCGCCTGAATCCCACAAAAAAAAAATCATTAAACACTCGGATCTCATTGTGCTTCCAAACCACCTCTTCTTCAGCCTCATCTGGATCTTGGATGGGTCACAAAGAAGGATAAAAACATGGATTAGAAGGGAATAAACCCATGCCAATGACACCATAGATGCACATTTCTGAAGGCCAGAAATACCTGGAATGTGAAATTTCTTTTTAATTTGGAACAGGAACTGCTGGTTGCTCCTAAAGTGATGGAGCTGCATCTTCCATCCTCTGCAAGCCCCGGCCTCCACTGACCCCAGAGCTTTCCTTGACATCCAGCACTGGAATTCCTGTTGCATCCACCATGGAGATGGAATAATCAGTTTAGGGGCAATTGGGATCCTCAGACTTTAAAAGAAAGTCAGTCTTCAGCTTCTTGTTCATTTTCTCTTTTCCTGCCTAGTCAGGGCAGTGAATTCCCTTTGTAGGGAGCAGTTCAGGCAGAAGGATCTGATTTTTTTCCATGCTGAGTGGAAGAGGTTTTCCTGCTTTTATTTTGGGAGAATTTACCTGCTGGGAATGTTTTTTTCATATATTGAAAGGTAATTGAAACTCTCTTCCTCCCCCAGAAGTACGTGATCCATCAGGAAAATGGCTTTTTGGAGCATTTTCATAAAAAAAATCTCCAGTTTTGAGTTACTAGTACTCCCTGCCTCTCCATGCTAATAAAGGGATTGGGATCCATCTGGAATAATTATTGGATTTTCCTATAAGACTACCAAAACCTATAAAAAAGTTTATTTTTCCATTTCAAATTCTTTTTTACATTTTTATGGAAAGTAAGCAGCACTGCAGGAATGGTCTCCCCTTTTTACCTGCTCCACCACGATTCCAGTGTCAGTCAGCACAGAAGGAATTAAACCATTGGATTATCCCTTGTGCAAAGGAATTTAGGGACCTGCAGCTCCTGCAATCCCACATTCTTGGGATTTACAGTGTGCAGAAGTTTTCTGTCCTCTGTCCCTAAACCCCTGACTGTGTCAGCCCCAGATCCCATGGGAATGTTGGTGTAGGAAGGGAGTTGTGCTCTGTATGACAAAAGATAGGAGTGATCATTAACCCAAACACAGGAAAATTTGGATTGTACATCCTGGTCTTCCCTGTTAAAATATTCTTTTGTTTTCTTTTGGATCTGTCAGATTGGGGAGCTTGTATTCCACACATCCCAGAATCCCAGGATGGTTTGGGTTGGAAGGGACCTTAAATCCCATCCAGTCCCACCCTTCCATGGGCAGAGTCCTTCCCCATTATTCCAGTTTCTCCAAGCCCATCCAGCCTGGCCTTGGATATCTTGTGTGACATTAAAACTCAAGTGAGAACAGACTGAGGGAGTCACCAGAGAGCTGAATGGACTCCGAAGGTGTGAGGAGAAATTCCCTCTTCCCTGAGCGCCCCTCCTCAAATTCCCAAAAACACCCCAGTTCAGCCATGAGCCACCAGTCATTTCCCACTGGGAAAACCATTGTGGAATCATGGAATCATTTAGCTTGGGCTTTAACTCCAAGAACATTGAGTCCAACCATGCCCCAGTGCAGCCAAGGCCACCACTGATCCATGTCCCCAAGTGCCACGTCCACAGGGCTCTGAAATCCCTGCAGGAATGGGAATTCCCTGCTGCCCTGAACAACACCTGGCAATGATAAAATCCATCTCTGATTCCTGATAAGAAACTGAAACCTAAATAGACCATTTGTGCTCCCTCTGGATGGGTCTGGATGGATGGAATGGATGGATCTGTGCCTCTCCTGCCTGGTTCCTCTGTGACACATTCAGGTTGGATGTCACCTTACCTATGGAACTTATGACAGGTGATTTATAACCAATTTCCTTCCTTTTCCAGTCTCTGTAAGATTTTTTTTCTCCATTGAGAAAGAGACTGGAATGTTGAGTGCTTGGATAAGTGAATCTTGAGCTTTGCTCACCACCAAGGTCATGGCTACAACTGGATAAACATTCCCGACGATCCCTCGGGATCCAGGATTTGTGCAGGCAACTTTCACCTTCCACAGACAGGAGGGAAAAACAGGATCACTGCAACAACCACACCTGAGGAATTTTTGGATGGATACGGCCACAAAAGGGATTGGAGAATTGAGAGTAAGAATGAAGAGCCTCAGCACCTTCTCAGGAACACTCAGACCTGCTGCATACTCCAGCTGCAAAGGGGACAAATGTGGTATTTGTGTCTGTAAATACCCTATAAATACCTGTAATTGGATGTATTTAATGTAAATAGGACAATGAGGACATTTTAATGATCTCCACTGTTGTACAGAACCCAAACTTGCTCTCTTATTTTCCTACACCCTCACTGTAGATTGATTTTGGGTCATTGTTGGGTCTGTATCTGGTTGAGTTCCAAACTGCTCTCACTTTTACCTCAAGGGTTTCATGTTCTTTATGTACATTTTATAAAGAAAAAAGAAACCACTCTGGATTTTTGGGTACCTTTTCCATTGCTGGCAATATTTTCTGTCTTTTCCAATGTTTTCTGCTCCCTGATCCACTGGGATGAAAGGGAGGGATGGGGTTTGGTGGGGGATATCCCTTGTTCCGTGTGTCCCTGCCTTCCTGGGAGGTGTGAAAATGTGGGAATCTGTTTCCCTATCCCTCCACTTCTTATTAAGTATGGAAAGGTCTTAATTAGAGCAGGAAGAGGCTGGGCCACCCTCTTCCCTAATGGGTCCAGTCCTTCCCTTGACTGGTCCCAGCAGAGTTTTTCCAGCTCCATTGACAGTTGAGGGTTGAAATCCTTTTCTTCGGCTTTCCGTAATTCCCATTTAATCCCTGGGAAGTGACCAAGAGTGAAGACGTGTGTGCCCTGCCAGAGCAGGATGTTCCCAGAAGTCCTCCTATGCCATGTGGGAATAGAGGGATGGGCACACGGAGCTCTCACAACACCCCCAGATCCAGCCTAGATCACTGCATGGTGATCCCAAATTTCTCCTTGTTGTTGGATACGTGGCCCAGGGTGGAGGGTGTCCATCAGGACTTTTAGGGTTGACATCCATTCTCAGGTGGAGGTGTGGCCTTGGTATTCCTGGTCTTGTCCAGCCCTTCTACTGGGATTAAATTTTAGAATCCCGGAATAGCTTATGTTGGAAAAATCCTCCAGGGTCATCAAATCCAACTATTCCCCAGCACTACCAAGGCCACCCCTGCCCCATGTCCCCAAGTGCCACATCCACATGGTTTTAAATCCTCCTAGGGGTGGGGACTCCACCCCTACACTGCGGCTTCACTGCCTGTCCACCCTTTCCATTAAAAATTTTCCATAATAGCCAAATTTAACTTCCCCTGGCCCAGCCTGAGGCCGTTCCCTCTGCTCCTGTCCCTGTTCCCTGGAGCACAGCCCGACCCCCCGGCTGTCCCCTCCTGGCAGGAGCTGTGCAGAGCCACAAGGGCCCCTGAGCCTCCTTTGCTCCAGGCTCAGCCCCTTCCCAGCTCCCTCAGCAATTCTCCAGCCCCTTCCCAGCTCCCTCAGGAATTCTCCAGCCCCTTCCCAGATCCCTCAGCTGCTCCTGGTGCTCCAGCCCCTTCCCAGCTCCTTGGACATGCTCCAGACCCTCTGTGTCCTGTACCTGGGGATCCCAAATCTGCCCCCAGCACTGGAGGTGCCCCAGCAGTGCCAGCTCAGGGGACAATCACCAGCCCTGCTGCCACCTCAGCACTGGCACAGCCCAGGTGCCACTGTCCCTGTTGGTCTGTGTGGGGACAAACCCTCCCAGAACCCTTCATGTGGGTGAAATGAGACCATGGAAATGAAAACGCACTTTGTTCCTTGTGCTGTTTTCCTGTGTTTCCTTGTTTCCTCTTCTCCCTGCCCTTTTCCGTCACGGAAATGACCCCCATGATTTTCCTCCGTGGAAAATACCTCCGTGATTTCCCACCACGGAAAATGCCTCCATCGTTTTGCTGATTGGATTGGTGACATCCTGTGGAAAATCATGGAGGCCTTTTCTGTGATGGAAACGGGAAGGGAAAACAGGAAACAAGGAAACATGGGAAAGCACCTGTCAGTGTGACCACGTATCCAAATGGATTCCTGAGGGAAAACTCAGAGTTCCCAGATGAGTCTTGCTCTTCAGAAGTAGGGACAAGCAGCAACAAAATGAAATTTATGCCTTAAAGAAGAGGAACTTTCTCATCTCCTATTTTTCAGCCTAAAATATCCCTTTATCCCATTGGATCTCACAGACTGAAGTCAGTCCACAGGCCATTATCCCATTAACCCATTATCCCCAGGAAATTCAGATGTGAACTTTCTTCATCCCATTGACCTGCTCCACCTTCCCTCATGGAAATTGGATTTTGGCTCCACACTGGACCTGGAGAAGACCCTGGGCACATCCCATGGATGTGAGCACAGCCTGTGTTATCCATATTTCTGCTGGAATCACAGAATCCCTGAAGGTTTAGGTGGGAAAAGACCTTAAAGCTCAGCTTGCCCATGGGCAGGGACACCTTCCACTATCCCAGTTGCTCCAAGCCCCATCCAATTATAACAATTTTTCTTTTTTTCTGTCCCTTGGAATTATAATAAATAAATTTGATTTACACCCCAAGACTTGACCCTCTCTGTTCCCACCCCACCCACTTCCATAAAGATTTGTGGAAGTTGGGTCACACAAACATCTCAGAAAAAAAATGTTTGATTTTGGCCTTGCTTTCCTAAAAATTTCCAAGCCAAACCAGAATTATCCAATCTGTCTTTGGGATAGATTTGAACAGATTTTTGGAAACTTTATCTGTAGAACCAGGATCAGTTTGGGATAAAATGAGCTGGGTTAGAGCCTGGACTGAAAAATGCATGGATAAATCGATTCCTGCTCCTAATCCATTGGTTATTTTTGTGGAGTTAAAATACTCCTGCTCTCTGGATGCACCACTGCCAGGACTGTCAGATTTGTCACCTTAGGGAATATTTTTTATTCTTCTTGGAGGTTTTTTTTGGCATGTTGCTGTATTTTATTTTATTTTTTTGCTGCCAGAAGGCCAGGGGTGTATTTGCAAGGATTAAAGTATTACTGGAGTGGCTCCAGGCCTTTCCTAATCCCCATTATTCCCTCTAATCCCACCACAACACAATGCTTCTCTCACATTGCTTAATTATGCGGTGAAAATTAATAAAAAATAGCTGTAAAATGACATTTTTGAGGAGGGATCTAAATCCCAGTTTCTTTGGGATGCAGCAAAAATTTGTACTTTTGCTGTGTTCAGTAATCCTTGACATTTCCAGCCTAATTCCTCAGGGAACAAGGATTACAAAACCTCCTGGGAATCGATTTTTGCAGGATCTCAGACCTTTCATTTTAATAAATCTTGGGATGTTTGTCCCATTTCCAAGGGGCTTGAAGGGCAGTTGGGATCACAAGAACAATTTGGAGGTGGGGTGGTTTTTTTGGGAATGAGGCACTGCATAAGGGATTTTTTTTCCTGTTCCCTAGGGAATGTGAGTTTGTAGGGAATATTTCCTGAGTGGAGAGGATTTTTAGTGGCCACCAAAAATCCAGCCAGGAAAAATGCTTGGAGAGGAGGTTCATGGTTCATCCAGGATTTGCCTTTGGATCTCTGGAAGTGTCCCCGGCCAGGTTGGACAGGGCTTGGGACAGTGGAAGGTGATTGGGATGGGATGGGATGGGATGGGATGGGATGGGATGGGATGGGATGGGATGGGATGGGATGGGATTGGATTTAAGGCCCCTTTGAACCCAAACCAGTCTGGAATTCTATGGAATGCCCTGAAAATGCCAAAAGCTCCAATCCTGAATTAAGGGATATTAGGGAACAGTGGCCATGGAAAGGTGAGAATCCCTTGGAGCTTTATTATAATTTTCCCCCTTTTTTTTTTTTGCTGCCAGCCACCTGGAATCAGCGCCCAGCATCCATCGGGAGCTGAGGATCAGGCACTGCTAATTACACTGCTGATGAGGTGTTAATCAGGCACCCTAATGACTCCAGCACCACCTCAATCTCCAGAATCCTGGTGGGGCTCCTGCTCCAGAGATTTCCTGCCGTTGGCATCTGCACAGTGAGGAGGGAAGGGAAGTGGGAAGGGTTCAAAGAGGTTTTGCACAGGCAGGGACAAAGTCAGGGCTGCAGAAGAGGAATTGAGAGGGGTCTGGGAAATCTGGGAGGGTCTGAAGAAGGCATGGGAATGATTATCCATGTTTCCCACAATCCAGAAGGAATTCCTCAGCTGTAGAATAACTTTTGTTCCCAAGTTTGCCTCAATGGGCAGCAGAAACCACAGCCCTCTGCACAGCCTGGCTGCTTTTCTTGACTAATTTCCTAAAAAATCCCACAGGCAAACACCTTCTTGTGAAAAGTATGGAATGCACTGGAATAGAATAGAATTATGGAATGGTTTGGGGTGGAAGGACCTTAAATCCCATCCAGTTCCACGGGCAGGGACACCTCCCACTGTCCCAGGCTGCTCCAGCCCCAGTGTCCAGCCTGGCCCTGGGCACTGCCAGGGATCCAGGGGCAGCCACAGCTGCTCTGGCAATTCCAGCCCAGCCAGCAATTCCCAGTTCCCAATCTCCCACCCATCCCTGCCCTCTGGCAGTGGGAGCCATTCCCTGGCTCCTGTCCCTCCATGCCTTGTCGAAACCACAGCCCTCTGCACAGCCTGGCTGCTTTTCTTGACTAATTTCCTAAAAAATCCCACAGGCAAACACCTTCTTGTGAAAAGTATGGAATGCACTGGAACAGAATAGAATTATGGAATGGTTTGGGATGGAAGGACCTTAAATCCCATCCAGTTCCACGGGCAGGGACACCTCCCACTGTCCCAGGCTGCTCCAGCCCCAGTGTCCAGCCTGGCCCTGGGCACTGCCAGGGATCCAGGGGCAGCCACAGCTGCTCTGGCAATTCCAGCCCAGCCAGCAATTCCCAGTTCCCAATCTCCCACCCATCCCTGCCCTCTGGCAGTGGGAGCCATTCCCTGGCTCCTGTCCCTCCATGCCTTGTCCCCAGTCCCTCTCCAGCTCTCCTGGAGCTCCTCCAGGCCACACTGAGGTCACCCCAAATCTCCTCCTCTCCATGTGAACATTCCCAGATTTTCCAGCCTTTCCTCCCAACAGAGCTGCTCCATCCCTCAGATCATCCCAGTGCCTCTAAATGTGTTCCAAATAGGAACTTTAAGCTCTGGGATGCAGCCATGGCACCACTCAAACCCTTTCAAGGTTAACACCTGCAGGAACAAGAGCTCCTTGAGCATCCAAAGCCCTTTTTGGTGGGAATGCTGCTTCCACAAGAAGTCCCTGGCAGCCTTCCCATGTGGCTTTGGGACACCTGGAGTCCTGCAGCCACCCCCAACCCACAGAGACAACCTCACTTTGGAGAAGAAAGGTAAAAATCCCAGAATCCTCCTATTTCCCTGCATTTTCCAGAAGATTTTATCATCGAGATTGTATTATTATTTCCCTGTATTTTTTCTGGAAGATTTTATCATCCAGAGTGGAAGACCCTGCTGGGAGCTGCTGCCTCCCCCCTGGCAGCCCCGTGTCCCACCGAGCTCTGCCATCATTCCCACTGCGCTGTTGTTCCCAAATTTGCATCCCGAGCTCCTCTCAGGCAGCCTCATTATTCCCAATACTGAGCAAACTCCCTGGGATCCATGTTTCCCACACAATGCTGTCCCAGATGTTCCCCAGACTGAATCCAATGGGAAATGCCAGCCTGCTCTTTCCATCAGGTGTCCTGATAAATAAATCTTTTTAATTAAAGGCGGCTCTTGATTTCTTTTTCAATCAAATCAGAGACTTTCTTATCTCTCGAGTGGTCAATCCCCCCAGCTTTAGCCTCATATCAGTATTCCTGTGTGTTCCAAGCCAGCAGGGAATGGGATCAGCAGGGAGAAAACTCTTGCTGGGTGAGCAGCAGGACCCATAATTCCAATTAGGAAGAGCTTTAGAGGCTGTTTAAGCCCCAGCTGGGCTCTCTCTGTGCCTGCGATCATCACCCATTAGCAAGGAAGATGATTTAGGAGCAAGTTTTGGAGTATTTTCTTCATTGTAGCAAAAAAAAAGGATTTGGGTTTGTCTCAGTCTCCATTTTCTGAGGAGAAAGAAGGCTCAGGGCATTATTGTCCCCTTGGAAGGGACATTATTGACCCCTGGAAGGGACATTTTTACCCCCTCAGAGGGGACATTATTGACCCTTGGAGGAGACATTTTTAATCCTTTGAAAGGGACATTTTTAACCCCTTGCAAGGGATACTTTTAACCCCTTGGAAGGGGCACAATTGACTCTTGCAAGGGACATTTTTATCCCTGGAAGGGACATTATTAACCCTTGGAGGTTACATTATTGACCCCTTGGAAAGGGCATTTTAAAACCTAGAAAGTGACATTATTAATCCTTGGAAAGGACATTATCAACCCCTTGGAAAGGTCTCTTCAAGGCTGACAAAATGAGAGGAAGGTGCAAAAGACCAGCGGTGACAATTCCCAAGGGAATGGGAAGACCAGCCTGGAAGGAATATTGGCAATATCCAGAGAAAAAGGACGTGCAGGGTACAACCCCTCTGTGTCCCTCAGCCTGTGGGGATCTCCTGAGGGGGTTCCTAAGAGTGAATGTCCCAGTCCATGTCCTGGTGCTGAACCTGGGCTGGGACAGCTCCTGGGATCAAGCCAGGGTGGAAGGAGCAGCTGGAGCAGCCCTGGGAAAGGATTTTGGGCTGCTGGGGGCAGAGCAGGACCTGCCCCAGCCAGAGCCCCCCGAGCCTGGGCTGAGCCCAGCAGGAAAGGGATTGGGATTGGGATTGGGATTGGGATTGGGATTGGGATTGGGATTGGGATTGGGATTGGGATTCTGCTCCTCTGCCCCCTCAGGGGAGATTCTGGAATCCTGGAATCCTGGCTCCGGCCTGGGCCCAGCACAGGGAGGGCCTGGAGCTGAGGGGAGAGCCCAGAGGAGAGCCAGGATGAGCAGAGGGATGGAGCAGCTCTGCTGGGAGAGCTGGGAATGTTCCCTGGAGAGGAGAAGCTTTGGGGTGACCCAGGTGCCACTGCCTGCCAGTGCCTGAAGGAGCCACAGGAAAGATGGAGAGAGACAATTCCCAGTGGATGGAGGGACAGGACACAGGGAATGCGTGGGGATGGGATATTGGGAAGGAATTCCAGGCTGGGAGGGTGGGCAGGCCCTGGCACAGGGTGCCCAGAGCAGCTGTGGCTGCCCCTGGATCCCTGGCAGTGCCCAAGGCCAGGCTGGATGGGCTGTGACATCCCCTGGGACAGTGGGAGGTGTCCCTGCCATGGCAGGGGGTGGAACTTTAGGGTCCCTTCCATCCAAAATATTCAATGATCCTATGATGTTTAAGGTGGATGGTGTAGCTGACACATTCCAAATCCAACCCAAATCCTGCTGTGATTGTTGAAATCCATCCCATTCCATGATCCTTCTACACTTGGGATTTGTCCTCTCCGTGACCTCCCACCCACCCTTCATGGACAGGACAGGACATCACAGCCTCGCTTGCCCTAAACATCTCTGAGCATGTGGAATCTGTGATCAGGATCCAATCTCCTGGCTCCAGGGAATTGCTTGCAGGTGCCAGGAAGGAATCCCCTCCAGACACAGCTGCCTCAACTCCTCCTGCCTGGATTTGCCTGGGAAAAGCTGAAGCAGCAGGAATTTCCCTCTGGATGGGGTGGCTGTGCGGGCTGTCCTTGCTGCTGCTCCTCTGGGATCCCTGCCAGGTGCTCTTGTTCCCATTTTCCGGGTGCTTTGGCAGATTTGCAGGTCAGGCAGGAATTTCTGGCCAGGTGGAACTAATCGGGATTGTCTGGGCCAGCCTGGCACAGGGCAGCTCCACAATTCTTGCCCAGCAGCCACGGCCTCTTGGTCTCCCGTGGCACGGAACAGCTTCTCCTCAGGCAAAGAATGAAAGATTTCCGTGTCCTTCCAGCCAGGAGATGGGGATTTCCAATGGGGTTTAATGGGCTGTGACATCCCCGTTCTGATCCAGGTGATTGGGGAGTTTAATCTGCACTTCAAAGGGGGAATTTCTCCTCTCCTCCCAGCAGAAGTTTATTTTTCACGTGAGTAACCAGGCAGGAATTTTTATTTGTGGTGGATAAAGGCAGGGATGTTGTCAGGGAACGTGTGGTGCATTCCCAATGGGAATCAGGCTTTTAGAAACCTCTGACACGAGGCCCTGCCTAGGGAGGACTTTTCTGGGTGGATTGTTTAAGTAGGAAAAGAGGGAATGGCCTCAATCTCTGCCAGGGGAGCTCCAGGTTTGACACCAGAGGAACTTCTTCATGGGAAGGTCAACAAATTCTGGAACAGGCTTTTTTCCTGACCTGAATTTTCCCCACTGGTGGGACTTTTCCTCACTGGTGGGATTTTTCCCCATGGATGGCCCAGACTTGGGGACCCAACGGGGTCACCCTGGGCCCAGAGAGACCCAAATCCCCCGTGAAGGAACTCTCCAGCTCCTGTCTGTGTAGCTCTGCCTCCATCATTCCATGCCTGAGTTGCCTGGGAAATCTGTCTGTTGGGAGCTTCATCCAGCTTTTCCTCATCACTTCTGATCAGATTGAGAAGGATAAGGTGGAAAACCCCATGTCCAAGCTGCTCTTGTGGGTGAGATGGATCTTCCTGGGAGAAGAGGTGAAGTGAGGGATCCCCGTGCCAGGAGGGGAAATCATGGCAGGAGAATTCATGGAATGGCTGAGTTTGGAAGGGATCCCAGTGGATGATCTGGTCCCAGCTCCCTGCTCCAGCAGGGCCATCCCAGGGCACACAACACAGGATATTTCCCACTTTTTTCTAATGCGTCCTTTCCAATGATGCCTTGTGATGACTCTGGATTCTGATGGAAAATATTTTCTTTTTAGGACAAGTTATTTTCAGGCTACTCCAGCACAGAAAGGACCTGGAGCTGTTGGAGAGAGTCCAGAGGAGGCACCAGGACGATTAAAGGGATGGAGCAGCTCTGCTGGGAGGAAAGGCTGGGAGAGCTGGGAATGTTCCTCTGGAGAGGAGAAGGCTCCAGGGAGAGCTCAGAGCCCCTGGCAGGGCCTGAAGGGGCTCCAGGAGAGCTGCAGAGGGACTGGGGACAAGGCATGGAGGGACAGGACACAGGGAATGGCTCCCAGTGCCAGAGGGCAGGGATGGGTGGGAGATTGGGAACTGGGAATTGCTGGCTGGGCTGGAATTGCCAGAGCAGCTGTGGCTGCCCCTGGATCCCTGGCAGTGCCCAAGGCCAGGCTGGACACTGGGGCACCCTGGCACAGTGGGAGGTGTCCCTGCGTGGTCTTTCCAACCTTGATGATTCCATGGTTTCAAATCTGAAATTCCTTTGGAAAAGAGTATGGAAAAGTGTGTTGGGAAGAGCTTGCCACAGGTCAGTTATTAGAATTATTACAATTCTACATCTACTTATTATAATTCTAACTATTACAGTATTATTCTAACTATTACTTTAGTTATTAGAGTTCTTTATAATTATTAGTAACATTAATATCAGTGATATTGATATTTATTCATTAAATTAATTAAAGTTACATTAATTATAGTTAATTAAATTATACAATTATGCAATGAAATAATTGTTTATTCTTTATCTAATTTTATTATTAAATAATAAAAAATTATATCATTAAATAATTAAATAATGACATTTTTACTGAGAGTATGTAACAACCCTGCAGTCTGGAAGAGGGACAATTTGTTGGCTCTAAGGGACAGTCACAGCTTGGGAATCTGAACTCCTTGAGAGTTCTCTGTGTATTCCCAGAAAAACCCAGCTTAAAATCCTGGGAAATTTCCACCACAGCCCCACTCCAGACAGTGATGATGATCCAATCCCAGCCAGGGTTTGGTATTCCAGGTTTATCCCTGGGAATTGGTGACAGATTTCTCACTGCCTGCACAGCTCTGAGGGGTTTCAGAGGATGGAAAATTGGGAATCCTCTCATGGACACAGGTGCTGCTCCTGGGATGGTATCCATGAGTCCTGGATTTGGGAATATTCCCTGCTCGGTGATCCCCCCAAAGTTCTCTTCACTAAAAGGTGGCACCCCAAGCAGGGACCCCCAGACTGCTCCAGTTTGGATCTTCCCAAGTGGAGGAGCGCCCAAGAATCCCTGGAATTGCAGGAAGACTGAATTCTGGCTCTCTTTCCATCAGCTCTCGCACATCTTCCACAGCCCAGTAGAACCAGAGAGGGAATTTTAGTGGATGGCAAGAGGAAATTCATCCCTTCCTCCTCCCAAAGCAGCACAGGGAGTGTCCAGAGCTTCCCATCCCTCACCCAGCAAATCCACGGAGCAGCCACCAACAAACGGATCAGGCAGTGGAGGTTCCTATTCCAAAGGTTTCATTGGATTGTGTTCTTGAGGTATTTCAGTATTTCCCTGGCCTGTGCTAATTCCCAAAGGAAAATCCCTGCAAGGGAAGGATTTTCCAGCCAACTTTCAGCAGGACTCAGCAAAACTTTTTAATGACAGATTCCTGCTTTTATTTCTGCTGAGGAGGCTGGGGCTGGAGACAGCCCCATGGATCAGCAGGAATTGCAGGGCTCATCAATAAACCAGGACTGAATGGGATTTTTATTAAAAAATAGATTTTTTTTTTCCTTTTTTTTACTGGAGATTTGATTTTTAAATCGAAAAGAAAGGGATAAAAGCATCTGTTAATTCAGTCCCGTGATGACTTCAGCAGAGGGAGTTAAAAGGAGAAACAAGAAGACAAAATGTGATTTTCTCTCCATATATTTATGAAATTCCTCCAGTTTTTTAGGATTCCTAAGGCCAGGATGGTGTGATCAGAATTCCTGAGTTTTCCTTATCACTCCAGATTAGACTTGGAACAAATAAATAGAAAATGATGGACAATTCCTGCTATTTGCCTGAAGCAACAAAAATTTTTCCACTCCACAGCATCCCATAATTTCCCATAAATAAAGGACCAAGTCTTCCCTCAGAATGACACAATTCCCAGTATTTCTGCCTTCCTGTGGAAT
Source organism: Passer montanus (assembly GCF_014805655.1). Taxonomy (NCBI): domain Eukaryota; kingdom Metazoa; phylum Chordata; class Aves; order Passeriformes; family Passeridae; genus Passer; species Passer montanus. Next base: position 1,081,149 of record NW_024358723.1, read on the forward strand.
TCAAATCCTTCCCTCAGCATAAAAACATCCAAGGGATGATTTTGTCACAGCCCACGACAAGCTCTGAGTCCAAAGCTTCTCAGAAAAGGAAAAGATTCAAGGCAAAGAATTTAAGGGATAATTAAGAGGTTAAAGGCTGGTGCTTGTTCCTGGAAGAACAGAATTCCCACCTGGATCCAACTTCCTGTCAGGAAATGTAGGGAGCAAGATGGAATTCCTTTCTCTGACATTGCAAATGATGAGGAAGAGGAGAAATCATCTCAGATTCTGATTTTCCAAGGTTTTGGTTCTTAAATTCCAAGATATTTGTATAAGAAAATTGAGGAAATATATTCCAGGAGAAAATATGGAAAAAATACTGACAAAATTTGGCTTTTTGGGGGTTTAGTTCAAGCTTGGAAAAATGGTTTCTAGTGGCATTTTGCCTGGTGGCACAAAGAAAACAGAACCATGAAATAGCCAAGTCAATCCTAACAAAAATTCTCTGGGAATGGCCCTTTCCAGGGCCCAGGATATCAGACCAGGTCTCCTACAGAATCCATTAGGGATTGTTTAATGTAAATGAAGATTATGACATCACTGTGATGCCATCACTGCTTGAAATCAAGTCTATAGGGGTTTAGTGAGGAAAAACAGATGGAAAAAATTCAGGAAGTGGAAATGAGATTAAAAATATCCTGATGGATTCTGTCCTGGGAAAAGTAGAGTGACTTCTGTCCTAAATTAGGGATAAAAGGGGCCGATTCCCAAAGTTCCAGTTTGCTTCCAGGGTTGAAGGGGCTCCAGGAGAGCTGGAGAGGGACTGGGGACAAGGCATGGAGGGACAGGAGCCAGGGAATGGCTCCCAGTGCCCAAGGGCAGGGATGGGTGGGAGATTGGGAACTGGGAATTGCTGGCTGGGATGGTGGGGAGGAGCTTCCCAAGGGAGAAGTCTCAGCCAGCCATGGAATATTTGCCTTGAAACAGCAAATATAAAATAAATCTGGAATTTCCAGACAAGCACTGGCAGCAGGAACGTCATTCCCACTCTCCCTGACATCCTGATGCCTTCCAGGACCTAAAAAAGAGCTGGAAGTCACTCCGCTTTCCACAGTATAGAATCCACCGAGATATTTTAAATCTAATTTCCACTTCCTGATTTTTTTCCTTTTTTTTTTCCTTTTCTCTCCCACTGATGGGAATTTCTTACAGCAGCATTATCCAGCCTGGTTGCACAATTCCAGTTGTTTTCCTGGGTGGATGCTGCCTCGGAGCACCATGGGATTTATTTGGAATAACATGAGGGAGATGGGGAATGGGGGGTGGGAATGAGGAGGCTGGAGCTGGGTGGGATTTCAATGGAGGAATTAAAGAACTTCAGGGATTCTGGTGAAATCCTATCAGAACCCAGGACATTCCTCTGGCTGCCCTGGATGGCTCGAGACCCTGGCAGGGAGCTCAGAGACCTGGGCACGGAGTCACAGACACTGTGCCTTTGATTTTAACCCATGGAGACAATTACCAGCTTTGTGTGAGGATTTACAGGCCACAAGAGTTTGAGTAGAATGATAGTTAATTTGTCACAGGGTGAAAAAGTAGAATTTTGGGGTTTTAGAATGGGGGTTCAAGAGGCAAGATGGAGGAATCTGGGCGTGTCCTGTCCTTCTTCTACTTGTCCTCCATCTTCTGCTGGGATGGTGACACTTCTGGACTGGTTCAGAGTGGAGACAGACTGTCTAACACAGGTGACAGGTATTGGGAAATTATTGTAAATAAAGGACAGGTAGTTCTTGGTATAAAAACTTAACACCACCCCAAGGGCAGGCAGTGTGCCACAGCCAGACCTGCAGGACAGATCTCAGCAGGTCAGGAAAAGAATGTAATAGATAAGGAAAAATAAACAACCTTGAAAAGCAGAACCGACATATCTCAGCTTCTTCTTTGGTTGTGGGACTGGGAAAAAAAATTTTTAATACCTCGGGAGCCATTTCAGCAACACAAAACCCGAGAAGATCCCACCTGGAATTCTGCATCCAGCCCTGGGGCACAGCACAGGGAGGACCTGGAGCTGCTGGAGACAGCCCAGAGGAGAACCAGGATGATCCAAGGGATGGAGCAGCTCTGCTGGGAGAGCTGGGAATGTTCTCCTGGAGAGGAGGAGCTTTGGGGTGACAGTGCTTGAAGGATCCCACAGTGGGAAGTGTCCCTGCCTGGTCTTTACCTTAATGATTCCATGAATTATTCCATTGGAAAAGAGTATGGAAAAGGTGTATCGGGAAGAGCTTGCACAGGTCAATTATTAGAATTATTAGAATTCTACATCTACTTATTATAATATTATTCTAACTATTACAGTATTATTCTAACTATTACTTTAGTTATTAGAGTTCTTTATAATTATTAGTAACATTAATATCAGTGTTAGTGATATTTATTGCTTAAATTTTAATTACTTATAATTAGATTAATTATTATTAAGAGTATGCATTGACCCTGCAGTCTGGAAGAGGGACAATTTGTTGGAAAGATGGAGAGAGACAATTTCCAAGGGCCAAGAAGGCTAAAAACCAGGAACACTTAAGGATATAAGAGTCTGGATGGATGCAGAATTCCGGGTGGGATCTCACCAGGGCAGGGCAGAGGGATGGAACAGCTCTGCTGGGAGGAAAGGCTGGGAGAGCTGAGATTGTTCACCTGGAGAGGAGAAGCTTTGGGGTGACCTCAGTGTGGCCTTCCAGGACCTGAAGGATCCTACAGGAAACATGGAAAAGGACAATTTCCAAGGGCAAGGCAGCCAAACCCAGGATATAAAGATAAAATGGGATTGAAGGAGGGAAAGCCACAGTTAAGGAATCTGGACGTCTCAACCTTGTATAAACATTTCCAACATCCCATTAATTGGGGCCATTCCAATTTTCCAAGGGCACAAACACCTGGCTGAGAGTTTATTAGGGTCTGGTTAAAATGTTTGTGGATTATTTTCCCTCCCTTTCTCACCTGAAAAGCCATTTCCAGGGAATGAACAGCAATCTTGCATTCCACAAGCGCTCTGACTCCCAGTATTTATTGTCTCTCATTGTGTATTTTCCCACCTCAAACATTTACATGGACATTTAGCACAATTATTTATTCCAGAGAAAATGCTGCTCTATTTATCCAAACGTTATTATGTGCAGGGGAAAAAAAAAAATCATTTTCCCAGCTGAAGCTGTGGTTTCATCCCAGAAAATTGGGCTTTTTATTTATTCCATTTTCCTTCTCAGCAGCTCCCAGGAATGTAAAAGGACAAAACAATTCTGAGTACAATGGAGCCTCTCTTGGGCTGCTGGAACAACTCCTGGCAGTGGGAAGTTTATAGAAATCTCTGCTTTGGAGGTGGCTTCAGGAATGGCAGGACATCAAAAACAAGTCAGAATTTTGCCTCCAATGTTCTCTGAAATCCCCTGGAAGTATCCATGGATTTTCTCCCTGAAGAGCATGAAAATGTTAATTAAAATTCAATCGTTTGTTTATTACCTCCCCAAATGCAAATGATGTTCTCCAAACACTTGGAAATAAATGTTACTGATCCTTGGGAGCTGCCAGGACTGTCCCTCAGCTCATGGATTAATTGTATTCCCTCAGATCCCTGGGAGTGGCCCAGCCTCCAACCTTCCAGCCTGAGCATGGAATTTTTCCACAAAATAAAGCTGGGAATATTTCAGTAAAAAAATATGTGGTTCAATTTTTTTAATTTTTTTTTTTTAATTTGTATTTATGGTATTGATTTAGAAAGGAGGCAGGTCCTGGAAAAGCAGCTGGACTTAGCCTAAGCAGCCCACGGCAGGAGCTGTGCTTCCCAAGAAAGTCCTGGAATTTACAAACTGCCTGGTCTGGAATAAAGCACAGGCAAAGCTTTTAAAGAGAATCTACCATAAATCTGTTTCAATGGACAGAAAATTAACATTTCAACAAACAGAAGTTCTCCAGTTATTTCTTTTCCTGTTTAACTCCATATCATGGAATTCCAGACTTGATTGGGTTGGAAAATCCTTGAAGTTCATCCCATTCCACCCCTGCCATGACAGGGACTCCTTCAATTATCCCAGGCTGCTCCAAGCCCCAATGTCCAGCCTGGCCTTGGGCACTGCCAGGGGTGGGACAACACCTGGGAAGCCACAAAATGTTGGGAAAAGACCAAAACTGAGACTTTTGTAGCTGTAGAAAAAAATCTCAGGAGTTCTGGGAGAAAAAATCCCAAAAATAAAGAAAACAGAGCTTTGAAAGTTGGGCACTTTTGATATAAATATTAAAAAAGTCTAAAATGTGGAAATATTTATTTGAAAAACCTGATTTATGCTCTGCCTTAATTGAGTGGAGAATTCCCGATTCCTGGTGGATCTCTGGGATATTTTCACCACGTTGTGCCACACTGGAGATGCCACTAAACCCAAACCCAAGATTTCCCTCTCCGAGTTTCAAAACTCAGCTGCTGCCCCAGGCATCCAAACCCAATATTTTTATTTTAATTAAAAGTGTTCTGCCACTGGAAATCGCTTCCCTGGGCATTTCCATCTTGGAAACAGCAGGAGCATGGGAACAAGCTAAGGATTATTTTTATTTCAGAGTAATTCCCACTGCTGGGGAAAAGTGAGGAATTATTCCAATGCTGCTATGCTGGGACACACAGACCTTGGGAAAATGAGAAGTTTCATTGTCATTAAATCACAAAGACACCCCAGTCCAAGCCCAGTTTAATTCTGGGTACAGTGGACTGAACTTTCTTGTTCAACCTCAGACCAAGTCTAAAATTAAATCAGAGCAAATGGAATGAGGGAAATAATGCAGGAATTAAGGCAGTTCCCTCTGAACAACCCAAAAATTGAGTGGATGTGGCACTTCCCAATATGGATTAGAAGTGGGATTGGTCCAAGGTTGGATTTGATGATCCTGGAGGACTTTTCCAACCTTGATGATTCTCTGATCAATCAGCACCAAGCTGGAGAAGCACCTTTGGAGGCTTCTTCCTCCCTGCACGATCTTTTTTTGGCTGTTTTGCCTTGGAAGAGAAGCTCTGGGGCTGTGCTGGCTATCCCACAACCAAAGCACCTGTGGAGCAGATCCCTCTCCCTTCCCTCAGCAGACTCATGGAATTGCATTCCTTCTTTATTTGAAAGTTCGTTTTTCACAGGGATTCAACGCACAGGAGCCAATCCTGGGAATTCCCAGCCTGGGATCTTTCCAGCTCCAGGGATAACAGGCTCGGGGTGAGGGGTGGGGAGCACCACGGGGTCTCTCTGTCGAGGTGAGAAGATCCTGAAAAAAACCTCAACAAATTCCCAAGGAATCCCAAGCCAGCTCTTGGCTCCAAGCCTGGTTGGTGTCCATCTGTCACAGTCATATTTCCTGGAAAAATCCCTCTGCCCAGGATTTTTCTCCTGGGAAGCTGAGAAGCCTCAGAGAAAAAGGAAAACAATATTATCTCATTTGTTTCTCCTGTGTTTTGCTGGTTTGGAATGTGCTTGGAGATTGTTCACCCACAGGTGATTGTTTCATTGGTTTCATGTGAATTGTTTTCACTCTTTGGCCAATCAGGGCCAAGCTGTGTTGGGGCTCTGGGGAGAGTCAGGAGTTTTCATTATTATCTTTTAGCCTCCTGTCTGTATCCTTTCTGTATTCTTTAATATAGTTTAGCTTAGCTTTCTTTAATATAATATAGATCATAAAATAATAAATTAGCCTTCTGAGAACATGGAGTCAGATTCATCAATCCTTCCTTCATCTGGCAACGACACAAATACAATATCCATCTGTTTCCCTCACCCAGTCCCAGGAAGATCCCTGGAAAAGTTCCTTCAGCTGGAACACCAGGAGCTGGAGGGTGGGGATGAGTGGTTGAGTTGTACTTAGGCAGAGCTTGGATAAAACCCACCTGGAATTTCGGGAGTCTCCGGGCTGGATTCCAGGCTTGGAGTCAGTACAAGGAGCCACAGGCTTTGGCTGGTCCAGAGGCAACAAGCCAGAGCTTTTCTGCTCTAAAACTTCCCAGATTTCCTTAATTTCAGTTATTTATGCCTGGAGTTTTCCCAAGGAACCACAGCCAAGCCAGGAGTTGACCCCATGTTCTGCTCACTCATCTCAGGTGCCAAGCAAAGGCTTTGGTGGAGCTGACTTCAGAAATCAACATTTTTGTACATAAATCAACCTCCATGAGGATGGATCAGCATTCCAGGAGGCAGGATTCCCTCCCCAGCTGCCCCCAGCAGGGCTGGGAACTGGCAGAGAAAATGGGCTTTGTTGCAGGGAAAACAGGGTAAAAAAGTGCCTGGGAATTTGGGGAGAATTTGGGAATTTTGTGGAGCAGAAATGGTGCAGAGCCCAGGACTGGGCTGAAAAATAAAAATAAAAATCTCCCATTTCAGTTCTCAATGACCTGAAAATAACTATCTCAATAAGCTCATCTTTGATATTTGGAGAAGGGTGAAATTCCCAGAGATAATTTCAGTGCTGGAGAAAAAAGTGCTGGATTTTTCATTCAGCTGGAATGAAATGTCTAGGAGAAAAAAACAACCATACCTTCAAAAAGCTGATCCTTTGTAGCTGTCACAAGCAGAGAATCAGGAGGGAGATGACTTTCAGGAGTGGATCAAATGTCCGGCCTGGTCTCAGGGTCAGCCTAATTTTTTTTTTTTTTTGTTTTGTTTTTGTTTTTTTTTTGGGTTTTTTTTTTGTTTTTTTGTTTTTTTGTAGTTTCCTCTGCATTTTTCACAAGTGTTTTCAAAGGAAGGAGGCTGCAGGGATGAAAAGGGAAATTTTCCTTGTGCTTTGGTGGCTTTTACCCCCCTACAGCTCATATTTTACTTAACAAAGTTGATTTCAAAGCAATTTTCAATGGTTTTTCAGGTGTTAAGATGGAGAACAAACTAATTAGGGCTGGTGACAAATGACCTTGTGGATCCTTCTTCTCAATCCCACCTTTCCTTTCACCTTTAAAGCTGGGAGTGGAAAAAAACAGGGAAGACTTCTGTAATAATTGAGGTGCAGGCTGTGGTGATTATGGCTTGGATTTTTTATGGAAATGAAGGATTTAATTACGAGATGCGGAAGGGAAAGATATAAAAAATAAAATAAAATATTCAAATATTTAACTAAGAGAAGGAGAAGGGAAAGAGATATATAAAATATTGTATTAAAAACTAAATAAACGAGATAAAATAATTTCCATGATTTTTCTGGGCTCTGTGGAGAGGGCAGTGGCTGAAATGGAAACGTCCACAAAACAGAGATGTGACCATAGATGGGATCCATGGATGGGATCCATTAAAACACCCCAAGATCAGCACTTCCTTTGGATTCCTTCCCCTCTAAATGTTTATTTCTCTGCATTCCAAGACCATCAATTAAAAATAGGACAAAAATAATCCTAGAAGGACATACATCTACTCAAAATATTATTCCAAAATTATGATTTTTCCCCAGCAAAAATTGCTCCTCTGCACCCTTGGCCTGGCTGGGATTTTTCCCTTTTCCAGGTTTTTGAAGGGAAGTCACCATCCCGCACTTTGGATTCCCAAAACAGAGATTTACAGGTTCTTTCACTTAAACTCACACCCAGTCCCAGGAAAATACTGGCAGCAAACCACAGATCCTCAGGGACAGGGGACCTTGGGGGGCGTTGTTGGTATTTCCTTGGCTTCATCCATCTGGTAAAAAAGATGGAGATAATGGGGTATTTCCTTTGTAATGGCACTTGGATCAAGTGCGGTGTCACTTCCGAGCTCTTTGCTGCCATCAGAATAATTCTGTGTATTCTGGAGGGAATTCTCCACTGGAAGCTGGTCCAGCTTCTTGGAATAAAGATTTTAGTCCAGGATATATTCAGGAAGGAATTCCTGGCTGGGAGGGTGGGGAGGCCCTGGCACAGTCCAGTTTTTCCATTGCATTGTGGGATTCTGTGAAGACCTGGTCAGAAGGGCCAAAGCACTGGGGAGTGGAGCCAGGCTGGAGCTCCCAGTGTTTGCTGCCAATGTGCTCCATCCATTTGGAATCCATGGAACCATTCCCTGTGGAGGCAGCAGAGCACAGGGACTATCCCAGAGTTTGTCCTGAAGTCCCTGTTTTAAGGAGATATTGGAATTTCAAAGCCAAAGGAGATCTCTCAGTTCCTCATCAGCTTCCAGGCTCAAAAATTTCATTCCTGGAAATCTCTGGATAGTTCCCAGAGGTCCCAGGTCAGGATCAACCCAACAGGCAGTGCTGCTGGAAGTGGTCTGGGACAGAAACTCTTTCATTTTGGGACAAACATCCCCACGGGAATTGCTGAGGATTTAAGGGATGACAAACTGGGGGTGAATCATCACAAATCACCTTTGTTACAGAGAAGCAACTCTTGTACCTTGCTGAAATGTAGGCAATTTCAATTTAGGAAATGCCTGGTAATTGTTGGAAATAATGGGGCTGTTCCTGGAAAAAAGAGGGGAAGCAAAGACACATTCCAGGAGCTGTGTCTCAATGGAGGGCAGGGACTGGAACACAAACCCCTCAACTGCTGGAACTGAAATGTCTCAGCTGAGCACCTGGGTTTGGGCCCAGGCCTAGATCCCAGCACAGGATGGACCTGGAGCTGCTGGAATCAGTCCAGAGGCACCGGGATGATCCAAGGGATGGAGCAGCTCTGCTGGGAGGAAAGGCTGGGAGAGCTGGTGTCACCCCGATTTTTTAAGATTTTCTAAGCCTTTTGATATTTACATTCTTGTAATGAACTTTTTCACACAATTTATGTAAATAACTTATAGTTTTGCATTGTTTTATGGAGGAAGAGAAATTGGATGGACTTGGTTTGTGTCAGTGGCACTGTCACCCTCCAATCCACTGTCACTTTTGGAAATCTATAAATGTTGGAGTCAGAAATGAAAAAGTTCTTTTCTTGCCTTGGAGGAGCAGAGCCGTCCGCATCATGTTGTTTCATGTCCTATAGTGACAAGCTGGGAATGTTCACCTGGAGAGGGGGAGCTTTGGGGTGACCTCAGTGTGGCCTTGCAGGACCTGAAGGATCCTCCAGCAAAGATGGAGAGAGACAATTCCCAAGGGATGGAGGGACAGGACGCAGAGAATGGCTTTTTGCTGGAAAAGGGGAGATTTAGATGGGATATTGGAAAGGAATTCCTGGCTAGAAGGGTGGGGAGGGGCTGGGATAGAATTGCCAGAGCAGCTGTGGCTGCCCCTGGATCCCTGGCAGTGCCCAAGGCCAGGCTGGACACTGGGGCTGGAGCAGCCTGGGACAGTGGGCGTTTGGGGAGGGACTGGGTGGGCTTTAAGGCCCCTCCAACCCAACCAATTCCATGATTCCATGATTTACCCGCTGGACAGCACAGCAGCATAACCAGAACATTCCCTGGACGTGCTCTGGGAAGCAATGGGAGAATTCCATAACCACAGAAAGTGGTGAGGACTCCATGGAAATCAATTCCACGGGGCGGTGGGGACTCAGTGAATATCTCAGCACCTGCATAAATCTCCTGCTCTTTATTAAGTCCCGCAGAGATTTATTAAATTCCGTGTGGCTTAAGAAATACAAAAGAACTGCAATAAAAAGAGAGAGGGGATTGCTTGTAATTCACATTTTAATAATGGTCAAATGAGTTGATTTTATCTTTTCTGCTGTGATGGATGTTCTATAAACTCATATTTGGGGGAAATTTATGCAACTCAAAGTCATGGCTCAGCTGTAAATAATGAAAAGAAATCGTTTTGCAACCTAAAATATCTTTGGCATCAAGGTTTCTACTTAAAGTCTATTATTTTGATCTGAATAATTTCTTCCTTTTTACACTTAAATTAAACTTAGATGAATTTGCTGTTGTGAAGAGTGGAAAGTTTTGATTTCTGATGTACTGGACCTGCAAAAATTAATGCCAAAAAGATAATTTAGCAGTGTAAGGAAAAATGACTCCTTGGAAAAATTATGCCATTAAATTAAAATAGGGAAGAAATCAAGGTGGTTTTCCTGTCTCTTAATTTCTTAATCTGAAAAAAAATTGGCAAGAGCCAGATTTTGCCCTCAAAGTTCATGGACAAAAGGTCTCAGGTTGTACCTTCCAGGCAATTTAAGGAGTGGGACCTTTCCAAGATCCATGCCAGGACGTTTGAGAGGTAAAAATGCTCATCTCACCCCAAATCCCTAAAAATGCCAAGCCTTCACTTGCATCACCAACAGATTTTTATGCCAAATTAAAGTTATTAAAAATTCTTAGCAATTAAAAATTCCTGGATTTCTCTGGGACCTCTTGATAAGGAGGATGAAATGTACTTGTTGAAGGGTGTTAGGAAGTGAAATAATGAATTTTTTATTTGCCTTTCCAGTCAAAATCCCAAATTCCCTTTTCCAAGGGCACTTGTCAAGGGAGCTCAGAATGAGGCTTCGGCAGAGAGCAGATTCTCTGTGGAAGCTGGGAAAAAAATCCACAAGAAATCCAAGAACAATGAACCCTCAGGAGGAAAAAACAGAGTTTTTCAAAAGAAATCAAGTGTAAAGTAGGAGGAACTAAAGTCCCATTTCTTCTCTCAGTGATAGGATTCCCAGGAGGATCCAAGGCTGGATTCTTTAAAGGGAAGTCTAAAATATGGATATTTGCATATTTGATTGATATAATTGCCTGTGGATTGCAGAATTCCCTCTGTCCACCACTGATAATTCAACATTCACTTGGTGTTTAAATATTTGAAGGAAGTGCTTTTCCCTGCAAGAGCTGAAGGTCGTTCCTGTTCCTTTCTTCATCCAAAAATAATGGAAAAGTAAAAATCCATGGAAGGTCACTGCTTACCTGCCATATTGACAGAGAGATATTCCAAATGTGGGAGAGGAGAAGGCTCCAGGGAGAGCTCAGAGCCCCTGGCAGGGCCTGAAGGGGCTCCAGGAGAGCTGCAGAGGGACTGGGGACAAGGCATGGAGGGACAGGAGCCAGGGAATGGCTCCCACTGCCAGAGGGCAGGGATGGGTGGGAGATTGGGAATTGGGAATTGCTGGCTGGGCTGGAATTGCCAGAGCAGCTGTGGCTGCCCCTGGATCCCTGGCAGTGCCCAAGGCCAGGCTGGACACTGGGACACCCTGGGACAGTGGGAGGTGTCCCTGCCATGGCAGGGGTGGCACTGGCTGGGATTTAGGATCCCTTTAATCTAAATTATTCTGGGATTCTCTGCTGATCAGAGCTGTCACCATGGCAGAGCTGCTCCTTTGGATTTGTGGCACCTTCAGGTCTCCAGAAAAGACCAAAAAAGAGAATCAAAATCAAGGAACCCTCAGGTCATGGAAAGACTTTCTGTAGCTCCTGGACTCCTGATTCTCATTAACACCAACTGTTAATGAAACTCAGGGAAAACAGAATTCTATCATGCCCTCAGTGCTTATTCCAGAATCTTGGAAATTGCTTTGCTCTCCTGTTCCCTGCTTTGGCATCTTTGAGTTTCAGGATTGCTGACCTCAGTGTTTTCCTGAAATCCCTGACCTTTCCCAAGGAACATCATTTGGAGTCTGCCATGACAGACAAATATTTTAGTTTATGGTTTATCCTGCCTAACTTCTGGATTCAAATTTTGATTTAAAGTCTTTATCCTTAAAAGCGCTGGGAAAAGAGGTTGATTTCCTGCTGTGAACCCCACACTGGATGCTGGACTTTGGAATAACAGGCAGAAGGAACAGGTCTAGGCTGGAGGGATAGCAGGGAATCCTAAATCCCAGAACAGATTGGAAAGAGCCTAGAGCCCACCCAGTTCCAACTCTTGCCACAATCAGGGACACATTCCCAGCCAGGAGAAATCTGATCCTATAAAACTTCTTTGAGATAAAAAACCATTTTAGCCTGAGGCTCCTTCTTGGCTTCTTTTCACTTCATCAAATGATAATAAGAATAACAAAATTAAGTATTGAAAAGTGCAGTGGGGAAAGGAAAATATTTCTGTTCGTGGTCATTTCCAGGTTTATGTTTTCCTTTGGGAGATTTTGGATGCTGATATTGGGTAAATGTTATGAGAATTCAGCCTTTAAATGAAGATCTGATCAGCAGCTATTTTTCTCCTCACGAAAATTCCTCTTGGATTCATGCACAGGAACCTGAGCTGAGTTTTCCAGATGAGAATTTTCTCATTTATTACCTGTCATGCATTTCTCTGTTGTTATCTCTGCTGATTGCAGAGCTTTTGGATGTTGGGGTTTTTTTGGGTTTTTTTTTGTCATCAGTGCTCTTTCCACCCTATTTATTCATTAATGCCACAGCCCAGGTGTGGGATCTCAAAGTTGTTCCCATGGTGACAAATGGGGCACAAAAACTGGATTGTAATGGAACTGCATGGACAGGGAATTCTGGGAAGCAGGGAATGGAAAAACTGCTGTTTCCCCACAAAAATCCTAATAATCACTAATTCGGGCAGAGGAAATACTGGTAATTTAATGGCTGCCTGAGCTAATGAATTTTAATTTTTAATGTTTCAGGCTGGAAATGTTATTCTTTGTGGAGAGAAATGAGGGGTGTCATGAAAGTTCTGGGGCAAAAATGTTCCTGTGGGGCTGTGAGATGCAGAGAGTCCCATCCATCCTGCATTTCCTGGAGGGAACATGAGCCAAGAGCAATAAATCCTCATCTGATGAAGCTTTGTGAGATTTTTTGAGTGCAGACTTAAAATTCAGGGTGCCTCTGGGGGCAGCTGCTCAAGGTAAATTTAGAGCAACCAAAGCCTCATCTTTGGCTGCAGCTTCTCCCAAAGAAAATCTTTGGGATTCTGGTTTGGATGTGGAATCCAGAATTCCTCACTGTTTTCTGCTATGAGATCCCATAAAGTCCCAGAATTCAGCCTGAGCAGCTCTTGGGGTGGGGCCAAGCCATGAGAGGAAGCCCCAGATCCCACCTGTGCCTCTGCATGGCCTTTCTGGCATTCCAAAATCCCTAATTTCCATTCAAAATCCCAAATCCGCTGAGTTGGAAGCCTGGACCTCAACTCCTGGCCCTGCACAGAACCATCCCCAAAATGAGCAGCAGAGAAAAGGTTGACTCCATCATTTCTGAAATCTTCCTATTAAGTAAAAAAAATTGAATTTCCAGTTTAAAAGAGATAACCAGGAGCTGCTGATCTGATCCTGGATTAGATACCACAGAATCCTGGAATGGTTTAGGTTGGAGGGACCTCAAATCCCAGCCAGTGCCAGCCCTGCCATGGCAGGGACACCTCCCACTGTCCCAGGCTGCTCCAGCCCCAGTGTCCAGCCTGGCCTTGGGCACTGCCAGGGATCCAGGGGCAGCCACAGCTGCTCTGGCAATTCCAGCCCAGCCCCTCTCAGTGAAGAACTTTCCTTCTCCTCTGATATTTAAATCCATGCTCCAAGTCCAGCCAATGCTTTGTATTTTTCCTACAGAAAGATCTGGGACACATCCTGCACAAAGATGAATATTTGTCCCAAAATTTCCTGGGTTATGGACACCCCAGCATCAAAACACAACCAAATTCCTCCTTTTTCACCTCTCACCACCCACAAGTCTCTTCAGAGGAATCAGGAACAGGCTCCACCTTGGAGAATCTGAGTTTTTACAAATCCTTCTGCCTGCCTGAAACAGAAGCTCCAAGGTGAGCAGGAGCCAATTAAACCCCATTGATCCCCAGTTAAACTTCTGTGGATGGAAACGGTAAAAATTGAAATGAAAATCGATTTAATGTTTGTTTATTTGTATTTTAAAGAGGATTTTTAGGTAGATTTATGTTTTTAAGTCCTTTTGGGAAGATCTTTGTGTTCAGAGCAGCTGAAGAACACAAGCAGCACAGCAGAATTTTTTTAATCCAGGACTTTCCTTGCTCAGGAGTTTTTTTGCAAGCTTCTGACAAATTCCGTGAGGGAAACTATGAAAGATAATCAAATTCTGTTTTCATTTTCATTCCTAACAGGCTTTTTAGCTCCTGACTGATAAGAACACACTGGGAAAAATATGGGAAAAAGTGCAGAAGCAGCAACAGAGCAAACCTGATGTTGCAGAGATGACAAGAAGCTGATCCTGATCCCACCACAGCCAACCCCACTCCTGTCCCACTTTCCCAACCTGTCCTGCTTGGCCTTTTCAGAGAAATTTATATGGGATTTGGAAGGGAATGAGCTAAAAGCCAAATGAAATTACCAAATCAGAGCCAGCTGAGGCCGTGACCAGCACAGGGTGAAGCTCCAGGTGGAAGCTCTGAGGCCACCAAACATTGGCATCACCTGGAGGAGCTTTTTTCCCACATTTATGCTGCACCTCAGGTCCTTTCTTCCCTCTCCTCATTAAAATAACTTAAATTAACAGCTCAGTGCAGCTGGGGCTCGTTCTTAGCGTGTTCTACACAAATGAGCCAAGTCCTGCATTGTCCAGATTTTGTTTTATGTCCAGTTCCTGAATCCCTTCACATCGCTGCTGACAGCAGGAAATAATTGAGCAGCTGTTCTGCCATCGGATGCAACAGCCCAGGCTGCAAAATAAAACATTCAGGGAGATAAAAATGGCACTCAGCAGAGAGAGATGAGACATTTTCCATGATGAAAGGCAGCCTGGCGTTTGTACCGGGCTAAAAGTGCTCACGGAACAGTGCTATTGGTTCTAGAAGGTCTTGGAGATCATAAACTGGGATCTGTTTGAGAAACAGGGAGGTTGGAGAAATGGGGATAAGAAATGCTCCAACTCCTGCCAGGAGGGGACAGCCGGGGGACGGGCTGTGCTCCCAGGGAACAGGGACAGGAGCAGAGGGAACGGCCTCAGGCTGGGCCAGAGGAGGTTTAATTTGGATGTTATGAAGAATTCCTTCATGGAAAAGGCTGTCCAGCCCTGGCACAGCTGCCAGGGCAGGGGTGAAGTCTCCATCCCTGGGGGATTTAAATCCCCCTGGACGTGGCACTTGGGGACATGGGGCAGATGTGGGGAAATGTTGGACTCCGTCATGGAGGGCTTTTCCAACCTTTATAATTCCATGATTCCCCCACATCTTTATACTCCCATCATTTTGTCCTTCATGTGCAGCTTGGGGAGGAGGCAGTGCCAGAAACTCAATTTAATGAGGAATTCCTGAAAATCCAGGGGCACTCATCATCCATGGAACTCTGCTTTCTTCATCCTTCATTTTTCT
This sequence comes from Passer montanus, assembly GCF_014805655.1. NCBI lineage: Eukaryota > Metazoa > Chordata > Aves > Passeriformes > Passeridae > Passer > Passer montanus. The sequence goes on from NW_024358723.1 coordinate 1,096,242, forward strand.
GTTGATCCTAAAATCCTGGTTTCTGTGGAAGAAATAAAATGAGCAAAGTTATGATTTTAAATTGTTTATTCATATTTTTGCATAAGGAAACTTTAAAATCAGCAGTGTTTTGGGTTTATGCTAGGGGAGGGGTTTAGGAATGTTGCTTGTCTCTAAATAGGGCTTGGAGCAACCTGGGATAGAGGAAGGTGTCCCTGTCCATGGAAAAGGGTGGGATGAGATAAATTCAAGGTCCCTTCCACTCTAAACCATTCCATGATTCCATGATTTGTCCAAGATCTGCCATGACCAGGGACCTCCTCACTGGGAATAGGGAAGACAGAGAAGCCTTGGCAGCCTTCAAGGGTGACAGAATTCCATAAAAAGAGTTTTGTGCTCCGGGTCTCCATGGAAAGTGAGGAAACAAATGCTCAACACAAACCTGTGGAATAATTCCATTGTTCCAAGCAGTGATCTGGACACAACCCCAATATCCTGGGCGATTCCAGGGTTTCCTATGCCAGCTCCCTTCCAGGAAGTTTCCACTTCCATTCCCTCATCCTGGCAGACAGCCCTGACACCATTTTTTGGGAATCACCTGCAGCAATTCTCCGCAAGCATCTCCCCTTCCCTTGTCCGCGGATTGTACACCTCGGCTGGAATAAATTCTGGGATAAATTTCCCTCCCTATCAGCAGTAATTTAATTGCCACCTCAATGAACAGGTTGGTCCATGCTCTACTTCCAGGCTATTTATCCCAGAGAGATTTCCAGCAGAACCTCCTGCATCCCTGGGAGCTCAGTGTGGTGCTGGCAGTGACACAGGACCATGCCTGCTACCCTAAAATGATTCCACATCAATGGTCCACATCAAGGGAAAAACAAACCTGACAATTATTTATCACCTGAGATGAGGAATTTTTCCAGGTGCCCAGTACAAGGGAAAAAGGAAAACCATTTATTGCTGCACTGAAATCCTGTCAAGCCAAATGGATAGCACAGAATCTGGGAGAAAAAGAGTATTATTCCACCCATTTTCCCCTTTGAGAGCTGGGGGTTAAATGGAGTCAATAACGTGCCAGGGAGTCAGCAATAAAGTGCAAATTCTGTCATTCAGAGGCTGCCAGGACCCTCCTCTGAGCCCAGCCCGTTCCCACAGGCTGGGAATCGCTGTTCATTCCAAGCACAGGTTTTTCCCTGACATTTCTGTCCATGAGATGTTGGAGAGCAGCCCTGGGAATGCCCGGTCAGCACCGGGCTAGTGAAGGTCACTCCTTCTGCTGACTCCTGTCCCAGGGCTCCCTGGGCACTGTTTCAGCTCCAGGCAGTCCAGGCAGCAGCCAGGATTCCCTTTGCCTTGTTTCCTTTCGCAGTGTTGCCCAGTCCAATCCCCTGACTAATTCCATGATCTCCACACATCTCTGTGATTAGTTTGGAATGTGTTTTAATCTGTGCTTAATGCTGTGGTCTTCCATAAATTCCTGCATTTAATAAAGGTATTCTGTGTCAGTTCTGTGGTATCACAATGTCCCAATGTTTCTGGGTTGTTTTTGGTTTTTTTTCAGGAAAAAAAGATGCAATTTGCACCTTGGAATTTTAATAAACCTATTATTTCTGCTTTTCCTGCAATTCCCTTTGTGTAAATCCCATTTCTCTAGGAAGGATGAGGCAGGATATGGTTTATTCCACAAAACATCTCGGTCGTTCTTCTGTTGGGCAAAGGGATTTTAGTGAGTCCAGACAACTGGGGGATCAACCCATTAAACCTCAGGCTGGGCCAGGGCAGCTCAGGGTGGGCACAGCAGGAATTTCCCCATGGAAAGGGTGCTCAGGCCTTGGCACTGCCCAGGGAGGTTTGCAGTGCCCATCCCTGGAGGTGTCCCAGGAATTCCTGGAGGTGGCACTCAGAGCTCTGGGCTGGGGACAGGGTGGGCATGGGGCACAGCTGGGACTCCCTGGGCTGGGAGGGCTTTTCCAAATGAAATAATTATGGGATTCTGTAAACAGGGAAAAAAACAAGTGTTGACCCAAAAGATAGTTCCAAAATGAGATGTTCCTCCAAGTCAACGTGGACATCTAAACAAGGCAGGAGAGGGAATGAGGAAGGAGAGAGCAGGATGAACCAGGGAAATCCAGGAGGACCCAAATCAATGAGAGGACACAAGGGAGAGGACTAAATCCACAAACCTGCCAGAGCTCCAGAAGCATTTGGAAAACGCTCCAGGAACAGGTGGTATTGTTGGGTGTCTGTGAAGGCCCAGGAGCTGGGCTGGATGATCCTTGTGGTCCCTTCCTGATGCCTCAGGGTTTGGCTTTTCTATTTTTCAGATTCTGAGCTGCTTTAGTGTGTGGGGCTGGGCTCCACATCGGGGCATGGTTCTGATGGTGTGTAGTTCTGAGCTCTGTGCACAGAGCAGGGACACAAAACAATTCCTGCTCCAGCTGGGCACCAAGGACAAATGATCCCAATCTCAGCCCAGGAGCACAAAGCCCGTGGGCTGCAGAGAGAAAAACAAGCAGGGTGGGACTGCAGGGGCTGCAGCTGGAACTGGACACTGAACTGCAATGTGCACATGGAGCAGAGCTGAGCCCAGGGAGAGACCCCGGCAGCGCTCGTGCATTTTGGGACCATTTGGGTTCATCTTGGGGGCAGCCCTGGCTGGGCTCTGGTGCTGCCCAAGGTGCATCCATGGAGGAGATCCTTGGAATCAATCCCTGCTTTATTCTGGAACTCCATCCAGCCTCTGTTCTGGGTCAGCCTTGATAAGGCATCATTCCCACTCCAGATAGTCCATGATTCTTCAAACCCCTTCCCCTCTCTCTCCAAAGCACTCCTGGAGCTCCTGCCTTGCAGAGAGCTGGACTTTTTTTCCAGCTGCCTCTGAATGCCCTCATGGCAGGGCATATTCCATTTATTCCAACCCAGATCCCAGCAAATTCCTGGCAGCACTCCCAGCTCAGCTCAGCACACGGACCCAGCCCCAGAGCTCGGGAATCATTCATTTTTCCAGGCTGGAAGCAACGCACGTGGTGAGGAATGTGCAAACCCTATGCAGGCCCCCGAGCAATGAACCTGGAGCGATGAACCTGAAGTCCTGCAAATGCTGCAAGAAAAGCTGGAATTTGCTGCTGCCTCAGCTGAAAGCTGGGATTGTGGCATCTCCCGGGGGAGGGGTTGGATGAGAGACCTTTAGGGAAGACAAGGAAAGGGCAGAGCTCCCCACAAAGCTTTCAGAGGAGGTGGAATGTGTTTATCAGTGGTGGGGAGGGACCTTTGCTGTGCCTCGGATCAGCAGAGGCCTCATGAATAAAACATGCCCCAAGCACAGCTCTGGATGCATTTTCCACTTGGATCAAACCATGAGAAACCTGCTGGAATTCAGCCCAAAATGCAGCGTTTATCTTGCATGGCTGTGGTGCTGCAACCACAGCCTGCCCCACAGACAACACTGGGTTAGAGGAAATTCGGGAAAGATTTAAAGTCTTCCTGAAGTGCATGCAGGAAAAACAAGGACAGATGTGACAGATTTGCTATCTCCGAGGGGAAATGTAGTTTTTATAAAGGTGGTCTGGGTTTGCACTAAACCAGGACAAAAGGTTATTCATAATTTGGACCATTTTTGTGTGTTTAGGCCTCGGCCACATTTGCTTTGTGCTGGGCTCGTGAAGGCAGAGATGACCTGAAAAATTTATGGTATAAAAATGGAAATAATGGAAAGAAATGAAGCAAAAGAAACCTGGGTGATCCTCCAGAAAGTCTTTCTATGATCTGAGGGTTCCTTGATTTTGAGTCTCTTTCTCTGTCTTTTCTGGAGACCTGAAGGTGCCATAAATCCAAAGGAGCAGCTCTGCCATGGTGACAGCTCTGATCAGCAGAGAATCCCAGAATAATCTGGATTAAAGGGATTTTAAATCCCAGCCAGTGCCACCCCTGCCATGGCAGGGACACCTCCCACTGTCCCAGGCTGCTCCAGCCCCAGTGTCCAGCCTGGCCTTGGGCACTGCCAGGGATCCAGGGGCAGCCACAGCTGCTCTGGCAATTCCAGCCCACCCCCTCCCCACCCTCCCAGCCAGGAATTCCCAATATCCCATCTAATCCAACCCTACTTCCAGTTTGCAGCACCTTCCTCCTGACACACCCATTTGCCTGGAATCTCCATGAATTAGCCAGCAGGGAATCACTTTGGAGACAGCCTATTAGTGGAAAAAATCCAATTTCTTCCAGGGTTTTTGGTCAAAAAATCCTTTTGTGCCTACTTTGCCATGTAGAATGTTTGTAGAAAAAAGTGACTTTTTCAGCCAATCCTTCAGCAACAATCCCACACTGACCACAAGTGGTAACTGCTGGATAACAAGGCATCACTGGTGAAATACCAATTTTTCAAAGAAATATCCACGTGGGAGTGAAATTTTCCATTTTCCCAGCTGCTGCTTTGTTCCTGTGTCAGTAAGACAAGCCTTGGAAAACAAGGTGACACATTTACAAGCCTCGGAGGCAGCTGATGATTCCACTCTTCTCTGCAAGGCATTTCCCAAAGGAATTTCACTGCAGACAGTTATAAACTCAGCATATTCCTAACTCAGAGACACCTCAGCAAGGCTGGGGAATACATAAATATACTGCTTTGTTTTACCAGGAATGACAGGTCTGGGAATATATATCCATATGTACAATTAACTGCTTTTTAAAAATGTGTAATTATAGTGGAAATACCGGGAATTAATTGATTAAGTGCTGTGGTCAAACCACAAATTAGTGATTTTTTCCTTCCTGAACATAATTAAGATTGTCTAAATCCATAGAATTGCAGTAGGAACTCAATGGAAGTTGCTTATTAAACTGGAATTAGGGAGGGAAATCCCCACCTCTGTTGCAGCTGTGGGTTTTGGATGGATAACACGGATTTGGACAAGGACAGAGCTCAGGTGTTCCTTTAATGAACTGGAAGGAAACATGGACAAGGTGCAGGCTGTGGATGCCAGGAGAAAAGATGATCCTGGACGTGTGCAGTGGCCAAGTCCCATCGTGTTTTCTGCTCCACTTTCAGCTGCAGTCACTTCCCCGTGACATTGCCTGAGGCAGCTCCTAAAATCCCGCTGTTCCCACCCCCCACCCGCTCCCAAACGTAAAATTAACTGCTTTTTAAAAACGTGTAATTATAGTGGAAATACTGAGAATTAATTGGTACAAACTGATTAAGTGCTGTGGTCAAACCACAAATTAGTGATTTTTTCCTTCCTGAACATAATTAAGATTGTCTAAATCCATAGAATTGCAGTAGGAACTCAATGGAAGTTGCTTATTAAACTGGAATTAGGGAGGGAAATCCCCACCTCTGTTGCAGCCGTGGGTTTTGGATGGATAACACGGATTTGGACAAGGACAGAGCTCAGGTGTTCCTTTAATGAACTGGAAGGAAACATGGACAAGGTGCAGGCTGTGGATGCCAGGAGAAAAGATGATCCTGGACGTGTGCAGTGGCCAAGTCCCATCGTGTTTTCTGCTCCACTTTCAGCTGCAGTCACTTCCCCGTGACATTGCCTGAGGCAGCTCCTAAAATCCCGCTGTTCCCACCCCCACCCGCTCCCAAACTCCTGCAGAGCTGCTGCTCAGCTCAGGTGTGCATGAAGGGAACAATTCATTTTCTATGCACGGTGACACCCAAAAAATGGGGTTTCCAGGCCACCCCAGAGCTGGGAATTCCCAAAGTTAGCAGCCAAATCTCTGGGGACTGGATTGTTCCTGGATATGTTTGTCCCAACTCCAGTCTGAGGCAGTGGGAAGATGCTGGGTCCCATTTTAGGTGTTTTAGCTCCAGAAAAGCCCCTGAAACATTCCCACAGCAAATCCCAGCTTTCTGTTCCTGCCTGGAAGGCAGCAGGGGAATGCAGAGTGGGCTGGAGGTCAACAGAGAGAGGGGAGAAGTGAAAATAGAGAGAAAATAAAATATTTCATAATGGAGGTGCAGGAACCTGGGGACCAGGAGGAGGGAAGGAAAATATGGGCGCTAAAGGGAAAAGGAGCTAGAGGGAAAAGAGCCAGGAATGGGGCAGGTCTGTTCTGGCAGAGGTATCCAGGGCATGGAAATTGTCCAGGGAAAAAAAATATGGACAGCTCAAAGGAGAGAAGTGAGGAAAACCCAAAGGATCAAGAGGGATCTTCCCACTGCCAGAGGGTAGGAATGGATGGGATACAGGGAACTGGGAATTCCTGGCTGGGAGGGTGGGGAGGGGCTGGGCTGGAATTGCCAGAGCAGCTGTGGCTGCCCCTGGATCCCTGGCAGTGCCCAAGGCCAGGCTGGACACTGGGACACCCTGGGACAGTGGGAGGTGTCCCTGCCATGGCAGGAGTGGGATGGGATGATCCTTAAAATCCCTTCCAACCATTCCATGGTTCCAGGATTCCAGGATTCCAGGGTTGCCTGATTCCATGGTTCCATGATTCCATGGTTCCAGGATCAGAATTCTAGGGAATTCCATGGTTCCACAATTCCATGGTTCCAGGGTTCCAGGATTCCATGGTTCCAGAATTCTAGGATTCCATGGTTCCAGAATCCCATGATTCCATGGTTCCATGGTTCCAGGATTCCATGGTTCTAGGATTCCATGATTCCAGGGTTCCAGGATTCCATGATTCCAGGGTTCCATGGTTCCAGGATTCCATGGTTCCAGAATTCTAGGATTCCATGGTTCCAGAATCCCATGATTCCATGGTTCCAGGATTCCGGGATTCCATGGTTCCGGGATTCCATGATTCCAGGATTCCATGGTTCCAGGATTCCATGGTTCCATGATCAGCCCGTTCACTCCTACAGAGAACTGGGATTACTGGGAAGGCTCCATTTTCACCCAGAGCATTCCTGGGGCAGCTGGAGATCCTGGACAAGGAGTGAAATCCAGGGAATGTCTGAATGGAGACAATCCTGGGGGATTTTCCTTGCCATCCAAGGGGGATGGCTGAAATCCGAGCAGAGCTTATAGAGCTGTAAAAAAGGACAATATTGGGCTATTAAAATACAAATTACTGTTAAATCCCAGGGGGAAAGGGATAAAGGCAGGGACACCAGAACAGGTTCTAATCAGCAGTATCTAATTAAATCTCTTATTTGAGGTTTCAATGGGCATTAGCAATGATTGCAATTCAGTCTGGTTCTCAGAAGCTTTCATCAGGTGTCCTTGGGAGATACCTGGGGATAAAAAGTTACTGGATGTGCCCAGTCCAGAGAGAAAAATGCTGTTAAATAATTCTGATTATTTAGATTAGCTCAGGCAAACGGAGCTTTTGTACCATTCCAGCTCAATGGGATCAGTGTGGGAAAGGGGGAGGTTGGATTCCTGGTTAAAGAGACGCTCAGAGAGGAATTTCTGGGATGAAAAGTTTTGGAATCACTCAAATGCTGGCCCCACAGTGGAAGAGTGACAAAGGAACAGCTCCACCAGGCTGCATTGGGCTGGGAGTCTCTCAGAATCTCCTCTTCCTGCTCTGCTGGCATTAATTTTATAATGAATCAATTTTCATCTTTCAAGAGAGTCACACTTGTGTTCTGAACAAAACTCCTGTCGTGGTTTAGCACTGAAATCTGGGAATTCTCAAAGCTGTTGTCACATTTTTGTCCAGGACCTGGCACAGAGGGAGGGGAAGGGACCAGCAGGAGCAGAGCCCTGAACATGGGAACTAAACCAGAGCCAGGGCATCCCAAAAACACCACCCAAAATCAGGGAATGCTTTTACTGGGGTCTCTTTTGAGTCTCCATTTCTTCATGAAAGGAGGGGAAAAAAAATTTGCTTTTCTTCCCTCAGAGTTTACTCATTTATGAGTGACTTCCACCCTGCAGCCAGCACTCCTTGAGCTCCAGGAAATTCTCTTGTTTTCCACCCAGAGCCAGGATGGAATTCTCATGAATACTGAGGCCATGGGCTGTGTAAACAGCATAAAATAATCAGGATATGGCGTTTTTAAACTCTGGAAGAAAGGGCAGGTAAGTCAGGAGGACAAGATGTCAGGAGGTGAAGCAGGGGGAAATCAGAAGGGCGAAGCCCAGCTGGAATTTAATGTGGATAAGGTCCATGAAGGACTTTAAAAATATTCCTGTAAATATTTCAGCAACAAAGGGAGGGATGAGGAGAATCTCCAGCCCTTGCTGGATGTGGCAAAGGTGAGGAACAGGCTCAGGTACATCAAGGCAAGGAGGACTTGGAGGGGCTGGAGTGTGTCCAGGGCAGGGAACAGAGCTGGGAAGAGTCTGGAGAATTCCTGAGGGAGCTGGGAAGGGGCTGGAGCACCAGGAGAGGCTGAGGGAGCTGGGAAGGGGCTGAGCCTGGAGCAAAGGAGGCTCAGGGGGCCCTTGTGGCTCTGCACAGCTCCTGCCAGGAGGGGACAGCCAGGGGGTCGGGCTGTGCTCCAGGGAACAGGGACAGGAGCAGAGGGAACGGCCTCAGGCTGGGCCAGGGGAAGTTAAATTTGGATATTAGGAACAATTCCTCAATGGAATGGGCTGTCCAGCCCTGGCACAGCTGCCCACGGCAGTGGTGGAGCCCCCATCCCTGGGGGGATTTAAAATCCCCCTGGACGTGGCACTTGGGGACATGGGGCAGTGGTGCCTTGCAGTGCTGGGGAATGGTTGGATTTGATGATCCAGAGGACTTTTCCAACCCAAACAATTCCCTGATTCTGTACTGCTGCTTCTGTTCCCTTCCAGGGCCCTCGGTGAGCAGGGAGGTGCAGTGACCTCCCCTGCTGTGACATAATTCCCATCCCTCAGGAGGAGCAGCTGAAATCCATTAATCTGCCCTTGTTTCCCGAGGGATTGTCCCTGTCACCTCCAGCAGCAGCTTTTCCAGCAGCTCTGGGTGTTACACGTGTAAACAGAGACTCCTTGAACCTCCTCTGGCTTTTGCAAAATTAACATTACCTTTGTTTTCCACACCTTTCAAGGAGCTCCCCTGGGGGGATTTAAAATCCCTCTGGACGTGGCACTTGAGGACATGGGGCAGTGGTGCCTTGCAGTGCTGGGGAATGGTTGGATTTGATGATCCAGAGGGCTTTTCCAACCCAAACAATTCCCTGATTCTGTACTGCTGCTTCTGTTCCCTTCCAGGGCCCTCGGTGAGCAGGGAGGTGCAGTGACCTCCCCTGCTGTGACATAATTCCCATCCCTCAGGAGGAGCAGCTGAAATCCATTAATCTGCCCTTGTTTCCCGAGGGATTGTCCCTGTCACCTCCAGCAGCAGCTTTTCCAGCAGCTCTGGGTGTTACACGTGTAAACAGAGACTCCTTGAACCTCCTCTGGCTTTTGCAAAATTAACATTACCTTTGTTTTCCACACCTTTCAAGGAGCTTGATCCAGCTTTCCCAAATCCCTGGACAGCCCCTGCTTTGTTTTCCTGAGGAACAAAACTCCAGCTGGGAGAGCTGAAGCCATCAGCTGCTTCTCCACAAAATCCTTGGAGCTCCCAGTCCTATTGATTGCAGCCAGAGCCTTGAAACAACAATTAACCTTTCTAACGACGCCACTCCCTCCGAAACGCGGCTCGGTTGCTTTGCAAAGTTTGCTTTTAAAAAATGAAGGAATCGATGTGATTTTGCATCTATTGACCCATCTCAAATGCCAAGGTTGTGGTGGGGAAGAACTCTGAGGAGATGCAAATCTTGTTCTGGACTTTATGGGCGCTCAGCCTTCAGCCTTGGCCGCTGCCTTTTTAACATTTATCTCCTTTAATCCTCTAACGAACGCAGCAGCTGAAATCGGTGTCGTTAACGCCTTGGAAAACATCTTGGGCTTGTTTGGAGGACTCTAAGATCATGGAATATGTATTTCCAGATTTTGGCAGCATTTCTGATTTGAATGGGGCTCAGCACTTGGCCTTCATTCACAGGGATGGGCTCAGCTCAGTGCCGAGCTCCACGAGCTCCTCAGCAAATTCCAATCCTGCTAGGAGTCATTTCTTCCTTAGATCTTCCCTTAAAGCAGATTTTTATTCCCTGACCACTCATTAACAACGTGCCAGGGATTTCTTGCACCTTTAGTGGCTACAAGGCTTTCCAGCAGGAAAATAAAACACTTTTCACCCCAAAACTTCTTCTGGATATCCAACCTGTATTTCCCTTGACTCATGTGAGATGGTGATTTTGAATCCAGTTTCCCCTCCAAATAAGCAAAATACAAAGAAAGGACCCAACCCAGCCTGTCCATGACTATTTCTTTTATTTGGGGTTTTTTTCCTCCATATCAACATGGAATTTCTGCCCCTGGGAATCCCTTTTGCTGCCAAAGAGCAGGTGCAATTACCTGCTGATTAACATGGGGTAATAAATAAGTTTAATTTGCAGCCATCAGTGCAATATAGCACAACCAAAATTCCTTTGTTAGTCAAGGGCGGAAGCACCAACCCAGGAAGTTTTGATACCTGGTTTGAAGCCTTCAAATCAGTGTTCAGTGTTAATTTGCTTGATTGAAAATACAGCTTGAAATTATCAATAAAATCCAGATTTTTCAGAGCCTCAGGATTGTTGAACTGTGCTGGCTCCTGGTTAAAGTGGGCAAGGCAAGGGGAAAAGGAAAATCAGGACTCTAAAATCCTCTTCTTATTGCAAGGAACAATATCCTAATGAGTGGTGATGAAATCATCCCTTCATGCATCCACAGGCTGTGAGTTGCTTTAAATAATGAATAATCAGCATCCAGTTGCATTCCCAACAAACTGGGAATTCCAAATCATTGGGAATTGCACTGGAGGCTGATTTTGGATGCTTTGCCTTGACCTGCATTCCCTGAATGTGATGACATCACATGTGAAGGGATGTCCTCAGACCCAGTGAGATGCAGGTCAAGGCAAAGCAGCTTCCAAGGGGATTCTGTGCTGGGAAGAGCCTCCAGCCAATGCTCCCCCTCTGATCTCCAGATCTGTCCTGGGGAGATTTGCTCCCACCATCCCATGTCCTTTGGATCTTCACAAGTTCCACATTTTACCCCCTGCAACAGGGACATCCCTCTCCCATGTCACCCCTGCCTGGTGGCCTGGGGAGCCTTCAGAGGTGGGACCACAGAATTCCAGAATGAATTGGGTTGGAAGAGATCCTAAAACCCACCCAGTGCCACCCCTGCCATGGCAGGGACACCTCCTGCTGTCCCAGGCTGCTCCAAGCCCCAAAGTCCAATCTGGCCTTGGGCACTGCCAGGGATCCAGGGCAGCCACAGCTGCTCTGGCAATTCCAGCCCAGCCAGCAATTCCCAGTTCCCAATCTCTCATCCATCCCTGACCCTCCAGTCCTGAAGTTCAGAGTCATGGAATCACGGGGTTGGAAGAGACCTTCACAATCATCAAGTCCAACCCAGCCCCAGCAGCCCAACCCAGCCCTGGCCCCCAGTGCCACATCCAGGCTTTGTTAAACACACCCAGGGATGGGGACTGCACCACCTCCCCGGGCAGCCATTCCAGAGCTTTATCACCCTTCATGTGAGAAACTTCTTCCTGATATCCAGCCTGAATTTCCCTTGACTCATGTGAGATGGTGATTTTGAATCCAGTTTCCCCTCCAAATAAGCAGCACTTTGGTTTTAATAACAAAGAAATAAAATATTTCCTGTGAGGCTCATTCCCAATCCCGGACAAACCAGTGGGATGTCTGGCCAGCAGCAGCAGCAGCATTGGCCAGATTCCCTCAGCTCCCATCATGTTCTTTTCCCAAAGTGTGAGAGGATTCATCCTCCACATCATTCTATGCTTCCTAAAGAGACCGCTCCCTGCCTTAAAATTGAAGGAAATAAAAAATTAATTTTTCAAATATTTTTAAACTTAATTCTGAGGAAATTTCCTTAAAATATTAAGAAATTCAGGATGGGGCTGAAAGGTCTTTGTGCATTAATACCAGACTGAAGTGGTTTCCAATTAGCTCACAGTGATGAAAGGAAAACCTTAAAGAAAAGTGAATTTTAAACAAATTAAGGTGCTAGGAATGATCAGTGTTTCCTTGTCCTACAGATTAATTTGCTGACTATTTTATTTTCCTTTTCCTTGAGGGCCTTTTAATTATGCAGAGAAATCTCGTCAAACCCAGCTGAAGAAGGGCAGGACAATTAGGAGCAAACAAACACTTCACCAGAAAGCCCCACCTGGATTATTTTGGCGACAATCACTCAGTGAACTCCAGGAACCTTTGCTGCATTTCCAGCCAAATCCTGATCAGATTTTCCCAATAATCCCAACAATTCAGCAAATCCCCAGGCTGGGCTCCCTGGGGAAGGCCACAGGCTTTGAATTTGTTGTTGCTGAGGTGTAAAATTTATTCACACTGGGTTCAATAAAGAAGTTGTAACTTGGAGCAAACCACACTTGGAAAGGAAAGAAACAAGGATAAAGGAAATTTGTAGTAAATTATTGATTTTGTTTACTGTTGCTGCCACTCTCCAAACTTTATGAACTACCTCAAGTCCCAAAAACTTCCTATTTTCATGGTTTTGTCACATGATGGCTGCTCACACACACCTGGCATGGCAAAGCCCTGGTCCCAGAACTCCAGGATGATTTGGGTTGGAAGGGATTTTAAGGATTGTCCATTTCCAGCAGGGACACCTTCCACTATCCCAGGCTGCTCCAAACCTGCCTTGGACACTTCCAGGGATGCAGGGGCAGCCACGGCTGCTCTGGGAATCCTCATGTTTGTAGAGATGGATGAAGTGTTTATAAAAAACAAATCAGGAAGGGATTACAGGACCTGTTCCATGGAGAGCCATCCCAAAGCCATGTCTAGAGATGGAATGTGCTTCCTGAAAGAATTTTCTGGAAAAACTCCCCGGGCTGATGTCTGGATCAGGTCCTTTTATTTCATTGCTGGCACAGTTTGTGTCTCCACTTTCCTTTGTTTCTGGAAGCCAAAAACGAGGAGATGAAGAGAAGGTGAGAGCAGAGGGCAGCACCAAGCACCAAACTGGGCATGGAGGAAGGAGAAATCCGGGTTTGGAACACGCCATTCCCAGCCAGCACAAGGAGAACCTTTGTTCTGCTGCTCCTCCAGTGCCATCCCTGCCAAGGGATGGATCTGCTGCCAAGGGGTTGAGAATCCAACACCATCCCTGTGCCAGGGGATGGATCTGTTCCCAAGAGACCAGAATCCAACACCATCCCTGTGCCAGGAGATGGATCTGTTCCCAGGGATCAAGGATCCGGTGCCATCTCTGTGCCAGGAGAGGGATCTGTTCCCAAGGGATTGAGGATCCAGTGCCATCCCTGCCAGGACCCCTACCTGTGCCAGGAGAGGGATCTGTTCCCAGGGATCAAGGATCCAGTGCCTTCCTTGTGCCAGGAGAGGGATCTGTTCCCAAGGGATCCTGTGCCATCCCTGTGCCAGGAGATGGATCTGTTCCCAGGGATCAAGGATCCGGTGCCATCTCTGTGCCAGGAGAGGGATCTGTTCCCAAGGGATTGAGGATCCAGTGCCATCCCTGCCAGGAGATGGATCGGTTCCCAAGGAATCAAGGATTCAACCCCCTACATGTGCCAGGAGATGGATCTGTTCCCAAGGGATCCAGTGCCATCCCTGTGCCAGGAGAGGGATCTGTTCCCAAGGGATTGAGGACCCAGTGCCATCCCTGTGCCAGGAGATGGATCTGTTCCCAAGAATCCCTTCTCATCAGGATCTCCTCAATCAAACCTGACACCCAGGCAGCATCTGCCCAATCATTTTTATTTCAATTTGTTAGTTATCAAATTCTGCTCCACAACAAAAGCTATAAATCTTCCCAAGGGCCACCAGGAGTGACCCCGAACACTCCTGATTTTTTGGCCAAGGAATGTCAGGACAAAGGGCTCTGGAGTGGTGGCCAAGCTGGACACTGGGGCTTGGAGCAGCCTGGGACAGTGGGAGGTGTCCCTGCCATGGCAGGGGTGGCACCAGGTGGATTTAAGGTCCCTTTCCATCCCAAGCTATTCCACGATTCCATGATTATCCCTGGTGAGGCATCTCCTGCCTTTTCCATGCTCCGCTTTGAGCTTCTCCCAATCCCTTCCCTTCTTCCTGCTCTCTTTCCAAGCACAGATTAGGATCTAAGATGAGGTTTTTATGGGAAATCCGTGGCTCAGACAACATTTAACCCTCCTGCTCTGTGGGTGACAGTACAGCCAAGACTTTCTTCCACTAAACCAGGTTTTTGAGGCAGTCTCCTTCCTCACCCAGAATAATTGAGATATTTTCATTCTTAAGCAGCTCAGCAAAGCATTGACAGGAGAATTTATCCAAAGGATACCTTGCTATCCAACTTGATTGTTCTTCCAATAGATTTATCAAAGCAAACTCAAGGACCCTGAATGATTTCGGAGGGAAGTGGCAGAAATGTCTCAGGGAATGTCTACCCTGAAAACCAATTAAATGGGCTTAGACAGAATCACTTTCATGTGGGCTGGAAATTAATTGCTAGGCAGAATGCAAAAGTAATGATGAATATTAATGAGCTCAGTTGGTGGCAATATCTGAGGGGGACATTTTCATCTGCTGTGGACAGGGAAATGTGACACAGAGACTTTAAACCCCAGGTGGCTGCAATTCAAAAAATCAGATTTATACACACAGAGGTTTGGAAGGAAACGTGTTCAGCAAGGTGTGAACTCTTGGAGTGAGTGGGAGTTCATTCCTTCACCTTCCCTTTCAATGGATGTGCCTGATTTTCCATCCCATAAATTATTAGTAGACACATAAATACCTGTTATTCATGATAGAAGCTGCTGTCAATTATCCTCCTTTTTATTTCAGAAGATCTGAAAGAAAGACCTAAGATTTAAACTGTTTCTGTTTCACCCAAGTGGGTTCTTTTCCCACTCAACTCCTCATTACCACATTCAGTTTCCATTAAACAAATTCCAGGGCACTTAAAAATGATGGTGGTTGAAGGAGAAATTCTATTTTACTGTTTTGATAAAAAAAACTTAGAGGTTATTGCACACCTGAGTGAGAAACCACCATCCCTCCAAGATAAAAATTGCAAGGAACTGGGAATTTTCTCCTAGGAGCTCTGGAAACAGCTGGAGGGGCAGGGATTGAGACAGGTAATGACAGCCTCAGGTAAAAATTTATTTTTCTATAAAGCCAAGGCAATAAACTCAATAAACTCCCAGATCTGCCCCTGCCATTTTAGGCTCAGTTTAGGAGGGGGATTGGCATAGGAGTCTCAGGGTTGGGCTCAGCAGCTCATTCCCTGTATTTTTCCATCTCTTATCTCTGGGATGGGCTCTATCCATGTCTTTGACAAATGCCCAACCCTAATTCCAGCTTTTCTGAAAGGGAAAACCTTCCCAGAGGTTCTCCAGATGTTCCCGAGGGTTTGCAGCTCCGTCCACTCTGAACTGATCCTATAAAAATGAGCAGACAGGGATTTCCACTCACTTCAGATCAGGAGCTCAGGGAAATGAAGACAGAAAACCAAAATTAACATCCCTGCTGTAAGAAGGGCTGAGCATGAATATGGAAGATCCATTAGGGAATTGACTGATGGATGACCCCTTCCAAGGCCTGACCACCCTTTCCAGGAAGAAATTGCTCCTGATGGCAAACCTGAGCATCCCCTGGCACAGCTTGAGAGATGAAACAACAGCCTGACCTCGGGACAGGAAATGAAAGGGGAAATTTTGGAACCTCTTCATTTTCTTTTCCTATTCCTGCAACATGTCCGTGTTACACCTGCAGCCGGACAGAGGATTCTGCTGGAATCAGATGCATTTTGAGTGGAAATACACCTCAAACTGGAAGTTCCCATCTCTTATCTCCGGGATGGGCTCTACCAGTGCCCTTGGCAACTGCCTGACCCCAATCCCAGCTTTGCTGAGAGGGAAAACCTTCCCAGAGCCCTCCGGATGCTCCTGAGGATTTGTAGCTCCTTCCACTCTGAACTGATCCTATAAAAATGAGCAAACAGGGATCTCCACTTACTTCAGATCAGGAGCTGAGGCAAATGAAGATGGAAAACAAGTCAAGGAAAGCAGAATTAACATCCCTGCTGTAAGGAGGGCCAGGCATGAATATGGATGATCCATTATGGAATTGACTGATGGATGACCCGTAACTCATCCCAAGTAATGGCTCACACTGAGTAATGGAGTTTCTCTTTCCAGATGAAACATTTGTCACTTAAGTGCCTTCCACTAAAACCTCTGGGCAATTTAACTTAAGCACTGTTTGCTTTAGGATTTTGCCAAAAAAAAAAATCCCCTTCCAGGTTTAAACGTGCTGCCCTGTTAATCAAAATCAACCCTGCACCCTCAATTTCCTTGGATCACCTTTGGCTTTGCTGTCACGGCTCTGTCAGTGCTCAGCAGGAATTCTCCCAGAGTGGGAGTAGGAATCCCCTTCCCTTAACCAGGAGAAAGGTTGGAAATCAAGCAGGATCCCCTCACAGGGGTGGAGATGGACAATGGGCTCAGCCAGAGAGCTGGGATATTGGAAGAGGATTTTTTAACAATTTAATATTGCTCTGGTGAGTTGGATGCTCTGGGACCTTGTGGATCCAGAAGGGAGGAAGGAATAAGTGGATTGAGCCTCCTGCTCTGGGATCCCAAGTTAGAAGGATGTGGAGCTGATGGAGCAAGTCCAGAGGAGAAAAGGAAAGTTTATTCTGGAGCCCCTCTGCTCTGGAGGCAGGCTGGGAGAGCTGGGAATGTTCCCTGGAGAGGAGAAGGCTCCAGGGAGAGCTCAGAGCCCCTGGCAGGGCCTGAAGGGGCTCCAGGAGAGCTGCAGAGGGACTGGGGACAAGGATGGAGGGACAGGAGCCAGGGAATGGCTCCCACTGCCAGAGGGCAGGGATGGGTGGGAGATTGGGAACTGGGAATTGCTGGCTGGGCTGGAATTGCCAGAGCAGCTGTGGCTGCCCCTGGATCCCTGGCAGTGCCCAAGGCCAGGCTGGACACTGGGGCTGGAGCAGCCTGGGACAGTGGGAGGTGTCCCTGCCCACCCAGGGGTGGCACTGTATGGAATTTAAGGTCCCTTTAACCCAAACCATTCCATGATTCCATGACTATCCCTGGTGAGGCGTCTCCTGCCTTTTCCATGCTCCACTTTGAGCTTCTCCCAAATCCTTCCCCTCTAAACTCTTACAACGACCTTGGAAGACATCAAACAGCCTCAATATTGTCAGTCCCTTTCATTAAGTTAAAAAAAACTTGGAGAAGGAAATTTTCCTTCTAAATTCACTACAAATTTGAGGAAATGTCATCTGAGGTCACTTTTCCTGCTCAGGATTCCAAAGAAAACCAAGCACAGAAGGCTTTGGGCTGCATTGGATTGCATTTGCTGTTTGATGGTCTGGTAACACTTTAATAGTCTTCAATGAGCATTTAATTTAGATTTAATAGGGCAGCTTCTCTGTTGTAATTAAATATCAATTGATTGTTCCAAGAGCACTTGCTTGATTTAATATCGAAGAGATAAACCTGCTTTGCTGTATAATTAACTCCGAACACAACAATAAAAGTGCAATTAAATTTCTGGAACACAGAACTTGTAAAAAAAGTTGCTCAAGCTGCTGGACACGAGGGAATGAAAGAAAAATTATGTTAAAATTGTGCTCTAGCAGTGATCCTAAGAGCTAATTAATTACTTTGCTTAACTATTGATGATTTTGACCTTTGATGTAGAGATTCCTTTGAGGTGGAAATCAAACTATGGAAGTGCTGTTCCCACTGGGAATGGCATCAGGAGAGAGTTTTCTTCAAACAGGTATAGGAAAAATGTCATTTTAATAGATTTTTTCCCCCTGCATTAATAGCAGGTGTTTATTGTATCTGCACTTAAATATTCAGCCTTTGAAATAGTTCACCTCAGTTTTTCAAAGAGATAATTAATTCCCATTGTAGGTTTTTCCTGTTTGCTTTTCCCCTTGTTCCTGCAGGTTTTTTTACTGAGTCAATGACTTAAAAATGGAGAAAACAAAGAAAAAAACCAGGCTTGGGAATGGTTTTAGTGCTGACCAGGAGAAGCCATCTGTGAGCAGGACATAAATCCTGTAAGGGCATAAACCCCACGTTTTCACAAGGGCGGCACAAGAGGGAATGGCCTGAAGCTGAAGGAGAGCAGGGATGGATGGGAGATTGGGAACTGGGAATTGCTGGCTGGGCTGGAATTGCCAGAGCAGCTGTGGCTGCCCCTGGATCCCAAGGCCAGGTTGAACTTTGGGGCAATATTTAAATCATATTTTGGCACATCTCAAAAATAACAAAGCTCAAAGGCTTTGCAGCTGAGTCCCAAGCACTGATCCAGCTCTCTGGAGAGTTCTGGAAAATCTCCCGTTCACTTTTCCAGGTCTTGGAGCAGCCCCTGGGCTGATTTTTTTAAGCTACAAAGGAAAAATAATTGAGATTTCCACAAAATTGGCTGAGGGTTATTTTAACACTCAGGGTTTCAGCTTGGAAGAGCTCTGCCTGTTTTTATCCCAATCCTTAAAATTGTTCCCATAAAAATTCCTTGTTAAGGTGTTCCTAGGAGAAGTTCCCCATCCTGGAGGGATTTGCTCAGGACATCTCAGGAGTGACTTTTATTTGCCACCACCTCTTTTCCAAGTGCTGATTGCTCCTATCAGCCCTTCCAAAATAGGCAGGAATTTTATTCCTTCTTCCCTTCCTCCTGCCAAAATTCTTCCCACTTTTTCAGAGCTGCTTTTCTTCCTCCTCCACCTTTTATTACAGCAAGGAAGGAATTAAATCCCAAACATTTCCATCATTACACCAGGAAGGACATGAAGGGAAATTTCAGCATCCAGAGTTTGAAAATTTGGGGTTTTAATGGAATTTACTCAATGCTCCTTTTCCTTGGAAGCTTCATCCCTCTCCTCGTGTGATTCCAGCTCAGCAGTGTGGAATTTTCAAGGCTTTTAGGTTGAATTTCAGGGAAAAGTTCTTCCCCCAGAGGGTGCTGGGCACTGATCCCCAAGAAATTCCCAAGTTTTCCACATCTCCATGGACATTTGGACAGGGTGGGATTGGTCTCCTCCAAACCAGCCTCGAATTCTCTGATTATTTTAGAAAGAAATACCAGGAAAACTCCAGCTGAGTAAATTCCTGGGAAATCCTCTCCCCACCACCATTTCAGAGTTCGTGAGGAGCTGGAGATTTCTTTTTTTTCTTTTTTTTTTTTTTTAAGAAAAAGAACATTCAATCAAAAAATCCAAATGGATTTTCTACTCAAATAAAAATTTTGGAGCTCACATCATCAGGAGTACCTTCCTAAATTTGCAGGATTTTTGTGCCTAAACATCCAACCACTCATTTTTAAAATCTTTGGTTTTTCACGGAAGAGTGGGAATTCCTGATGTCCAAATTTATTTTTTAATTATGAAACAACCACCCTCAACATCTTTTCCAGTCCTTGGAGACCAATGAGGGTTATCCAGCCATTTCCATCTCCAGGTCAGCTGCTGGAAAATCCTAGGAAATGTTCTATAAAAGGGATTAAATTATGAGAAGCTGATGAAAACCCATAGGAAATATTAACCAAATATTAATATTTTCATATTAAAATTTCTATGAAAACATAAAAATGAAAATACTGGGTCAGACCAAAGGTTCCTCCAGGATAAATTCCCGTCCCTGAGCATTCCCAGGCTTCCACCTTGGAGATCTGAGCAGGCAGTGAGACAAAATCTGCTGGATACACCACAAATCCTGTGTAAAAGCCAGCAGCTTCCCTTTGGAGATGAGAGTTATAATTTCCCACAAAAGGATCCTCAAACTTTTCAAGGAGGGCCAATAAACACAAAATTCCCACTGGGAAGCTTGGAGATGGATTTGGCTTCCAGGAGGATTCCGTTCATTAGGCTGGCTGCTAATTAAAGGCTTTTTTATTTTCCCCCTGCTGGATTTACAAACATCTCCTCCTCCTGCTGCTCTCCCAAATGTGTTTTCTGGAGTCTTTAACAATTCCTTACAGCTCTGAGATTCCAGGGAAGTGAAGCTGGGGTTGCGGGTTGGGAATGCTGAGTGGGGCTGCTCCAGGTGCCCCCGGCCGGAGGCTCCCAGGAGCTGAGCATGGATCTGCTGCTCTCCCTCGTCAGAGCCCTGCAACTGCACTCACCTCCGGGATTCCTGGCATTTCCCTCCCATTCCCTCCAAAAACGGGCTGGAAAACCACATTAAATGGATGTTGGGAGATCTGCGGGCATTAACCCTTTAAGCGCTGCCCCTGCAGGGGCCATGCCGGGGTTTGGTAGGGAGGAAATCTGCTTTTCCTGCCTTGGTAAGAGGTGGGGGGTTTTTCCCAATGATATGTTGCTGGACAAGTCCCAGTTTGGGAAACTGAGGGGAAAATGAAATGGCCAATCTCCACCCTTTTGGGATGACACAACTGCTCTCCTTCCCCACAGAATCCCAGGATGGTTTGGGTTGGAAGGGGTTAAATCCCATCCCATGGCAGGGACACCTCCCACTGTCCCAGGGTGTCCCAGTGTCCAGCCTGGCCTTGGGCACTGCCAGGGATCCAGGGGCAGCCACAGCTGCTCTGGCAATTCCAGCCCAGCCAGCAATTCCCAGTTCCCAATCTCCCACCCATCCCTGCCCTCTGGCAGTGGGAGCCATTCCCTGGCTCCTGTCCCTCCATGCCTTGTCCCCAGCCCCTCTGCAGCTCTTCTGGAGCTCCTTCAGGCCCTGCAAGAGGTTTCACAAGGAGGCAAAACCATTTTATATCTAAAACGCAGATACTTTAAACCTATAAATAAATATGTCTGCAATGGGAGGGAGAGAGGAGGAGAATGAAGAGGAGACAATAAAACCCTGGACCAGGATCCATCCCAACAACCACATCAAACATATCCCTGTCCTTCCAAGCCCTCTGCCAGCCTGGCACTAATTGAGGAAAAACCTGTCCCTTGGCAGCAATGCCCAAGTGCCTGAATGACCCTAAAACCCCAGGAATTTCTTGCAGCTTCTAAGGGAGGTTTCAATTTTCACAGATTTTTTAACGCCATGGTGCAAAGCAGGGCCTGTCAGCAGCGTGATGTAATTATCATCCAGCCTCAGTAAAGGATTTTAAATTAAAGCCAACTCGCTCTGTAAATACTTTGTGTCTCCATTATTGTTCTCTCCTCCTAATGGCTTTTGGCACGGGCCTTGTCAGGGGTTTATTGTACAACCCCCCCGGCTGTGCCAGAGCCTGCTATGAATAAATCACACCCTTCACTGAGCACCAGACGATGGCAAAATGCAACAGCAGATGAAAAAAGCAATAAAGAACCATAACAGCTGCCTGTTCTCCTCGGCAGGTTTACATCACCCCCTGATTTAATTTCCTATTTGTAACGGCGCAGCTCCCTGCGACAGCAGCGGGAAATAAAATCAGGAATGTTCACACAGGGCTGCTTTTCCCGAAGAAAAGTGAGGAACTGCGTGGTTTGCAGGGGTTTCCTCCTCAGAGCTGCTCAGCGTCTTCTTGGGGCAGCAAGAGGAGGATTTTCTGAGGAGGAAATCGCTCGGAGGTGTTGCTGTCACAGCTGGAAAAGGCTGGACTTGGATGCTGGTACCACACAAAGGGAACTGGAATGGGAGGGAGTAAATATCAGGGAAAGGCTCTTCCCAAAAAGGTCCCAGGGAATGGGCACGGCCCCGGGGCTGCCAGAGCTCCAGGAGCTGCCAGGGATGCCCAGGCTGGGATTGTTGGGGGTCTGGGCAGGAATGGGGGTGGGATGATCCCTGTGGGCCCCTCCAGCTCAGGATATTCCATGAAAATTGGCTGCACATGAATTCCTGCTCTGGACTGAGCTACTCCTGGAGCTGGGAGCCAGGAGATGCAACCAGGTGAAATCTCTTCTTCAAACCTCCCACCAGAGGATGTGACCTGCTCTGAGACACCAAGGACAAGAAGAGCAACGTTCAGGGCAGGACTCAGGCCCTGTTTGCTCCCCCCTGCCTCTCCCAGCTCCACACCTCCCTGGAATGCCAGGAACAGGCAGGGGTGCAGTCCCCATCCCTGGAGGGATTTCAAAGCCCTGGGGATGTGGCACTTGGGGACGTGGGGCAGCATGGCCTGGGCAGTGCTTGGCAACTGGATGGCCTCAGAGGGTTTTCCAGCCTCCAGGGTTCCATGATTCCATCAAACCACCCAAAGGTTTTAATCCATTAAAACTTTTCCCCTTTTTGTTGCTGTTCCCAGCAGGAAGGGAAGCACTGGAGCCACTCCTGAAGGATCAGCTGGGAGTCCCCTCTGCACTCACCCAGCGGTGACTCAAAACATTTGTGGGTCCCTCTTGCACCTGAGGGTCTTCTCATTGACCCCTTCCTGCTTTTCATTCCCTGCTTTTCCCTTCCAGCTTTTCCCTTCTTGCTTCTCCCTCCCTGCTTTTTCCTTCCCTGCTTTTCCCTTCTTGTTTTTCCCTTCCTGTTTTTCCCTTCCTGCTTTTCCTTTCCTGCTTTTCATTTCCTGCTTTTCCCTTCCTGATTGTCCTTTCCTGCTTTTCCTTTCCTGATTTTCCCTTCCTGCTTTCCCCATCCTGATTTTCCTTTCCTGCTTTTCCCTTCTTGCTTTTCCCTTCCTGGTTTTCCCTTCCTGCTTTTCCCTTCTTGCTCTTCTTTTCCTGCTTTTCCCTTCCTGCTTTTCCTTTCCTTGTTTTCCTTTCCTGCTTTTCCCTTCCTGCTTTTCCTTTCCTGCTTTTCCTTTCCTGACTTTTCCTTTCCTGCTTTTCCCTTCCTGCTTTTCCTTTCCTGCTTTTCCCTTCTTGCTCTTCTTTTCCTGCTTTTCCCTTCCTGCTTTTCCCTTTCTGCTTTTCCCTTCCTGCTTTTCCTTTCCTTGTTTTCCTTTCCTGCTTTTCCCTTCCTGCTTTTCCTTTCCTTGTTTTCCTTTCCTGCTTTTCCCTTCCTGCTTTTCCTTTCCTGCTTTTCCCTTCCTGCTTTTCCTTTCCTTGTTTTCCTTTCCTGCTTTTCCCTTCCTGCTTTTCCTTTCCTGCTTTTCCTTTCCTGCTTTTCCCTTCCTGCTTTTCCCTTCCTGCTTTCCCTCTGTCCCTCAGCATCTCCCAGCCTCTGCTTCCCTCCCAGCTGAGCCACTTGCTCCCTGTGCAATTCCTCCTGCTCCAAGCCAAGGAAGAGCCCTGGATTCAGGTGCTGTGGTCCCTCCCGACCCTTCCTGCAGCTCCTCAGCACGGGGATGGATTTTTCCTGTGCTTTTTAACAAAGCTGCCAACTTCCCTGAACTCCTTCTTTCATTTGGGCTCATTTCCCAAAGGATCTTCTCTCCCAGTTCTGCCTTTATTGGATTTGGCCTTATTGGAGGTCATGGCTGTGTTATTCTCTTGGTTTTTAGGGGTTGTTCTTGGGGTTTTTTTTCCATTTTCTGCACTTTTTATTCCTCCATAACCTTCCCCTTGGTTTTTAAGGGTTGTTCTTGGTTTTTTTTTTTTCAATTTTCTGCACTTTTTATTCCTCCATAACCTTCCTTCATCTTGTGATCTCTGTATTCCATGGTCAGGCTCGGAATTTCCCTTCTGCCTTTGTCCTGGGGTTCAGGATCCAAGCTGGGAATCTCCTCTTTCTTCTCCAAAATCCAATATTTGAATATTTCCTCTGACACCTCCTCCTGGAGGGCTCGAGAGCCTTTTCACTCCATTCCCTGGACTGGAAATTTCCGTAGGATTTCCAGTTCCATGCAAACCACCAGTTAGGATCTGGGATTTATGGAGCAGCTTTTTGATTCCAGTAAGAAAACAAACGCCAAGGTATTGACACAGCCACAGAGCCTGGAAAAAGGCAGCTCTGGGGATCCTCTCCCTCCTCCACATCCCTGGGAGATCTTGGTTTGGGGCCTGGAGACAAATGGAAAATTCCCAGATTTTTCCTGCCCCAGCAAGGGATGATGATTGTGCAGATCTCTGCAAGCCTGAGAATTCCTGACTGCAGATTTGGGATATTGGGACTGTGGGATATAAACCCACTGCAGGGCTGGATGGGAGATTGGGAACTGGGAATTGCTGGCTGGGCTGGAGTTCCCAGAGCAGCTGGGGCTGCCCCTGGATCCCTGGCAGTGCCCAAGGCCAGGCTGGACACTGGGGCTGGAGCAGCCTGGGACAGTGGGAGATGGAACTGGGGGTGGGATGGGATGGGATGGGATGGGATGGGAATGGGATTTAAGGTCCCTTCCAACCCAAACCATCCCACAGTTCTATGAACTGAAGCTCAGGAAAGCACTGGGGACACTTTATTTAGGGTTGTGCCCCATTAATGCCACCAAGGTGCTCAAAGAGTCACAGAATTCCTGGAGACACCAAGATTTTCCATCAAACCTGAGGAAAAATTCCCCCAGGAGCAATATTCCCAAAGGGAAGGGACCACGCAGTGTCTGGAGGGAGGGGGAAGGCAGATCCTGCTGTGGTTTAAAATCTGAGGAATATTTTTTGGGGAAATTTATGGTTTAAAAAATGTGTTCTCCAAACCCTGCAGCTGCAAATTGGATAATTGCAAACTTCTTGGAGACAACTTTAAAATTCCAGATTTCTGACCTAATTCCACAGATCCAATTGCTTTTAAAACAATGTCGAATAAAAAATGGAAACTTTCCCCAGTCCTTGATGCATTTTCTACTCTGGTGGCAGAACAGGAAGGCAAACCAGGGAGCTCCTGCTCCTGAAAGATTTTTGTGTCTCCCATAACGTGAAGTTATAAATTGTTTAATGCAGCAACCAAACTCCAAACACACAAAGGAGATCTTGGGAGCAGGACGTGAAGGAGGAAAAAAAAATCCCCCTGTTGCAGTGGCTGCTGTGGGCTCCCAAAGCTGGGAGTGCTGCAGGAGGCCAGAAATACTGGAGAAACATCTGGGTTCCTTCTAAATCTCAATTATAATGTTAAATATCCTGTAAGATACTGGGATCTGAATAGAATAGTTATTTGTAGAATGAGATTTTGTGGATAAAGTGGAATAAAGCAGAAATCTCTGTTTGATTGAAAGACTTTGCACATGATTTTGGGTCCTGTAATTAGTGGTGATAAAAAAATCCTGTTTGGACAGTTCTTGGAGTCACCTTACAGCAGCAGGATGGAGAATATTCCATAAAAGGGGATATGGGTGTTCCCATTAATGGGAATCTACTTATGGCTGGAGCCCCTCTGCTCTGGAGGCAGGCTGGGAGAGCTGGGAATGTTCCCTGGAGAGGAGAAGGCTCCAGGGAGAGCTCAGAGCCCCTGGCAGGGCCTGAAGGGGCTCCAGGAGAGCTGCAGAGGGACTGGGGACAAGGCATGGAGGGACAGGAGCCAGGGAATGGCTCCCACTGCCAGAGGGCAGGGATGGGTGGGAGATTGGGAACTGGGAATTGCTGGCTGGGCTGGAATTGCCAGAGCAGCTGTGGCTGCCCCTGGATCCCTGGCAGTGCCCAAGGCCAGGCTGGACACTGGGACACCCTGGGACAGTGGGAGGTGTCCCTGCCGTGGGCTGGGATGGGATTTAAGATCCCCTTTTCACCCCAAACCATTTTGGTTTTCTGTAACTCCCTGAACCTTCCCTACTCCTGTTTCTGGCAGCTGTAACAAATTTTTAATTTTTTTTTTCTTTTTATTATTTCTTATTTAAGATTGAATATATTCAGCTCCATGAATTCATGAATAAATTAAGTTTCATGAACACCTCAGGAGAGCAGAATTCTGTTGGATTATTGGAAAAAAATATCCCCACTAGGGATGGGGGCTCCATCAGGCTGGACAACTCTTCCATGATGGAATTTTCCCAAAATCCACCTAAACCCTCCCCTGGCCCAGCCTGAGGCCGTTCCCTCTCCTCCTGTCGACAGCAGAGGGAAGTGACAGCTCCAGCAGCAGCAGCCAAGCCTGGCGATTGTGGATGCCCAACCCAAAGCTGGGGCTGGGTCCTTTGTGCCTCCAGCTCACCCCAAATCACCCCAAAACCTCCCAAGCTGATGGAGCTCTCTGAGGAGCTGGTGCTGATTTTGGGATCACTTCCCACTCTTCTCATTCCTGAGCTGCAGGGAGCAAGTCCCACCTATGGAGAAATTCCACCGTGGTGTTCCCAGTGAAGTTTGGATGCTCCCTCTTGGTTATTGGAAGATCCCAAGCCCAGTTAATTAGGAAAGGTCCAAATTAGCAAAAACATCACGCACTTCCCTTAATTCCAACTTCCACAAGCAATAAAGGCATCCCATAATTTGCATTATTGGGAACACACAGGATTTGGAGGCATGTTTGGATATGAATCTGACATGATAGCTTTAGGAAGTTAATTAGGTAATTGCCAAACATTCTAATTGATTTTTAATTACGGAGTGAGGCTCGCAGCAGAGCCCAGCCTGGCAGAGTCCTCTGTCATTACAGAACAAAAGGAACTTCAGCAGCACTTCAGCATTCCCAGACTCCCACATGTCCACAGTTTCTGCACTTTCTTCTATAAATCCTCCAGGATTTGCCCATCCCTTCATTCCTTCCTATTTTTGGGATCCTCAGTCAAAAGTGGAAAAGCTGAACGCCATCCCAGGAGAGGGAGATTTCCTTACACTCAGGCTCTTGGAAGTGGAGGTTGGAATTGGATGATTTTTAAGGGCCCTTCCAGCCCCAACCATTCCATGAATACAAATCCAGGACCTAACCCAGCCAATTCCATAGGTCTGACAGCAGGATTCATTTACAATTTCCATGTTGATTTAGGCTGTCCCAGCTGTTCTGTGACCCCACATAACCATCCGCTGGAAACCACCTCCATTCCCTGAGCACCAGAGGAGTTCTGAAGAAGGAGTCCTGGAATCTCCTGGACTGCTGGAAAGCCTCAGTGCCTCATTTCCACAGGTGGAATTCCAGACTGCTTTGGGTTGGAAGGGACCTTAAATCCCACCCAGAGCCAGCCCTGCCATGGCAGGGACACCTCCCACTGTCCCAGGGTGTCCCAGTGTCCAGCCTGGCCTTGGGCACTGCCAGGGATCCAGGGGCAGCCACAGCTGCTCTGGCAATTCCAGCCCAGCCAGCAATTCCCAGTTCCCAATCTCCCACCCATCCCTGCCCTCTGGCAGTGGGAGCCATTCCCTGGCTCCTGTCCCTCCATGCCTTGTCCCCAGTCCCTCTGCAGCTCTCCTGGAGCTCCTTTATGTTCTCTCTCCCTCCCTTGCTCACTTCTCCAGCCCCACATGTTTCCCACACCTCTCCCAGCTCCACACCCAGCCCTGTCCATGAGGCAACATCCTGGGATATGGGAAAGGAGTGGAATCCCTCTGGGAAAATGGAAAATCCAAAGCATGACCTCTGTCCCCAGCCCAAGGACAGCAAATGCCCTCCTATCCTTGGCAATTCCCTTTTTATCCTTAAAATACCAGTTGAAGTGGCAGCCCAATGGATTCCTGGGGACTGGAAAACCCTTGGAAAAGTCA
Organism: Passer montanus; assembly: GCF_014805655.1. Classification (NCBI taxonomy): domain Eukaryota; kingdom Metazoa; phylum Chordata; class Aves; order Passeriformes; family Passeridae; genus Passer; species Passer montanus. The sequence goes on from NW_024358723.1 coordinate 1,123,541, forward strand.
TGGTCACTCCAGGGATGTTCAGCATCCCTGGATGTGCAGGGGGGAGCATTTCCTGCAGCCCCTCCATCCTGCTCAGCTCCAGCTCTGCAGGGGATGGAGGACAGGGGACACAAGGGGACAGTGGTGACGGGGCCCCACCTGGCACTGAATTCCCAAGTCAAGGCTTTGGGAAAACAGGAGCTGTTTCAGGAGGCTCCAACACCAATGTTAGTGCTGCCTCCAGGGAAATCCTGTGTTGCAGTAAGGGAGAAAAATCATAAGGAAAGGCTTCATAAAATCAGGCCTGCTCTCCTAGAATTAGTGGCTGGCCTTGTCAAAGGCAGCCCTGTGCAAGTTCCCTGTGGAAGCAATGCTGGTGTGAGCAGTTTGTTAGCACAACAATCTATTCCTGGGTGAAAGAGCACCTGTATAACCTGTTTGTACACTGTTAGATGGAAAAATGAAAACTATCTCTCACAAACAGCTTTTCCTGCAGTACACACAGAGAGTCTGAGTGACCAATCCATACAGGATAACAATTTGTTAATAACCAATAAAGTGATTGGCAAGAAAGCTCCTGAGCAATGGGAGTCACCCACAAGGTCTGCAGAAGTGGATAAAAAGGAGTTTTGTGAATGAAGAATGGCCTTTTTAACCATGAGGAAAATGGATTTCTGTGTGATTTATTCCCATAATCCTGCTCTTTTCCTTTTTGGAACACTGTTACCCAACACCTGCCTTTATATATAGGAACGGGGTCTTTGCAGGGATTTTTGTGTTCCTGTTTTGTTTGCTTTTTTTACAGCTTTTTGTTTGCCTTTTTCTAGCTTTTTGTTCTTCCTTTTCCTCCAGGACAGCTTTGGGGAGCTTTAGCAGTGCCAGGAGTTTGTGGGATGAGCCACAGGAGCAGCGCCTCAGGAAATCCTGGCAGTTCTGAGCAGCCACCAGCACCACAGGGAAAATGACACTTTTCCATTTTTGCCTTTGAAATTCCATCGTGTTTGTCCATGGGAGCTTTGAGCACTGGTTTCAATGAGAATGGGATTCCAACTGCAGGGTTTAAAAGGCAGAATTTGGAATATCTGTGCTCCTGTGCCATGCACAAGGATTTTTATTCATTTCAAACAAGGCTGCTTTTCCTGCTTTTCCTGCCTTTCCTGCCTTTCCTGATGAATGAAGTGCACCAGGATCTATGGAGCTGAGGTGTGGAACTCTGGCTGCTTGGCTGAACTGCCTGGAATGAGCTCCCAGTGGCAGCATCCCTGTCAGGCTGCTGCCAAATGCCAAAAGGTCAGGGATTAATCTGGGATTGCGCTGACAGGGCTGCTGGGAAAGGCCTCCTTGGGGTGCTCCAAGGTGTTTCCATGGAATTCTGAGGGCAGGAAAGTCCTACAGCACAGAGATGCACCGTGCCCTCAGGGAGATGCGGGATATCCCAGGGAATTTACGGGCTGGGAGGGATTCCCTCTTGTTTTTGTTTTTGTTTTGTTGGGGTTTTTTTGTTTTGTTTTGTGTTTTTTGTTGTTGTTGGTGGTGTTGTTTTTGTTTGGGTTTTTTTTTTTTTTTTTGGGGTTTTTTTGTTTTGTTTTGTGTTTTTTGTTGTTGTTGTTGGTGTTGTTTTTGTTTGGGTTTTTTTTGTTTGTTTGTTTTTTGGGGTTTTTTTGTTTGTTTGGTTTGTTTTGTTTTTTGGGTTTGTTTTGTTTTGTTTTTGTTTGATTGTTTTTGGTTTTGCTTTTGTTTTTTGAAAAATGAATTAGAAGAAACTTCAGCTTTGTAATTTTGTGGCAGGAATAGCCCATGGATCTCATTCTACAGCTTCCAGTGGAATTCCTGAGATGGCCAGGAAAGGAAAAGGCTCCCAGTGGTCACCAGTTTGCCGTGGATGTCCAGCAGGATCAGTGGGAGAGCCCAGTGCCCTGCGAGGTCACGAGGAACCCATTCCTTGTCCCTTCCCCATGGGAATTCCAGGATGTGAGCAAGGAGCACCCAAAGCTTAAGGCCTGGGGAATAAACAGGAGACCACAAAGAAACCTTGGAAAACCTGGGATTTGGACCATGGAGATCCCTGGATGTGCCCAAAGAGGTGAGGAAAAATTGTTCTCCCCACAGACCTGGCAGTGGTAAAGCAGAGAATCCAACACTGAGCACAAACCTTGTGCTGTCATTCCCAAAAGGAGGTTGGAAATTTGCTGTAGAAAATGATGAAAGGAATTACTCAAGGATTGGGAAAAATGCCCTGGGCTGAGTTTGGTTGGAAAGAAAATGGGATTCCATTGGAAAAGAACATCCATGGGGAGAAAAAGGCAAGAGAGGAGGACTGGCTGCTATCCCAAGGAAGACAGGACAGGAAAATTAAAATGGGAAACCAGCCTGGATGTCTTGAAGAGGTGGGAACTGAGCACAGGCTTCACCAGGAGCCTCCATCCAGGGATAACTCCCAGAATCAGAGAGCCAGGAGGTCCCACTGACCCCTGGGTGAAGCTCCAAAGTCCAGGACACCAGGAGGGGGATCACACACTCTGGTTCCTTCCTGAATCCTCCCATGGGAAGAGATTTTCCACAGGAAAATGCTGCACTGGAGCAGCTGTGACACGAGGCAAGGCTGGGACAGTGCTGGAGGCTGAGCTCAGTTATTCCTGTATGGAATTGCATTTGGATCTTCATCTTCCAGCCCATATCCCTGGTAAATTCAGGAATCCAACCAACCTGTGAGGGAGGAAAAGCAGTGGGAATTAATGGAACAGCTCAAGGAACAAGCTGAGAAACCAACCCTGAGAGAAACATCAGTCCTGCTGTTCCAGAGGGGAGAAAGCATTCCTTGATGGAATCATTCTGTCCTGGAATGGGTTGGGTTGGGAGCAGCCCTAAATCCGATCTCATTCCAAATTTCTGCATGGGCGAAGCTCCAAAGTCCAGGACACCAGGAGGGGGATCAGACACTCTGACTCCTTCCAGGGGAAGAGATTTTCCACAGGAAAATGCTGCACTGGAGCAGCTGTGACACGAGGCAAGGCTGGGACAGCAGGATCATGGATCCTGGAGAGGAGAATCTGCAGCTGCCAGAGGCTCAGTTATTCCTGCATGGAATTGCATTAGGATCTTCATCTTCCAGCCCATATCCCTGGTAAATTCAGGAATCCAACCTCTCTGTAGGGGAGGAAAATCACTGGGAATTAAAGGATCAGCTAAAGGAACAAGCTGAGAAACCAACAGTGGACAAAACACTGGGGGGCTCAGGCTGGATACTGGGAAAATTTCATGGAAAGGGTGGTCCAGTGGTGGAATCCCCATCCCTGGAGGGATTTAAAGCCCTCTGGATGTGGCACTTGGGGACACAGGCCAGCGGTGCCTGGGCAGTGCTGGGGAAGGGTTGGACTTGATCTCAGAGGGCTTTTCCAACCTCAAGGATTCCATAATTCCACCTTCTTCCAGAGGACACCAGCACCCAGCAGAAAATCCCTTTACATCCCAACCTGCTCCACAGACCTCACAATTCCATCTGGGATTGGGGTCAGTCAAACGTTGCCAGACCAAGGCTCCTCCAACTCACCCTAAACTGGGTGGAAAAACATCAAATTCCTGATGGGACCCAGCTATTCCAGCTGGAGGAGGAACACAAAGCAGGAGCCAAGAAGAGCATCACTCCCAGAAAAAACAAAGCTGGAATTCTGCAGCATCACGCTCTGATTTTGAAGCTGATGATGATGTGGGAAAACAGAAACTTCCTTCTCTTTATTCCATTCAAATTTGGTTTCATCAACCTTGGAACACTCTTCCCAGTCCCCTCTCACAGCCACCCAAATGTCAGACCCGAAATTAGATAAATTTTTCATCCTTCTGTTCCTGCAATGCCAAATTTTTGCAATTGTCTGGAATATCCTTCTCCTCCTCTTTCTAAAACACTCCATGGGAAATATTTCCATCTTGACAATGGAGTTTTGATGGTTGAGCCTCAGGGTTCATTTTTAATTGGAGCAATTTTTTCCATTTGCTAACGATGCCTGCTCAAAATCCATTGTAACATCCATTAATTTGTCAAGGGAAAAATAATGCCCTAATCCATCTCTCTCATTAATTTCCTATTATGTGAGTTGTGCTTCTCTGGAATGGACAAAACTTTAATACAGAAATTGCACTTCACTTCCAGTATTTATGCTAAAAAATCAATGTAAAGGAAGTAATTTAAGGATTCCCACACTGTAATTCTCCATAATTTTGTAGTTTTGACAAGAAACTTATGGGTAAAGCTTTGAAACACAGCATCCTGCACCAAATCCTGCAAGTACTTGGATTCCCACTTGGATTTCTCCATAATTTTGTCGTTTTGATGAGACACCTTTGGGCAAAGCTTTGAAACACAGAATCCTACAAAAAATGTGACCATCCAAGCAACCCGAAGTAAGAATAAGGTTGGTTGAGAAAGAAATTCTTCAGTTAACCCTGATAAATAACTTCCATTGTGGACCAATTTCCTTCTCATCCCAATATTTAACTGCTGGCTGTTCAGTGGGGTTAATAAACCTCCAGGAAATGGGGTTAAACATCAGCATGGCTTTTAATCTTCCTGAATTCCCAACCTCCTGCAGCAGCTCTGCTTCTCATCCGGGCTGGTTCTCTGTGCAGCACTGAGCAAACACCTCTAATTCCTCCTTTTTTAACCACTTTTCAGCTTTTCACGCAGGGTTTGAGGTTGAGACTCCAGGACTATCGGCACTGGATCATAAAATTAGGGAATTATGGAATGGTTTGGGCTGAAGGGACCATGAAACCCATCTTGTTTCAGTGCCCAGGAGAAGGGACACCTTCCTCTATCCCAGGCTGCTTCAGGCCCCACCCAGCCTGGCCTTGGACACTTCCAGGGATGGGAATTCCACAACCTCTCCACAACTGAAAATATCAATTTCTACATCCTGAAAATGAGAAAGAAACAACTCACATTAAACTTTTATCAGTCTTTAAAAATTTATTTACAAACAGAGTTTATTTACTGATTCTGTTGGTTAACCATGGAATCCTGGAATGGTTTGGGTAGGAAGGGATCTTAAAATTTATCTTATCTCACCCCTACCATGGCAGGGACACCTTCCACTGTCCCAGTTTCTCCTGTGTCAGTCCCCAGCTAGATTTAGGATCCCCAGGAGAGATTAACGTGGTTGTTTTCCCTTAATGTTTTTAAAACCTTTGAAATTCTTTATTTAGTTAGTTTTACTGATTTAATTATTCATTGGGTTGAAGTATAGACAAGTTGAGGAGGGCTCTAATTTACATTTAATTTTATATTGTGCAGTTTGTATAAAATAAGTTGAATTTCAAAGGAAACCAATTAGAGAATTATCAAAGAACCATGGAATGGTTTGGGATTTTAGGGAACATCCAGTGCCAGCCCTGCCATGGCAGGGACCCCTCCCACTGTCCCAGGCTGCTCCAGCCCCAGTGTCCAACCTGGCCTTGGGCACTGCCAGGGATCCAGGGGCAGCCACAGCTGCTCTGGCAATTCCAGCCCAGCCAGCAATTCCCAATTCTTGATATCCCATTAAATCTTTCCTCTTTCAGGAGGATAACCTGGATATGCAGGTTATCCAGCCTGGCCTCACCCTACATCCTCACTCAGTATCCTGAAATATCCAGACATAAAAACATCCATGAAAGGATTTTCCAGCAAAGGCTCTGATTGTCACAAGCTTCCCTCAGCCACCTCTGAGATTATTCCCCACACTGAGCATTAAACCCAGGAATGATCAGCAAACAAAAGTCTCCCCTTGTGGAACATCCCAATCCTTCCTCTCGCGGTGGGGAACAGAGACATTAAAAGCCTGAGAAGGTTTCTAAAAGTCCTTCCAGCCCCTTGGTGCTCCTTCCCATCTATTTGTTCCAAGGGCCTCGGGGCCACACAATTCTCACTGTAACTCAAGGAAGCAAATGTTGATTTACTTGAAATATCTCCCGTGGCTCCCTCCCCTCCAGCAAAGGCTCCGTGTTATTTATTCTGGGAAGTAAAACAAAGTTATCCAAAGGTAAAAACAGGGAATTTACACTCTTTGCCTATCCACTGCTCTGTTTTCCCTGGTGCTCCACAGCTCCTGAACTTTCTGCCTGTTCAGAGCACATTTACTCTCCCAGGCTCCACGCTGGGACTCTTCTGTCCCATTCCTTGTGGGAATTGTTGCTCAGCCAGTGCTTTTCCCTGCTGCAGATATTCCCTGGACAAGTGACACCCCAAACTGCAGGAATACACAATTCCATTGGAATTTTCATGGTAGAAATGAAATTTATGGAATTGTTAAGTTTGAAAAGCCCTCAAGTCCAACCCCCACCCCATGACCCCAAGTGCCACATCCATGTGGTTTTCAAACACTTCCAGGGATTTAACTCCACCACTTCCATGGGAAATCTGTTTCACAGCTTGAGAAACTTTTCCAGGGAGAAATTTCCCTAATATTTCCAACCCAAACTTCCCCTGGTGCAGCTTGATGCCATTTCCTCGAATCCATGTTCTTCAGAAGGATTAATTTCCTGAAATTTCAAAAAAAAAAAATCCAGCGCTATTCACAAGATCCAAAGGGTTTCAGGGAATATAGTGGAGTGCCTGTATTTCTACATAATTTTGTGGTTTTGATCAGAGACCTCTGGGAAAAGCTTTGAAACACAGAATCCCACAAAAAATGTGACCATCCAAGCAACTTGAAGTAAAAATCAGGCTGGTTGAGAAAGAAATTCTTCAGCCAACCCCTATAAATTACTTCCATTGAGGACCAATTTCCTTCTTATCCCAATATTTAACTGCTGGCTGTTCATTGGGGTCAATAAACCTCCAGGAACTGGGGTTAAACATCAGCATGGCTTTTAATCTTGCTGAATTCCAAACCTCATCCATCCCAATGGAAGGAGAAGTAGAGAGGGAAGAGGAGAGTAAAACCAAGCTCAGTAATCACCACGAGGGAAGCACAGAGGGAAACGTCACCATCCAATGGAACTGGAAGGTGGGATCACGAGGAGTTTTATCCCATGGAGGTGAAAAAAACCAGGATAATGCTCCCTCTGAGGGATACAGCCTGGAGAGGGATGTGGGAGCAGTGGGGTGGTTCTGGCTCCTCTGGTGCCACCTCCCTGCTCCGGCAGGGTCATCCCAGAGCACGTGGCACAGGAATGCATCCAGATGCCTCTGGAATATCTCCCTCCCTCTGAATAAATCCATATCTTGTTCCAGGATACATGAAATAACATGTAAAAATAACAACAATTGTGTTGATATGAACTCTGACAAGGACATAAATTCAGTTATGGCCCTCAAACAGCTTTTTCCTTCCAAGAGGACATTTAACAGCCAGAATAATCTTAATCTTATTATTTTATATTTTATATTTTATATTTTGTATTTTACATTTTATATTTTGTATTCTTGATCCCTGGTGGAAAACTGATCCTGATTCCACTAAAAACCTGCAAAGCTTCCAAAGCAAAGCTGGAGGAACCAAGGGAAACACAATGTTTGATCCCCATTCTTGACTCCAAGGCACCCATCCCTCTGCAGGGCTTTGGCCAGGGAATTAAAAAATGGATCCCTTTTTCCTAATTTTTTCCAAAATTTCCCTGGATTTTGGCAGCCCTTACAAAGCTCAGAAGCAGAACAAGCTTGGAACCACAAGGATTTTTTTCTACTGCTTTTTTCCAAGGATTTTCCTATTAATCTTTGTAACCTCCCTCAAATTCCATGGCATTGCAGGTATTGGACAGCCTGACCTTTCCAGCTACTCGTTATTGACCAAAAAATAACACTGACACAACACTTTGCTCTTTGAGAGGGGAACATTCCTAGTTAATTGTGAGGAAACAATTCTGCTGGAAAACCTGGCTGCAGGTTCTCCTTCCAAGGCAGATATTGGAAAAGAGGAATCCCTTTTCCAAGAGGATGAGAATTGATGAGGGCAGCATCTCTTAACGAGCTGCGATGATGAAGTGTTGTGCTCAGGGCTGGGGGGATGAGATGCCTGAAGGAGCTTTTCCAATTAGGAACACATTCTGTGTCATCCTGTTCTTTGAAGTTCTTCTAAGCCTTCTGATGTTTACATTTTTGTAATGGAGTTTCTCACGCACTTTTCGTGTAAATAATGATTGTTTTCCACCCTTTTCTGGAGGAGGAGAGGATTGATGGACTGTTGGTTTGACCAGTGTGGATGGAGAGGTGGCAACTTCATCCTCCAATCCATGGTCACTTTTGAAAGTCTATAAATATTAGAGTTTGGGAATAAACTGCCCTCTTTTCACCTTGAACGTCTCAGCTTGTGTGTGTCATTCATTTTGTGTCCTATTGCCAGAGAGGGAAGCACCTCTGGACCTGGAGTGATGGGAGATCAAATCCAGACTCTCAGGGACTTACAAATACAAAGCACTTACAAATACAAAGGTTGGGAGTGTTGAGGGTTAACAACAGCTCTGAGGCAAGATTTGCAATTGTGAGTCTCTAAAAGAACATGAAAAGTAATAAATGTTTAAAGGAAACCGGTGGGATTGTCCCAGGTGGGACAGCAGCAGGAATTTCCCCATGGAAAGGGTGCTCAGGCCTTGGCACTGCCCAGGGAGGTTTGCAGTGCCCATCCCTGGAGGTGTCCCAGGAATTCCTGGAGGTGGCACACGGAGCTCTGGGCTGGGGACAAGGTGGGCACAGCTGGAACTCCATGGGCTGGGAGGGATTTTCCAGCCTCAGGGATTCAGGAATATTTGTCATCAGCTCTGCCCAGCCCTTCCCTGACTCCAGGTGCCCTCAGGGAAGGGATTGGTGTTTCAGGGGTGATCCTGGCTGGGTGTGATCCATATCCCAGAGCTCAGCTGTGCCCCTGGGCTTAATGAGGGTGGGAGAATCCAGGGAGACTGTGAGATCTCCTCATTTGCATCTCCAGGCTGGATAATCCTGCTCATGGAGTGCCTTGACCAGCTCATCAGGAGCACTGGAGAACAGAGTCACTTTATTGTCCTAAAACTCGTACAATGACAATAAACCCAGATCCCTCAAGGCTCTTCTGGCAGATAATTCATCTTCCTTGAAGACTGTGCTGATAAAAAAATAAATAAGCCCCACAGAGCTGCTCTTCAAGGTCTTTGCCAGCCATGCAATCCCCAGATCCTGCTGCTTCCTCAAGGTGAATGCTCAGGAATATGCATAATTCACCAGCTCTCGGGTGTTTATCTGTCTCACTATCACCCTGCACATTCCCTGCCTCCCTCTGAACATCTCTGCCCAGCCCAGTCTCCAAGAGCAAACAAAAGGGGATAAAACAAGATACCAGCATCATAAAAACCTCAATGTCTTCAGGGCAGCGTGTAAAGCACCCTGAAGGTGCCAAGAGAAATGGGATAGATGGAAAATAGCAGGAGACTGGATCTGCTCTTGTTTTTGTTAGGGGAAAAAAAAATCACAGCTGGAAAGGAAAAGCTGGAAAAGACCTCCCAGCTCATAAACAGCAGCCACTAAAGCAGCACAATTTGGGTGCAAAACTTTGCCCTTGGCAACTTTTTCAAACCTGCTCAGCATGAAAAGAAGGAATTGGTGGAATCCCCATCCCTGGAAATGTTGTGGATGTGGCACTGGAGGCACTCTGGAAGTCCTGGGCAGGAGTTCAGGACTCACCCAGAGCTGAGACAAACCAAGCTCCCTCCACACCTCTCCCTGCTTCCAGGACTGGACTCTGAGGGGACACAAAGAACTTCCAGAGGCTTCCAGCCCTCCCTGAACATCCAGGAATCACTCCAAAGGGAGGTTGTCCTAAATTACTTCAATCAGGGCAGAAACTCCAGGGGGAGAAGATCAAATCCAGGCTCAAAGTCGGTTCCACAGCATCATCTCCTGGATCAGGATCAAAAGTGATGCAAGCACAAGGGCCAGGAGATCCCAAATGGGCTGAACTGGGGAACAGGAGATCCCAAATGGGCTGAACTGGGGAACAGGAGATCCCAAAGGGGTTGAACTGAGGGCCAGAAAGTTCTCAAATGGGCTGAATTAAGAGCCAGGAATATCCCAAATGGGCTAAACTCAGATAAGCTGTGACCACAGCCAGAAATCTCCCTGCTTGCTGTGAGCCAGGGATTAAACTTCCTCAGCCAGACCTGAGATTTACCAGGAAAACCAGGAGAAAATCCTGCAGAATCCCATGCCATAAATGGAATTTCAGGCTTGTTGAAAGCTTTGCAGAGAACTTCTCAGGGTGAAGTCACAAATAAATCAGAGAGATTTTTAAATCCTCCTCTACCACATCAACATTTACTAGGAACCTGTGACCTTATCTCATTTAAATTAACAGAGAATCGTGAAATAATTTGGGTCAGAAGGGACATTAAATCCCTGAGTTTGGAGTCAGGTGATCTTTAGGGACCATTCCATGATTTTATGGGGCTGGAATGCTCCCAGGACAGTTTTCCCATTCCTGCTGTGACTGATGTTAAAAGGAATGACACTGGAGAACAACTCTGAGAAGAGAATCTGAGATACAGGGCACAAAATAAATCAATTTTTTACTGAATCCTCCTTGTTTCCACACAGCTCCACGACCTTCTGAGCAACATCAGCTCCCAGAATAACAGGATGTCTGAGAAATCCATGGATACACAGGGAAAGGCAGGCAGAGTGTGATTAAATAGGAATGTTTAACCTCTGAATTCTGTGCTAGAAGATGCCTGGAGAGACGTGTGCTGCTTTTTTTTTAGTTTTATTTTCATGGGAGAAAAGCTGGAGAAGAAGACAGAAGAAAACTGCCAGGATAACTCAAAGGTTAAGGAAAATTTCTTATTTGAAAATATTCAAAGGAATGGCTGGGTTTGTTCATCAAAAGGAAGAAAATGAGAGGGAATGTTATAAACATGGGAGCGCTTCCACGAGGAGAAGGGAAAAACACTTTAATCTCAGGAAGAAAGGCAGGATAAGAAGCAGCAGTTGGAAGCTAAAACCAGGGAAATTGAAAGTGGAGAAGGGATTATTTTTTTTCCAGACCAAGAATAATAATTACTGGAATTAATTGTTAATAAGTTGAATGGTTTTTTTTCCCACACCTTGAGGGCAGCTTAACACAGGGAACTGGAGGAGAAAATTCCAGAGAGAAAATCCCAACATTTCTTAGGAATGAATCTAAATGAATCCTTTAGGGAAGCAGCCCAAGAAATTAATTTGTTAATATGGAATAATGCCCTAAAAATTTATGGTGTGCTCCAAGTGGGAAGGTGTGGGCATTGTCGAAAGAGGACACCCTGGATTAGAGAGAGGAAAACCAGAAAAACAGAGAGGAACAGAAAATCTTTTCCAAGTTGAGGCCTCATTTTGATGGGCTGGGTGAGTCTCACCACCAGGAGGATGGGAAGTTTTTTATGGGAGAGTTGGGATAAAGCACCACATTGACTCCAGAGGAGGAGTTTGGGACCAGCCCTAAGGAATCAGCAGATGGCTCCTGGTGGAACAAAGGACAGGAAGGTGGCGCCTCAGTCCTGAGCCTGCTGTTCTTTAGTATTTGAGGGATGCCCTCGTTGGAAGGAAGGAATGATGAACCTGACTCCATGTTCTCAGAAGGCTAATTTATTATTTATGATCTATATTATATTAAAGAATACTAAACTAAACTATACTAAAGAACACAGAAAGGATACAGACAGAAGGCTAAAAGATAATAATGAAAACTCGTGACTCTCTCCAGAGCCCTGACACAGCTAAGCACTGGTTGGCCAATGAGTGAAAACAATTCACATGAAACCAATGAAACAATCACCTGTGGGTAAACAATCTTTAAACACATTTTAAAGCAGCAAAAGACAGGAGAAGCAAATGAGATAATATTGTTTTCCTTTTTCTCTGAGGCCTCTCAGCTTCCCAGGAGAAAAATCCTGGGTGAAGGGATTTTTCAGAAAATATGAATGTGATGCTGTTCCTTGGGGACCTGGTTTCAGGGGGATTCTTCAACCCTTGGAATGCTGAGGCAGAGCTGTAAATAGGATCCCTCATGCCCTGCAATGGAAACAAGCAGAAACGTCCTCAAACTCCATCAGGAAAACTGTTCCTGTTGGATATTGAGAACAATTTCTTCCAGAAAAGTTGCAAAATCCTGGAAAAGACTTCCCAAGGCAGGGGTGGAGTCCCCAACCCTGGAAGTACTCAAAACCCATGTGAGTGTGGCACTGGGGGACATGGTTTGGTGGTCACCTTGGTGGTGCTGGCTGATGGTTGTACTTGGTGATCCTGGAGGGCTTTTCCAACCTGGACAGCTCTGAAATTCCATGAAATGTTGTGCAGGCTCTTTGGAACTTCCCAAAAATTTATCCAAGGGCTTCATTGGCAAGCTGAAATAGCAAAGGGAAAAATGGGAATGTTCATGTCCACATCAGCCCTGTCTTTGCTCTCCAGCCTCATCCCTGCTCAGGGTAAGGGAGGAAATGGAACCCAAGTGCTCTGGGGTGGAAGAATGGGCAGATAATCCAATATTCCAAAAGGAAAACTACCTGGAAGCACAAAGCAGCATCAGAAATTTCCATAAATTCTCAGATGTGGGAGCAGACCCAGGGTAGGGACAAAAGGAAGAAAGAGCAAATTTCAGGTGGTGGTGCTGGCTGATGGTTGTACTTGGTGATCCTGGAGGGCTTTTCCAACCTGGACAGCTCTGAAATTCCATGAAATGTTGTGCAGGCTCTTTGGAACTTCCCAAAAATTTATCCACTGGCAAGCTGAAAGAGCAAAGGGAAAAATGGGAATGTTCATGTCCACATCAGCTCTGTCTTTGCTCTCCAGCCTCATCCCTGCTCAGGATAAGGGAGGAAATGGAACCCAAGTGCTCTGGGGTGGAAGAATGGGCAGATAATCCAATATTCCAAAAGGAAAACTACCTGGAAGCACAAAGCAGCATCAGAAATTTCCATAAATTCTCAGATGTGGGAGCAGACCCAGGGTAGGGACAAAAGGAAGAAAGAGCAAATTTCAGGGACAAACTGAAATTCTGAGTGTTTTTCACAGGGTTGTGTGTCCCAAAGAATCCACAGGGGTGGGGATTCATTCCCAAAGCTCTGCTGGAGGGTTTATCCACGTTATTCCATGTTTATCCCATGAACATGTCATTCCATGTTTATCTGTGTGATTCCCATCCATGCCTCCACTAAATCCCTGCACACCATTCCAGAGGAAACAGGGAGTGACCAAAGAGTTGCAGGACACCATCAAGAGGCCATGGAAGATGCAAACAATCTGTAAACAAGGACTGAAACCCCCTTTTCATGGAAGTGAATCCCAAAAATTCCATGTCCATTGGAGAAGTCAAGCTTGGATATCAGGGTAAATTCCTTCATTGACAGAGTAGTCAAACATTGGAACAGATTCCCATGGCTGCTGTGGAGTCACCATCCCTAAAAGTTCAAAAATCACATGGATTTGGCACTTCAGGATGTGGCGGGATTCAGGCCAAGGTTGGATTGAACCTTGGAGATTTTTCCCACTTTAACAATTCTATTTTGTTATCTTCCGGCACTTCCAAGACGTGCTCTTGGAAGTTTCCCACCCCCTCAGTCTCTTCTCTCTCCAGCCTGCAATATCAAGGCTGCACTGACCTCCTTTTGTGTTAAAAAACCCCAAATATTTCTGAACCTTAACTCAGCTTTTTGTCTCCAACTCCTGAACTCCTGTGTGAAATCTCAGCTCTGCCTTTTATTCCCGAGCTCTGGAGAATTCCATAAAGCACTGCAGTCATCCAAAAAGTCATGAAAAAATGGAACAGATTCCCACTGCAGCTCCAATGCCTTGATGTGGCACAGATCCTAAACACAAAAACCCTAAATATGAGGGGTTTTTATCTTCTAAACATCCCAACATCTTCCAGGGATTTATTTATTAATGCCTATTATGAGATCACAGATAATACACAAGCACTGCCTTCTTCCATATTTTATAAAACAAGGAGAAAAAAGAGAGTCAGTGCAGAGGAAACTGCCAAAAATCCTGCTTGAAAGGGAGCCCAAAATTGTCTGAAAGCTTCAAGAAGGAAGAAGATGACAGTGACAATCTGTACATGAGTCAAGGTACACGGGGCCATCTCCTCATCCAGAGGTTTTCTACCAGACATCCTCTTTTTTTCCTGATGATAAGGAAAAAAATTGGTTTCTTGATTTTGTTGACTAATTTTGACATTTTCTCACCAGTTTCTGGCACTTCTCAGTGCTTTTTTTGGTGGGTTTTTTGTTTGTTTTTTGGTTGGTTTTTTTTTTTTTTTTTTTTTTTGTTTGTTTTTTTTTTTTTTTTTTTGTTTGTTTGTTTGTTTTTTTCCACAGAAGCATCCCTACTATGTCCCAGACATGGATTTAGACAAGAAATCAGCACTTCAGGGTCACTTCCCTTTTTTTTTTTTTTACATTTCCATTCTTTCCTAGAGCTTTTCCCCAAGCACTGGTGTGAAATTTGTGATCACCAAAAATCCCAGAGCAAAGAGCCTCACTCTCCTTTCCCGGCATTTCTCTCTGTACGGATCATCCCCTACTCATTTTTCCTCCCTGATGCTGATGTTTTGTGCTTTGCAGGACAAAATCCCAGGAAATTCCAAAATTGCAGCCATGGTGCTTTCTCTTCCAAGGGTTCGGCTCCTGGATGAGGAGCAGGAGGTCTGATCACCTAAAAAAAGGTGATTATTAATTGATTTCTCCCCAAAACACTGTGGTCCTTGAGCTTAAGCGGCCTGATGCTGATCCCTAAATTACAGCTGGTTCCCAGCTCCACCTGGGAGAGGTTTTAGGTGGGGAAAAGGGAAAAAAATATCACTGGAAATGCTGGAAATGAAGAAAGGGGTGGATCTGGTGATCCCAGAGCAGAGGGGGGATGCAGGCAAGGAAGGCAGGTGTGTCAGGGATAATGAGGAGCAGCTGCAAGGAGGGAAATGAAGGAATTTCACCTGAAACAGCAAGAGGTCATGAGGAGGAAAAGAAAAGGGAAGATATTGGAAGTGGAAAAGAGGAAAGGAAATGCAGAGCTGCCCAAAAGCCAAGGAGCAGCTGGAAGGGGAATGGAGAGAAGGGACAAAGAAGATTCCCGGTGACACCAGTGCCACCATCAGCTGGAAATGGGGGAGCCTGGAGCTATAGGAATGGGGGGACAGCAGGACCTGGGAGATGCCCTGGGCTGTGTGGGAGGTGAAACCTGGATGGAAGAGTGGGAAAAGTGGAGTGACATGGGGAAAATGGATGTGCAGAGCTGATGGGAGCATGGAAAGGGAAGGACAGCCATGGGGAGAGGATGGATCAAATGTGAGGGATGGCAGAAAAGAACTCTGGATGAAGGAAAGGATGGCGGTGACCTGGGGACTCCACCTTGAGGGAAAACACATCCCTAATCCCACAGATTTAGTCTGGGATCAGGCGCTGAGCTCTGGCTCTGCTGGCTCCCAGCTGGACTGGTTTGAGCCTAGGCTGAGGACTAACTGATGTGGCTGCCTCCAGAGAGAGGTGGAATTCTGTGGCTCAGTCCCTCCTTTCTGATCCTATTCCTGATCCCATTCCCTGTTCCTCTGGAACATTTCCCCAGCTGATCGTCACAACTTCACTGCCCCACTTGGAGTCACCAGGACCAGGAGGTTTCTGTGCTTCTGGGCTTATTTTCTCTCAGCACCTTCAAACCGAGCAGGAAAAATTAACTGGGAGGAGAAAATGATGCTGAGGCTGACTTGAGGAGACCTCAATTTCCTACAAAAACCAGAATTCAAGTCCTCTTGGCATTTGTTTTCTGCAGATAGGCATTAGTGCTGGGCAGGATGCCAGAATGACTGAGATGTTTTGAAACAGTAAAACCTTTTCCATTTCATGTGAATCCCATTTCAAACATCTAAATTTTATGTCTCAGACATCGCTGGCAGACGTTAAATCATTTTAGACACCACAATTAAAAACAGATTAATACTCACTTGAGATGAGGCTCCTCTCAACAAGCAACAAAATAAGGGAGCACCATAAGGACCAGAATAAAAATATACTTGCAGGGTGAACAGCAAACATTTAAATACATTTTCTTCCTGAGGTTTGGCATTTCTGTGTGCAGGGATGGAGCCCCTGGGAGGGACTGGAGGAGTCAGATGAGCACACAGGGAAAACAAAATAAAACCCAGTTACTCAGTGTTCACTCGGAGACATTAATTAACAATTCCAGCATTCTGTAGGAATTATGGAATGGTTTGAGTTGGGAAACATTTTAAAGTTCATCCCATCCCACCCCTGCCATGGCAGGGACACCTCCCACTGTCCCAGGGTGTCCCAGTGTCCAACCTGGCCTTGGGCACTGCCAGGGATCCAGGGGCAGCCACAGCTGCTCTGGCAATTCCAGCCCAGCCAGCAATTCCCAGTTCCCAATCTCCCACCCATCCCTGCCCTCTGGCAGTGGGAGCCATTCCCTGGCTCCTGTCTTTTTCCAGGCTCAGTGATTCCACGATTCTCCAGGCAGGCTGGGAGCTCTGAGCTCAGCACAGGTGGGGAGTGCTGGAGGGGCCAGAGCTGGAGTCTGGCTGGGAACTCAGCTTTGCACTGAAGGAGAGAGAAGCTGCCTCAGGGCTCTGTGACCTCCCAGTGTCCTGCAGCCACAAGCCTGGCCAGAGAGAAACCTCCCAGCTTTCAAAGTGATCCCAAAATGGAGAGTTTTGTGTTCCACACCACATCTGCAAGGCTGGAAGGAAATGCAGAGGGCGGGTGCTCTGCTCCATGCAGGGTTCAGGATCCAGGAGGCTCCGTTTTGCTCCCTCTGGTGCAGAAGTCCTGAGCGACCACCATCCATTTGTTCTTTCGTACCAGAAAAAAGATGAATAAACTGGGGAGCCTGGGTTGTTTGTGGTGTGCACACATCAATAATGAACAGTGACATTGCTGGACGTTCCTCGCCCTGGATACATAATCTTTATTATTTATAAACCCCCAAACAACCCAGCCACATTCCCCAGCAACAAATATCCTTGGAATGAGTGAGCTGCAAGTGTTCCTGCACCCAGTGATGGATCAGGGACATCAGATGGGGCCCTCCTTGCAAACACCACGGGGTTACTGCAGTAAATAAATCAGCCTTAACTTTTCTCTGAGGCCAACAGCAGCCAGAGGAGTGTGTAAGGAAGTCTGGGTTATTAATCTCAGAGCTCCTGCCTGCTGGTCAGTTCATCAACCTCAGGAATATGAGCAATTTATTCCAGTGATCACCCTGAGAAGTATTTCTGCCTCTGTCCTGCTCCACCTCCAGGCTAAGCTCATTAATTCCACATGGCAAGGAAAGCTCACAATGACTGATCAGACCTTCCCTGCACCAATTCCATGTTTTCCAGGCTCAGACAGGGAGCCCAGCACTGCTCACAGACCAGGCTGAGTGGAAGGAAAGGATGGAGCTGTCAGAGGTGAGAGATGAGTTGTGTTTGGTGCAACACAAGCTGGAATGAGAGGAGCTGAGGCAGGAGCAGGGAAGTGGTGCCTGATTCCCACAGGGAACACCCCAGGGAGGTGAAATCCCCAAGCAGCTCCTTCCCCTTCTCCTGAGCTAAGTCCACCATGCAGAGGTGCTTCTTTCTCTTCTCTTCTCTTCTCTTCTCTTCTCTTCTCTTCTCTTCTCTTCTCTTCTCTTCTCTTCTCATCTCTTTTCTCCTTCTCCCTCCCCTGTTATCCATGTTCTAAATCCCCAAAACCTTGGATTTGCCTCCTGTCAATCACTTCCAACAAAACTGCTTTGGATTTCACTCCTCTGAAGTTTCCAAGGGTTTTCCAGAAGCAGCACCTTCCCTGTGGATAGTTCCAAGTAAATGAGCTACAACAGCACCTACATTTTAATTCCTCTTCCAAACAAAATTCCCTGCCAAATCCACGCAGATCTCCCCCTCAGCTGAGCCAAATGCAATGTTTCATCTTCCCAAAGATAGCAGATTACATAATTAATTTAATATTAATGAACTTTAATGCATGCAGGGCTGTTTGGGAACCACGTTAGGCACAAGGAACCTCCCTGAAAAATTCAACTCCCAAATTAAACGGAGCTTTAATGGAATTTCCAGCTGGAACTCAATTATGGCAAGTTCTTTTTTGTGCTTTGCAGACTAAGCTGAGACCTCACTGTCATTGGTTTATAAAAATAAATCATCAACTCACCAGAAATCATTAAAATAGATGCAATTACAATCCTCAAGACAGCACTAAAGGAAAAATCAGAGCAGGAGGAGGAATTGTAATTGTGGTGTTTTCTTTGCTGTCCCCCAGGCCCAGATATTGCCCTGCTGCCACTTCTGCCTCCACCCCATGGGCAGGAGCTGCTCCTCAGGGAGGAAACTCAGCCTGGATCCCATCCCGGGGAGCAGCAGGGCTGGGAGCACTGGGAAGTGAAACTGGGAATTCTCAGAGCTCCTGAGCTCAGACATCTCTGGCAGGGACACACGAGGAAGGGAACAGCGCAATTCCACCAGCCGGGAATGGTTCTGGGATCCAGGGACAGGGATCAGTGTCCAGGAGAAAAGGAGGCTCAGGGGGGACCTCCTGGCCCTGCACAATCCCTGACAGGAGGGAGGATGGTTCCCAGGGAACAGGGACAGGTGGGACTTGCTCCCTGCAGCTCAGGAAACAGGAGCAGAGGGAACAGCCTCAGGCTGGGCCAGGGGAGATTTAAATGGATTTTGGGAAAATTCCTTCACTGATTTCTCCTCCAGGGCAGTGGTGGAGCTCCCATCCCCTGTAGATGTGGCACTTGTGGACATGAGTCAGTGGTGGCGTCCACAGTGCTTGGAGGACTCCAGGATCTCAGAGGGCTTTTCCATCCTAAACAATTCCATGGTTCTGGGATCTTGGCCAAGCCCTTTGGCTTTCAAACTCGAGTACCCCTCAGGCTGGCCGGGGATGTCCCTGTCCCCTCCTCCAACCCCTGTGTCACTCCCCACCTGGGCAAAAGTCCTCGTGTGTTTCAGTGTTTGAGATATTCCAGACAAGCACAGACCCAGCAGAGGAAAATAAACAGGAATTTTGCTGGGAACAAACCGCTGCCCTGGAGGTTTTTGGCTTTGGACTTTGGAATAAAAGACTCCACACACAACAAACTGTGCACGGTCCCTCTAAACACACTCCACTAGAAAATCTAAGGAATGAAGAAGTGAATTCCACTAAAAACAAACATGAAATTGGATTTTGCAAGAACTCTGTGGAGACCAACTCCATCCATCCAAGCCTTGTCCTTGTTATTTATCCCTTCCTCTTTAAAATTAAGTTCCAAAACACATCCCCTGATAACTCTGGGATTGGTTCACTTCCAGAATGATGGTACCTAGTAAATCATCGTACCTAGTAAATATTTATTTTACTTTATTTTATTTTATTTCATTTTTCCTCTCTGGGATCCTGGGGCTGTTCCTTGTTTTCCTACAGCTCTCCACTCATTGCAAGGATGGAAAATGTGCATATCCATATACAAATTCCATACGCAATGACAAACAACGCTGTCTTGTCTGCCCCACTCATTCCAGTGTGGTATCCAGGGCTGAATTCCCGATTTCCTTGAGCCAATCTAACAGAACACACGAAGCACAAAAAGAAATGAAATCAAAGACAGTTCCAGACATGTTTTATTTTCAGGCAAACAACAGCAAGCCAAACCCCCCCTTGGCTGTGTGGTGGGTTTAAAAGGAGCCTTTGAATCCATGAAATCCTCAAATTCCCTGCTTAATTAGACAAGTGACCTGATGAGAGGGGGCTGCTCCCTGCTGCTTCCAGAGCCACCATGATTTCAGGGAGTCTGTTCGTGCTGCTGCTTCAAAACAATGCTCAGCCAGGCTCTCCAAAATATAATTACACAAATAATCAGCTTCCTAATTAAACAGCCACCCTGAAGGGCTGCAGGACCTGCAGAGTGAGCACCCCGAATGCCCCGACAGGGACAGGAGGACTGAGATCCACACAGGGGCTCCTGAGGAACCTGTGGAGCTCAGGATCCATCCCCATGGGAAAGGAGAACATCCAGACTCAGGTCTGCAGGCATGGGATTCTGGAATCATTCGGGATAGAAAGGATCTCCGAGGTCACCAAACCCAAGCTGTGCCCCATGCCCACCTTGTCCCCAACCCAGGCTCTGAGTGCCGAGGCCACCACTGCCCCATGTCCCCAAGTGCCACATCCACAGGGATTTGAAATCTCTCTAGGGTTGGGGACTCCACCCTGTACCTGTGCCAAGGCTGGGGAACCCTTTTAGGGAAGAAATTTTCCCAAATATCCAATCTAAACATCACAGAATCCCTGAGGCTGGAAAAGAGCTCCAGGATCAGAGTCCCAGCTGTGCCCAATGCCCACCTTGTCCCCAGCCCAGAGCTCTGAGTGCCACCTCCAGGAATTGCTGGGACACCTCCAGGGATGGGCACTCCAACCCTCCCTGGCTGCCCCTGGATCCCTGGCAGTGCCCAAGGCCAGGCTGGACACTGGGGCTGGAGCAGCCTGGGACAGTGGGAGGTGTCCCTGCCATGGCAGGGGTGGCACTGGGTGGGATTTAAGGTCCCTTCCACCCAAACCACTCTGAGATTCCATGCAACTAAAATCTGCTCTCAACAAGTTGGGTTCCACTTGGAAGCTCCTTGGCCATTTCCTGGGACTTCTGATAAAGAGAAGGACATTCCTGGGGGATTCCTACCAAGGGCCAAGGGATATTCCTGTGGGATTCTTGTCCAAGATCATGCCATATTCCTGTGGAATTCCTGCCCAGAGCCATGGAATATTTCCTGTAGGATTCCTGTCCAAGATCATAGGATATCCCTGTGGGATTCCTTCCCAGGTTCATGGGATATTCCTGTAGGATTTTTGCCCTCCTGACTCGGAGCTGGGCCCCACAGCAGCTCACACTGCTCCTGTTCCACATCCTCCCCTCAGGAATTCTTTGCACTTCCCAAAGTCCATTCTTCCCTCACCTGTCTCCCTCTCCCACCCTCAGACAATGCCCAGCAGAGATCCTGCTCCCACCCCATCCATGTTTTTATATCCCAGTCATTAACCCTGCTCTGGCTCTGGGCTCCAGGGCAGCTCCCATCCCTGGAGGTCACCACAGCAGGGATGAATCCACAAAATCCCCACATTAATCCCTGTCCTTCCCCTCACTGCTTCATTTTATGACTCCAAATTTTGCTTATCCTGCACCATAAACTACAGATTCAAATGAAATGCAAATTAAATGCAGATTATATGCCCAGAAGTGGGGTTTTTTTCTGTACTAAAAGAAAACCTTGACCTCTTTACCACCTTCACACCACCACTCAGGGACAGGTTTTGATGAGTGGATGTGGCATTAACGACTGGCTGTGACACTCAGGGCTGGGTGACAGTGGGGACAGTCCCAGGTCAGACTCAATCCTGGAGCTCTTTTCCAACCCAAATGTTTGGATTTTAAGGGATTTAACTCCCTTTGCTCCTGACCATGAGTCTTGTGGTCAGAAAAGTAGAAAATATTTCATTATTTCACAATTTTGACAGTACTTCTTGTGACATCAGCTACATTCTCATTCCCCAAAATATTTTGAGGGAAAACTCCATGAAAAATTAACTGCATTGTTAAAGGGACAGAGCAGGGGAAGGAGAGGTAAAATTCCCTGATTTTTGTTCCCTGTTTTTCTAAATGAACTAAATAAAAATTAAAAAGGACAACTACAAAAACTGGAAGACAAAAAACCAGGCCACCTTTGGAGACCAAGAATAAAACCTCAGTTGCATTGGCAGTGGAGAAAGAGCATCCAAAAAGGAAACAGTAGAATTTAATAAGCACAAAATTCACTCAATATTTGAAAAAAAAAAATTAAATATTCAGAAGAATCTTTAAAAAAGGGGATTGAGAACCTTCAGGTGGTTACACTGTGGGGAGAGGGTTCATAAAGAAACAGGAAACAGCAGGACAAGCTTTATTAAGCGGAGCTCAGTCCCACAAATGCCAAATTGATTAATTAAGAGGAGAGGGAGCAGATTCAGAGGATGTGACTTCTGAGGGAAAACTGGAAAAGTCACACAGGAGGGGGAGGGAAATAACCAACGCCCAGCATGTGAAAAACCCTGGATTAATCAGGATCATCTCCCTGAGCCAGCACTGGGTGAGAGGGATTGGGAAAAGATTCGGGATTTAGAGGCAACAATGAAAATAGAAGAAGTTTCCAACTAAAAGGTGATAAAATGCTGGAACAGCCACCTTGGAGCAACGTCCTTGCTCTGCATTACAGATTTTACTGACATTTATCATCTCCCAGAGGGCTGAGCCCCCCCAGCAGCTCCCTCCAAGGACAGTTCCCCTCCACACCTCCACTGCTGGAGCTCTCCCACTCAGGGAGGCATGAAAACTGGAAATTCCATTCTTTTTTAATCCCAGTTGCCCCAGCTTTGATCCAGCCTGCACCTGAAATCTCCCTGAAAATCCCAGAGGGGATCTTTCAGTCGTATTTTTCCATCAATCCAAGGGCCTGACATGGTGAGGGTCAGCAGTGATAAATGCTCCCAAATATGGATTGATTTATTCATAACCACCCCAATGGGATCCCACCTCTTCCAGGAAAAATCAGCAGGAAAGCAGGAAGAGCTTTTTCCTTGAAAACCTGAAATGAAAATCTCAATGTCCAAAACATCAACAATTCTGGGAAAAAAAAAAATCCAAGAAAATGTCTGATAAGTGAAGTTCTGAACTAAGACCAAGATCAAGGTGAGGGCATTGGGCTTTGTTTGGGTTTAGCTGCTCAACTTTATAGATGAGCAACATCTTCCCTGGACTCGTGGAAAACCAATGGCCTTTCCAGAGTGCATCCATTATTTAAAAAACTAACAGTGAAATATTAAACTTTGATGAGGTTTTGTTTGCTTTGCTCTTCTGGAAGCAATAGATTAAAATTCCACTGAGTTTGTATTATTGATTCCACCGCTGCCTCTGCAGCAGATACAAAATAAATGAGCTGCACATTAAGTCAGCCCAGGCTGAGGAGTTAATTGTTTGTGTGGTTGGTGAAACACAATCTGTGATTTTTCACAGCTGAAAAAAATCTCCGCAGAAACACGGGAAGGAGCAAAAGGCAAAGCTCCAGCAGCTCTGATATCTGTTATTTAAAATACATCAAAATCAAGCCAAATCCAGCAGGGAGCCTGTGTCACTGCTCTGTGTTTGTCACAGCAGGGACAGGATCACTCCTGCATCCAGAGCAGCGGGAGCTCATCCTTATCCCCAGCCCAAGAGGCTGAGAGAGCTGCCAAATGTCCACCCAAAGGGAATTTGGTCACTTGATTTCACTCCAAAATAATTTCCTTGTCCACTTGCTCCTCTCCTGTTCAGACCTCCTTACCAGTTTGTTGGTTTTCTCAGCTTTTACAAAGCCAGGGTAACTGGGAGACATTTAAAAAGATTTTATTCCATTATCAGTCTCAATGAACAGTGAGACACCAGAGATGGAAAACTCAATGCCGTTCCATCAGAAGCCAACCTGTTTCCTGGTTACAATCATAAATTGTAAATTTATAATCACAATTACAATCACAGTCACAATACAATTATAATTACAATTTGTAATTGTAAATTTATGATTTGTAATTATAAATTTATAAATTTCTTGGTTACATTTATGAATGTTTTTCAGCTTATTAGCTTTTGCTACACAATGCTGCTATTACTTCTGACACTAATCACTTCTATTTTTTTCCCTACGTGGTCCTGTTACAATGCATCTTTATAGTTCTAATTCTCTAAAATATCTGGTCTTTTTGCAAGGCCATCTTTTGAAACTTGTTTTTAGTTCAGTCTCTCTCAGCAATGTCATCTCCATTCCATGGCCTTGCTAAGCCAGCACACCTCATCTCAGAGTTTGCACACACATGGACACGGCTGTGTGAGCTTTCTGTCAGGCTTTGAGAATCCTTTACAAATCCATTTCTCACATCTCCCCCTCTTTTTTGGCCTGTGAAAACTCTTTTGTTGGTTTTATTTATCATCAGCTGGACACAGTGAAGCACACAAGGCACTGTTACTAATATTACTACCATATTAATTAATGTATAAAAATTTATTTTGTAAAGCTCTTTTACTTAAGGTGTAAAGTTCTGTCCTTCAAACAAATTCTCCAACTAGGATCTCTTGTCTGTTTTAATTTGATTTGTTAAATCGGGAAAATTATTTTTAAATTGATTTTTTTTTTCCCAACAATCTAACCTCCAATGGTCGGATCAATGCTCAGCTCAGTGGCTTTTATCACTGTGATGGGCAAATTCAGGTGCTCCCAAGAAATACCAGGAAATCCCCTCCAGAACCACCCTGGGAGAGCTGCAGCCACTCAGAGAAATCTGGGGAACATCTCCTGGAGCAATTCCAGGGGAAGCAATGAGTCTTCCTGCCCATTTTCCTTCTTTTCCATGCTGAATCCTTGACATTTGGATAACAGCTCCAAAGTGTGGCATCTGGATTGGATTTTAGAGAATCAGCTCTGTCCACCCACAAAACTCCTTCCCATTAATGTCAGCTGGGCCTGGGCACAGGAATAATAAATTCAGTGGAAAATCAACTGAAATTTAGGAAAACTGCCTCCCATTCCTGCTCTAATGCTCCCAAATGAAAATGTACTCTCAGCTTCGGGAAAAGGGACACCGTGACCTTTCCAGGAGCAGGGAAAGAAGACTTCTAATCTAAATAACAAAGAAAGGTTGTACCTACAATCTTTTAAATATGAGGGAGACAAGGATATAAATCCCACTGACCAGGGAAAGGCAATCAGAGTGATGGATTACAGCCAATCCAGGAGAGATGGGAGAGGGAGAGAACACTCTGATCCAAATTATTCCACAAAATTACCCACAGCCCACTCCAGCTTGGCAGCAAAATGCCTCATTCCCATCCCCAGAAAGGCTTTTTCCACCCCGGGCATCCCAGGGTGCTCATGCAGTTGGAATCTTCACTTTCTACAGGAGAAAATTTCTCCCTTTTTTCCCAGATAAAATGCCCAGGATGGAACTCCATGGGCTGTTTTTACAGCCAGCAGGATCAGAGAGGAGAAGGGAAGGAAAAATCCCTTTTCTGTGGAATTTTAGTGACTTTTGCACTATCCCAGGGTCCTCATGCAGTTGGAATCTCCACCTTCTGCAGGAGACAACTTCTCCCCTTATTTTCCAGCTAAAATTCCCAGGATGGAACTCCATGGGCTGCTTTTACAGCCAGCAGAATCAGAGAGAAGGGAAGGAAAAATCCCCTTGTTCTTTGGGGTTTTAGGGACTTGTGCACCACAGCAAAAACAGAATTCTCTGGATACACCTGGAGAACTCTTGCACAGCCTTTCAACCCAACAAGATCCCCTCAAGAAATCCCATTTTCCCAGTGGGAATGTTGGGTGTGCCCTTCAGGATACAGCAACGTTGGATATTTATCCAAATTCTCCCAATGTCACAACAGCAGAGCAAATACCAGCTGATTTCTGCACAATTCCCTTGGTTTTCCCAAGAATATCCAGGATTAAGGATGGAGGCTCCTGCTTAAAGCCACTGGACTTATTCCCAAGAAATTTCCTGTAATCCAGAGCCAGGTAGGGAAACCAAACCACATCTGATATAACCAACCAAAATCTGCTGTACCTGCACAAGATGGGATGGAAAAACAACTGCTCCAGACCTGGAATCAGGCACCAGCCAGCCCTTCCCAAGAAATGTGGGAATGCTTGGCTCGTCCTTTGGATCCCAACCCCCCTTTGCCAGCTGATGCTCCTTTTCATGGAGAACAGAGCATTTGGTATTTCAGAGAGTATTTGATAGTTCATTTTGTTTGACAACAGGCAAAAGGAATCTGTGATGGAAAACTGCAATTCCACCCAAAATGCTTCCAGCTCTGTGGGGAGAGCACAGATAGTACTACTACTACTATTGTTATTATTATTATTATTATTATTATTATTGGTGGTGGTGTTAATAATAATAATAATAGCAATACTACTGTTACTAATAATAACAACAATAAAAATAAAATATAATAATAATTATTGTTATTATTAATAGTAGTAGTAATGATAATAATAATAATAATAGTAATAATAATAGTAATAATAATAAAAATAATCCATAGACTTAGATTTATTTCCTGGCTAAGATCCAGGATTCCAGATTCCATCGAAGCTGGGAATTCCGAGCCAAAGGGCAGCAGCCCCTGCTGGATGAGGCCATCTCCAATCTGCCCTTGGTCAGAATGGGGAATGGCTGAGCTGTGCCAAGGTTTAGGATGGATTTTAGGAAAAGGTTCTTCCCTTCCCAGAGGGGGGGGATGAGGACAGGAACAGCTCCCCAGGGAATGGGCACGGCCCAGAGGCTGCCAGAGCTCCAGAAGAGCTCGGAAAATGCCCAGGGTGGGATTGTTGAGGTGTTGGGATGATCCTTGAGGTCCCTTCCCACTCAGGAAATTCTATCCCACAGTTCCACCACCCCACATTGCCCTTAGTGGATTTCCCCCCTCAATTTTCAGCGTTTTCAGCAGCAAATTTCACTTTGTCACCTAAACACCACCCAGCAAGCAGGACTAAAACCTCCCTCCTGTTTCTCATATTAAAATACAAATAATTTCATGTAATTTAAATAATTCCACTCCATCCAGACACGGTGACTCCACATGGAAACATTTTCCCAAACTCTTTCCTGCTTCATTCCTTTGGACTGAAAAAAGAAAATAGTCCCACTTAGCTCACCATAATTCCAAGAGAATTTCTTGTGCAAGAATAAAATAAAATTCTTCAAGGGGCACTTCTGAAGATTCATTTCTGTAGGTGCTGCAAATAGGCTGTACCCAAACATAATGAATATAATTCTCTTGTCAGGTTTAGTGTAATTTTTATTTGCTGATAGGTCCTGGATGGGATAATAAAGCTTCCAATACAAGCCTGTTATTGTCAGGCACAGAGAGGAAATGAGATATTTATTCCAGCCAATATCTCTGCAATGGGTGCTATTAAAGAAAGGATTTGCAATGTGGTGTTGGGGAAAAAAAAAGAATATATTTAGTTAAGTGGGTAAACACCTTCAGAGGAACTAAAAATATTAGGTTCTGAAGGGTTTTACAATCCAAGAACAGAAAATTCTTAGGAGATGAGGAAATCAAAAAATATCATTATTGCTAGAAGTGCTGCTGAAACCAGCCCAGCTTTACAGCAAAATTAAAGAACACAATGAAGTTGCTGGGAATAGGAGTCAAGAAGCACCTTTTTATGTGAAAAACCTCCCAAAACCCCAAGCTGCTGGAGTGCCACAGGGCTCAGCACAGGAAATGTCACACCAGGACATTTTTCAGTCACATTAAAGGATCCACTCAGCCCTTCTGCCTTCACAGCTCATTTCTGACACCCCCTTCAGCCAAAATTCCTGGAGCTCAGGGCAGCAAATGAGGAATATCGAGGAAAACAAACCCCAAACAAAAGGTGGAAAAGGATTTTCAAGCATCCAAATGAATCCCACTGTCTGTTAGTGGCTAAGCTGAGAAGTTTCAAATTTAAATTGTTACAAAAGGTTTTAAAGTGAAGAAAATTGCCAGGTTAAGCAGGACTCACAAAGCAGTGACAATAAAGAAATCAATTACGATGACAGGTTTTATTAATAATAAGAAGAATAATTTTAATTATTATTATCATTATTATTATTTCTAATAGCTTTAGATGTTGTATTTGATCTCAGATTATCTTTAAACAAAATGAAAATGCACTCTGGGATGATTCATTATGCACAGATCAAAAGTAACACTAAAAGCCCTGCAATAGAGAATTTCAGTGCTTTCAAGGCAAAAAGTTTCTTTCAAACAGATTTCTTTGTTTTTACACCACAGACATTGGATTAAATCTATCTGAGATAAAAAAAAATAAATGGTGCTAGACAGGAAAAAAATAATTTAGAGGCAGAACTTGAGATGTCTCCAAATGTTCCAGCCCATAAAGAGCCAGGGTTTCCTTCAGGAGCTGATAATGAGCCAGAATTATCCAAGCAGGCTGCTCCAAAAGCCATTCCCAGACTGGATAACGGCAGGGAGGAGATTTGGGAACGCCCCTGCAGAACCTCCCTCTCTCCCTCAGGGAGGATGATGGGAAATAATTCCATGGAAAATGGGAATTATTCCCGCACAATCTCTGGAAGGCGGAGCCGTGGGGGGCTCAGGGAAGGCACCTGACATTTCCCTCCTGTGCTCTCCTGCAACCAACGCAATAAAGGGAATAAAAACCGGATCCTCGAGGAGCCTTTGGAGACTCCTGTGGCGGTGCCAACATCGAGGAGAGGAACCAAAACGCTCCCAGAACAACCCAGGGTAGATGGCATGGAGCAGGGATGGAGCGGGAATAAAGCGGGAAAAAATCGGGAATAAAATGGGAATGAAAAGGGAATGGAGTGGGAATAAATTGGGAATAAAGAGGGAATAGAGTGGGAATAAAGCACGAATAAAGTAGGAATGGAGCAGGAATGAAGAGGGAATGGAGCGGGAATGAAGTGGAAATGAAGCAGGAATAAAACAGGAATAAAGCAGGAATGAAGTGGGAATAAAGTGGGAATGGAGCGGGAATAAAGTGAGAATAAAGTGGGAATGGAGCAGGAATAAAGTGGGAATAAAGTGGGAATAAAGTGGGAATAAAGCAGGAATAAAGCAGGAATAAAGAAGGAATAAAACAGGAATACAGTGGGGAAAAAAATGGGAATAAAGCAGGAATGGAGCAGGAATAAAGTGGGAATAAAGTGGGAATAAAGCGGGAATAAAGCAGGAATAAAGCAGGAATAAAGAAGGAATAAAACAGGAATACAGTGGGAAAAAAAGTGGGAATAAAGCAGGAATGGAGCAGGAATAAAGTGGGAATGGAGCGGGAATAAAGCAGGAATAAAAAAGGAATAAAGTGGGAATAAAACGGGAATAAAGCAGGAATACAGTGGGAATAAAACTGGAATAAAGCAGGAATAAAGTGGGAATAAGGCAGGAATAAAGCAGGAATAAAGCAGGAATAAAGCAGCTTGTGCTCACTGCAGCCCTGGATGGGCCTTTCCCAGTCCCGGATTGTTTTCCGTGGCCTCTGTCAGCAGCTGCTTTATCCCAACAAAAGAATCCCAGGAATCATCTTTAAAGTGGAAATAAACCATGGAGCCCCACTCTCACAGACTCCTACAAAAATTTTAAAAATCCCACCCCTCTCCTTTGCCACTCTCCCAAATTCCCAAGTTATTCCAAACCCTCCAGTGTCCATTGAGGCAGTCTCACCTCTCAGTTTAAAACAGCTTTTGTTCTCCCTAATCCAACCCTTTCCCTCGATATTCACCCCTAGTTTCCCACAGCCTTTCCATTTTTCTCATCTTCACGATGGTTTTTGTTGCTGTTTTGGGTTTTTCCTTTTGTTTATGCCGAGACCTCGATTTGCTGCACCCCACAGTGAGTGGATCTGTGACTATAAAGAGACAAAACCCCCCAAATTATTTGTGCCAAAAACCAGAGCCCACATTTCCCTCGGAATTTCCAGCCTGGAATAGTGGCATGCTCCAACCCTTAACTGAGGGACTGGAAAGGATAACAGGGATCAGATCTGCAAGAGGGGGCAGGCAGGGAGCTGCCAGGGTTGCAGGGAATTTATTCCAAATAATCCAATTACTCCTGCTTTCAGGGAAGCTTTGAAGGGCAATAAAAGGGTGCATGAAATTCAGAACCTGTCATTACCAGAGAATGCTCAGAGAAATAAAAGGCTGCACCTTCTGTACACAAGAACAGGAATTAAATCAGGTTTTTTTCTCCAGGAAAGAGAGCAGAGGCTTTGGAGAGATTTGTTGAAACCAGCAGCAGACAAAGAGACAACTTGAATATCAAAGGAAAGAGCAGGGAGCAACCAATAAAACCTAAATTAAAATGAAATACAGATGTTTTCACATCCTAAGCCAACCTGTTGGAACAGGCAATGCATTAAAACAGGAGAAGGAAGATAAAAGAGCCTCGGAATGAGAAATTGTGAAGATTCCTTGGCCTGAGGAAAAATCCGGCAGAAATGATTACAGGGCAAAGAGCATTTTAATCCTAAAAGATGTGCAGAGATTGAATAGGGCACAATTATTAAATTGGCTTTTCCAAACACAGAACCTGAGTTTGGGCACTGACCTTAGCAGGCAGGTTTAAAACTGGGATTAAACAGATCAGAAGGGATTTTTGAGGGATCACAGAGGTTCATGAATAAGATGGAACATTCATACCATGAAAGTCAGAATTAAAAAAAGATGGAATTCTTTCAGTGTAGGTGAATAAAGGAACAGAGGGCGGGTTGAATGCAAGGCTAAAACTGGAAAATCTCAAAATAACAGTTTGAACAGGAGCTCAGCTCTGCTCTGGCCCCATGTTGGAAACAAACACCATTTGTGATGGTTTGGGGTTCCCTGCCTGCTCTCCCTCCTCTGTAGGGATCCAAAATCCCAGAATTCCAGACTGGTTTGGGTGGGAGAGGATCCTAAATCCCACCCAGTGCCAGCCCTGCCATGGCAGGGACCCCTCCCACTGTCCCAGGGTGTCCCAGTGTCCAGCCTGGCCTTGGGCACTGCCAGGGATCCAGGGGCAGCCACAGCTGCTCTGGCAATTCCAGCCCAGCCAGCAATTCCCAGTTCCCAATCTCCCACCCATCCCTGCCCTCTGGCAGTGGGAGCCATTCCCTGGCTCCTGTCCCTCCATCCTTGTCCCCAGTCCCTCTGCAGCTCTCCTGGAGCCCCTTCAGGCCCTGCCAGGGGCTCTGAGCTCTCCCTGGAGCCTTCTCCTCTCCAGGGAACATTCCCAGCTCTCCCAGCCTGGCACCACCAGCCCCTGGCAGGTGCCACTCTCAGGTGTCCCCAGCTGCCACATGGGGCCACCAAACCCCCCCTGTCAAGGTGGGGCCTGGCAGATCCCACCCAGTCCCTCATTCCTTGGGATTTTTCCAGAGCAGAAGGGGAAAATCCCAGCTCTGCCTCCTGGCATTGGATGGGGAAGATCAATTGAAATTTTGGGATTTTCTGCCCTGCCAAAGACCATTCCCAGAGGAATCCCAGCTCTGCCTCCTGGCATTGGATGGGGACGAGTTTGGATGAAGATCAATTGAAATTTTGGGATTTTCTCCTCTGCCAAAGACCATTCCCAGAGGAATCCCAGCTCTGCCCTGTGTCCCCAAGTGCCACATCCACAGATTTTAAATCCCCCAGGAACGGCGACTCCACACTGCCCTGAGAAGTGGGAAAGTCTGGGAATTTGGAATTTCCCCTTCTCAGAGCTGGTTTTGCCCCAAATCTGAGTTCCAGCAATAATTCTGATGAGCTCTGTTCTCCCCATGACCACAAACAAGGCTGGAGCATTCAGAGCCATAATTATCATTTTTAGCTCTCATTTCCATCCACACAGTAATTGATCTGCATTTCTAGGAGACCAACAAACCTGGATACCTCTAATTTCCCTCTTCCCTCCTGCTCTCATCCTCTAGAGACACTTTTATATTTATTAAACCCTGTACCAAATGAACAATAAATCCATTTTCAACATAAATAATAAATATTAAAATAAATAAACAGTGCTTCCTGCTGCCCAGCCACGAATTTAAAGTGCCATGGCAGAACAGAGATGTTCACTAATTAGCAGAGTTTATTTTAACTCACCATAAACACCTCAAAAAGAAAATATTTGAGTCCAACAAATCAGTTTTGATCTTAATCACTTTGTGCCCAAGCAACATTTGCAGCAGAAAGTCGCCCAGCAAAGGAACAATAAAAATCATTTTATTCCAAACAGGATTTTTCCAGTGTTTTAATACTTGGAGATTTTTAATTTATTGTAAGCAAATGATGCATGAAATACTTTTTAATGCCTGGAACCCTCGATGCAAAATTGCATGGGCACAAAAATAATCTGATTTTATTTTTACTGAATGGATTCTGAGGGTTTTAAGCCTTGTGTGCATCATTAAACAACACCAATGTTAGCTCATACAATAGATATAATATATACTTCTAATTAACGGCTCTGAGATGAGAATTCCCTCTCCCACCCAGTGCCAGAGAACCTCAGGATCCAAAATCCCGAGGGATTTGAGGGCCTTTTGTGGGTTGAGTTCCAGCATTTAATGAAAGGCAAGAAGAACAACCCCCGGGTCCAATCACAACCTGAAGTTTGACAGAAGAAAATGAGCTCCAGGTGGGCGAGAAGATTCCCAAGGGGAAGCTCAAGTGGGACATCAGCAGGAGTTTCCCCAAGGAAAGGGTGGCCAGGCCTTGGAACTGCCCAGGGATGTTTGCAGTGCCCAAGGAATCCCTGGAGGTGTCCAAGGAATTCTGGGGGTGGCACTCAGAGCTCTGGGCTGAGAAGCTGTGAAGCTGTCTTCTTCTCTGAGAAGATGTGGGAGCCATTCCCTGGCTCCTGTCCCTCCATCCTTGTCCCCAGCCCCTCTCCAGCTCTCCTGGAGCCCTTTCCAGCCCCAGGCAGGCTGGGAATGTTCCTGCAGCCTCAGGAATGGGACAGCCCAGGCAGGAACTCCAAACCCACCTGGAAATGGCTCCTGAGGGCTCCATCACCTGGGCACTCCCAGTTTCATTTTGTGTTGTGGGCAAATCCTCCCAAAGCACTTCCTCCCTCCCTGAAATGAATAATTTTATCCTTTTAAAAATTATTTACGACTATCCAGGCTTAGCTGCAAATACCCTTTTCATCTTTGAGAACTTGAGGAGTATTAAACTTTTTATCACCACAGCTTCTCTGGGAATTTTGAAGGCCTCCCCATCTCCACAGGGAAGAAAAGGTTGGGAAGGTGATGCTGAGTTATTCCTCCCATGTTCTGGAGAAGGAATTTCAGCAGTGCCTTGGAAGAGTCCATGGAAAAGGAAGAGTTCAGAGGAGGAAAGGATGGATATGAACTCCACATTAACACTAATGACAAAACCATAAATCATGGCCAGGCTTAATAAAAGGGATCCTGTGGGGAGCTGCCCAGGAGAGGTTTCCAATTGATTTTTGGATCACTCAGGTAATTCCAAGATCAATAGGACACAAAACCCACCGATTTGTGCTTGTTAGCAGCACAATTAGAGTTTATAAAACCTGGTCCACAGGGGAGACAAGGCATGGAGGGGCAGGAGCCAGGGAATGGCTCCCACTGCCAGAGGGCAGGGATGGGTGGGAGATTGGGAACTGGGAATTGCTGGCTGGGCTGGAATTGCCAGAGCAGCTGTGGCTGCCCCTGGATCCCTGGCAGTGCCCAAGGCCAGGTTGGACACTGGGACACCCTGGGACAGTGGGACGTGTTCCTGCCAATGCAGGGGTGGGATGAGCTGGGATTTAGGATTCTTTCCCACCCAAAACTGGGATCCCAACCCAGTCTGGGATTCTCCATGACTGGGAGAGGCTGGAAGCAGCAAAGAGCAGGAAAGTTCCCAAGCTGGAGCTGTTCCAGGAGCTGGGAGCAGCAGCTCCTGATGGGAGATCTGCAGTTCACCCCAGGCACTCCTGAGGAGCTTCGTGCTGGGATCCCAGGCACTGCTTTTCCCCTGAAAATGCAGGAAAATGGACAAATTCCAAGCCCCAGCAAATTCTTTTCACTCCAACCCTGGCCTGATCCCCTGCTGCACTCCACACACAAATCCCTGCTGCCCTCATTTTTGCCAGATTTGTGCAACCCATCTGTTCTGCTCAACTCTTCCCAGCTTTTCAGGCCAAAGTAACTGCTTTTTTTATGTTCTTTATGCATATTTATGATAATTTTCCTTCTTCCAGCCAAATTCCCATTTTCTGC
Source organism: Passer montanus (assembly GCF_014805655.1). Lineage (NCBI taxonomy): Eukaryota > Metazoa > Chordata > Aves > Passeriformes > Passeridae > Passer > Passer montanus. The sequence continues at coordinate 1,157,236 of NW_024358723.1, forward strand.
AGGATCCATCAGTGGCCAAACTGCCTCCTGTAGCCACAGGACTCCAACAGGTGGAGCAGCTCTTTCAAGCGAGTTCCTGTGCAGAATTCAAGGGAATAAATGAAAATATTCAGCATTTGCTGTCCCTTCTGGAAGGGCTGTGACTGCAGGAGCAGAACTGGGAAGGAATTCCCTGGAATCATTCAGCCTGATGATCCTCATTCCCAATTTAAAGGAAAATATGGAAAAATGGGAGCAGAATGTGACTTGGCGGTGTCTTTCTTTCACTTGGTGTGTGGATGAAAAACTGATTCCTGAGGAAATCTGGAGAGACCTGAGGAACAAGTGAGGAACAAAAGTGTTCCCTCGCCATGGAAAATGAGAATTCCCAGTCTCCTATTTTCAGCAACGCTCTTCTGTTTTAGGGAAGCTGAGAAAATCTCCTCAGCTGTCCCAAAGTGCAGCTTTTAAAATGCCAGGGAGGAAAAGCAGCTTTTGGGTCCTCTCTTGGCTCCCCTGGAAGGAGTGGGAATTTCCTGCAGTGACTTTCCAGCTCATGGAAAGGCTGCTAAGGTTATCCAAACAGCTCTGAGAGAAATGTGAGTGGAGAAACACATGGGAAAAAGTACCAAATTATGGCTCTGAGGGAGCGATCGGGGAAAGCAGGATGGAGATCAAGGAGAGTGAGATGGATATCAAGGAGAGAAGGTCCAGGAGAACCTGAGATTACCCAGACCTGGGATCATAAGTTGCAATAAATTCTCAAGAAAATCATGGAATTGTTTGGGATGGAAGGGACTTTAAATCCCACCCAGTGCCAGCCCTGCCATGGCAGGGACACCTCCCACTGTCCCAGCCCCAGTGTCCAGCCTGGCCTTGGGCACTGCCAGGGATCCGGGCTGTGACTGCAGGAGCAGAACTGGGAAGGAATTCCCTGGAATCATTCAGCCTGATGATCCTCATTCCCAATTTAAAGGAAAATATGGAAAAATGGGAGCAGAATGTGACTTGGCGGTGTCTTTCTTTCACTTGGTGTGTGGATGAAAAACTGATTCCTGAGGAAATCTGGAGAGACCTGAGGAACAAGTGAGGAACAAAAGTGTTCCCTTGCCATGGAAAATGAGAATTCCCAGTTTCCTATTTTCAGCAGCGCTCTTCTGTTCTAGGGAAGCTGAGAAAATCTCCTCAGCTGCCCCAAAGTGCAGCTTTTAAAATGCCAGGGAGGAAAAGCAGCTTTTGGGTCCGCTCTTGGCATTTTCTGATTTTTTTGTACTATTGCATTTGTATTTTAATATTCCTAGTAAAGAACTGTTATTCTTATCCCCACATCTTTGCCTGAGAGCCCCTTAATTTCAAAATTACAATAATTCAGAGGGAGGAGGTTTGCATTTTCCATTTCAGGGGATGCTCCTGCCTTCCTCAGCAGACACCTGGCGTTTCAAACCGAGACAATCAATGCAGGAGTTTTATCACAATAAATCCAGGTCTGCAGCTGCCCAGAGCCCAGGATCACTGTGCTGGATCCAGAGGGAGCCCCTGGAGCACTGCAGCACCATGGACAGGAATCCATGCTGGAATCTGAATGGATTTTAAAATCTCTTCTTTGGGCAGTGCCAAGCACCTGTTGGGACAGGGCCAGGCTGGGATTGGGATCATCCCCCTCGGCAGCTGAAGCCAGAGTGCTCCTGCCAGCCCAGGTGTGGCATCCCAAAATCCCAGCCTGCAGAAAGGACACTCAGCTTTCTGGGACTGCCTTGGCCAGGATAAAACTGCTCCTTTATCCTCCTCCAAAGCAAAACAATCCCACAGGAACACCTGGACACAACACTGGGCTGCCCACCCGCAGAACATGGAATCTTCTCCACACCTGTGCCATCCCAACCAATAAATGTGCAATTCCTACCTCGTGTCCATCACACTTCAATAAAAATTCCTTAATTGGTTGTTTCTAGGAGTACAGGAGCCATTAAGGTAATTAAATCCCAGCCTGGCTGATGAAGGACACTGCCATTAAACCCCATTTACAAACTCCTTGTGCTTCATCTCCTCACCCTGGGGGTCCCACTGAAGCTGTTTTGGGGCTTCACTCTCATGGTTGATAAATCCATTAAATTGTCCGTGCTGAGATCTCCAGCAGGGAAGATTCCCAATTTTCCAGTTTCTGCTCCCACAGCTGTTAGAATATGAAATTATCTCGACAACATCTCAAATCAAAATGAATATTGATAAAAGCATACAGATATCCCTCCCTGAGTCCCTGAGGTCTGAACCACACCTCAGTCCCAGGATGAAAGAATCTCAATCCCAGGATGGTTTGGGTTGGAAGGGACCTTAAATCCCATCCAGTGCCACGGGCAGGGACACCTCCCACTGTCCCAGCCCCGTCCAGCCTGGCCTTGGGCCTGCCAGGGATCCAGGGGCAGCCACAGCTGCTCTGGGCACCTCTGCCAGTGAATGATGCCCAGATTATTCCCATAAGGCACCAGTGAGGACATTTTCCAGAATTACCTCTGGAATCCCACCAGAAAAGCCATCAAACATTCCCAGGTGACCCCAGAGGCACAGCAAAGCCAAGCTGGAAGAGCCCCGGCCTCAGCCCATTCCCAGGCTCGATCCCATCAGGATTTATCCCATTCCCAGGCTCTATCCCATCAGGATTATCCCATTCCCAGGGCTCTATCCCATCAGGGTTATCCCATTCCCAGGCTCTATCCCATCAGAGGGACACCTCCCACTGTCCCAGCCCCGTCCAGCCTGGCCTTGGGCCTGCCAGGGATCCAGGGGCAGCCACAGCTGCTCTGGGCACCTCTGCCAGTGAATGATGCCCAGATTATTCCCATAAGGCACCAGTGAGGACATTTTCCAGAATTACCTCTGGAATCCCAGCAGAAAAGCCATCAAACATTCACAGGTGCCCCCAGAGGCACAGCAAAGCCAAGCAGGGAAGAGCCCCAGCCTCAGCCCATTCCCAGGCTCGATCCCATCAGGGTTTATCCCATTCCCAGGCTCTATCCCATCAGGATTATCCCATTCCCAGGGCTCTATCCCATCAGTCCCATCAGGATTAACCCATTCCCAGGGCACAGGCAGGTGGCACAGACACTCCAGGTGTCCCAGCAGGATGGGACATCTCGGAGCTGGAGCAAACCCAGCCCTGTCCCCACCCAGCCCAATGCAAACCTTCCCAACACAACTCAATCCCACCAGGAAATGGGAAATCAGGAAGGAAATAAACCCAGGACTTCCCATCATTAGTATTCCCTGGCTTCAAGCAGTTCCATGGATTTTTAGCTGTGACTCAGGAGCTTTTCCATGCCTGGAAATTGCTGTGCCAGCCCCACGGAAAAATCAATGCTAAAGAAATCCAAGCCCTCTGAATCCTTTGGAGCATCAATAAATGCCCATTTTGCCCCAAAATTTATCCAAATTAAGAGGCAGCTCTTAAACAATTACACATTTACCCTCCGTTTGCATCCATGGGAGCTTTTCCTGCTCCACTCGGGAAAGAATTCTGGATTTGATGGGAACAGCAGCACACACAACACGCCAAAAGGACAATGATGCTTTTGATGGGAATTCTGGATTTGATGGGAACAGCAGCACACACAACACGCCAAAAGGACAATGATGCTTTTTATGGGAATTCTGGATTTGATGGGAACAGCAGCACACACAACACGCCAAAAGGACAATGATGCTGCCAGCCCCAGTGATTTTAGGAAGTTTCTCCGTTTCATGGCACGTGGATTATTCCCCACATGCCACAAACAGCTCAGCAAGGTCAAATAAAAATCAAGATTAGCAGTTAGGGCCACAGGAACATCTCCAGGATGGAATTCCAGCTTGTTGTTCCCAGGGATTTGATCCCTTCTGTGAAATGTTAATTAACAGAGGGAAGCACGAGGTTGGGTTTGGGAGAGCTGAGCCAGGCTGGGGAAACTTTTCCAGGGAGCAGTGGAGCTGGAATTAGGGAGGATGTGCAGCCCCATGGATGTCCCACAGGGCTTTTCCAGCCCTGATCCCAACCTCCAACACTTCAGAATGTCCCAACACTTTGGGTTTGAGACCCAAATCTGGGCTTTCTCCAAGAAAACCCTCCTCAGATCCACCCTCTCCCTGCTCCACCTCCTCCTCTGTATCTCAGGGACAACAGTGACCCTTAAAGACTTTTTTCCACTCTTTTCCCAAGAAACATTCCTTATTTCACTTGTGCCCAACTTCCAAATACATATTTATATGCATTAATCACAAACTTTTCATAGGAGAACTAACATAAATTAAATGAAGCTGAATTTTAGCAGACTTTGAAAAAATTGTCTTTCCCTCAGAGAAAAAGTTTACCCTCCCAGGCCAGTTTTAAGTAAATAACTCTCTTCCCAAGAAACCTGCTTCCCAGGAAAAATACCTGAGAGTCCCTTTGTTTCTATATATTATATATAAAATTTAAAATTTTTTCTCCCCCCAGGCCAGTTTTAAGTAAATAACCCTCTTCCAAGAAACCTGCTTCCCAGGAAAAATACCTTATAGTCCCCTTGTTTGATATATATTATATATAATTTCCCTAAGTAGACATAAATCATCATTTTTTGTCCTATTTTGCACTTTGATTTACCAGGAAAAGCCAATTTGCTGTTCCTGCAGTACTGGGGGAAAGCAAAATATTTAAGAATTCTTGGAGAAAGTTTCTCTGATTTTTTTTTTCAGGAGCAGAGTGGCCATGCTGGACAGGGAAAATTCACCTGTCACCCTTTTCCAACAGAAGGGAAATGCCACAGGATCCATCACTAATATACAGTCACATTTATCTGTATAATACAAATTTGCATTAATATGAATTTGTATTAATATATATGTGCATTAATATGTGTCATGTATATATAATATACACCATATTTCTATATTAAAAATAAATATAGAAATATGTAATCATTAATATATAGTCACATATATCTGTATAATATAAATTTGTGTGGATGTGAATCTTTATGGATATATATTTGCATTAACATATGTTGTATATATATATTATATACCATATAAAATATATTAAAGATCAAGTCAATATATAAATATACAAAATCATTACTATATACTCATATATATCTCTATAACATAAATTTGTATTGATATGAATTTGTATGGATATATATTTGCATTAATCTATGTGGTATATATATAATATATACAATATAAAATACATTAAAGATCAATACAATACATAAATATATATAATCATTAATATATAGTCACATATGTCTGTATAACATAAATTTGTATTAATATGAACTTGTATAAATATATATTTGCATTAATATATATAATATGTATATTATATATAATAATATGTTATATATAATGGATTATGATATACATAAATTATAATATATAATATATATTATATAATATATGTTATATAATATATATTTTATAAATATATTATCTATTATATACTGTATATTTATATCTATTATATACCTAGACGTATTATAGACCTATTATATACTTATTTATATCTATTATATATAATATATACATAAAATATATTAAATATCAATATATATATAGATATAGAATTATTAATGTTTGAAGCCCTCCAAGATGATCCAGCCCAACCTTTGACCATTCCCACTGTGTCCACTAATCCACACCCCAAAGTGCCACATCTCCTTTTTGGATCATTTAATATCCAAAAGAGTTCTTAGGAATATCAATTTCCCTTTTCTTTGTCTGTTTCTTCTTTTCCAAGCTCGGTTCCCATCCAGGCTGGTCCCAGGGAATCCCTGAGCTCCCTTTCCTCATCCCTGACTTGTTCCAGTGCCTTCCTCAGCCCTGTAACTCCACTCCTTCCACTCCTCCTCCTCCTCTCCTCATCCCAAACCCAGCAGCTGCTTCCCAAAGGCAGCGAGAGGCCAGCAGGGCTCCGCTCCTCATTTCTGCAGCAAAACTCCTCCAAAGCCAGGCAGGGACGCAGGGCTGGGCTCAGCCATGCCAAGGAGCGCCTTAATGAGGCAGAAACAGCCAAAATTGATTTTTAATTTCAGATTTTAATTTGTCAGGAGCATCTCAGTGGCTTTTAAATGAGATTTAAACCCCTGTAGCTCCACTTCTCCTCCTCTCCTCATCCCAAACCCAGCAGCTGCTTCCCAAAGGCAGCGAGAGGCCAGCAGGGCTCCGCTCCTCATTTCTGCAGCAAAACTCCTCCAAAGCCAGGCAGGGACGCAGGGCTGGGCTCAGCCATGCCAAGGAGCGCCTTAATGAGGCAGAAACAGCCAAAATTGATTTTTAATTTCAGATTTTAATTTGTCAGGAGCATCTCAGTGGCTTTTAAATGAGATTTAAAGCGTATTTTATTCCGCCAGGAATGGGCTCAGCCACCGGCTAAAATTGGATTAGCGGCTCCAGTGCCTGATTAGGAAGAGGGTTGGAAGTTGAATTTTGGAACATTCTGGGCCACATCTCATGAATCCACCCTTAAGGAACCTGTTGGGTTGGTGTGGGGTTTATACATAAAGGGGAATTCAGGAAACAGACACAAATATGGAAACATTTACCACGGGGAATTTAGGAATAAAACAAATACAGAGACATTTAACTGAATTCAGGAACAGGACACAAATATGGACACATTTACCCAGAGGATTTTAGGAACAAACCCAATATGGAAACATTCACCTACAGGAATTTAGGAACAAAATAGAAATTGGAGATATTTACCTAAAGAAATTCAGGAATAAGACAGAAATATGGAAACATTCACCTACAGGAATTCAGGAACAAAACACAAATATGGAAATATTCATCTACAAGAATTCAGGAAAAGGACACAAGTATGGAGACATTTACCTACAAAAATTTAGGAACACAACACAAATTAGAGATATTTACCTAAAGAAATTCAGGAACAAACCACAAATATGGAAACATTCACCTACAAAAATTTAGGAATAAAAAAAAAATTGGAGATATTTACCTACAGAAATTGAGGAATAGGACACAAAAATGGAAATATTCACCTACAGGAATTCAGGAATAAGACACAAGTATGGAAACATTTTTCCAGTTTCTGAGGGGAAACTGAGGCAGGGAGCCCAGTTAAAGCTGGGCTGGGAGCAACCAACACTTCCAGGGATGGGGCATCCCCACTTTCACAGCCAAGAATTCCTTCAGAATATCCAACCTAAAGGTCAGATTTTAGTTTCCAATTATTGTGGAAAATAAGCCACAAAAAATGCAGAAAATGGAGGAAAATTATTGCAGGTTTTTGGGAGGACTGGATTTATTCTCAATTTTTTAGGGAAGTTGAGTTTTTATTTAAATTTCCAGACCTCCACTTGGAGTCGGTGGCTTGGATGCTCCTGAATATCTTGTTCTGAATTTGGGATGAGGTAGGAGGGTGGTTTGTGTGTACTTTTTATCTGCTTAGGGTTAATTAAGGTGGTTTTTACAAGCTTGTTATTTTGGGTTCTTTGTTTCAGTACCCATTCTTAAAACTTCCAGCCTGTTTCTCCCTGTGGTTGCCAGTCTACTCCCTTAAATCCCAATCCAAATTGCCCTTCTTTATGGGACTTGGTTTGACCTTAAAATTGAGTTCCGACAATGTTGACTTTTGATTTTCAGCCCCGTTTTGGGTTGGTTTTGCACCAGTTTTGTGTCTTTACACAGGAAAAATGCTGATATTTGTGACACTCGTGTTTCTAGCTCAGCTTTACTGAGGATATTGGATTTTGAAATCCTACTTTTCATCATTTCATTCCTCGACTTTTTATGGAAACACCAAAGCTCTTTCTGTGCTGAACTGTGTTTTTACCTTTGTGAAATAACCAGTGAAGAAAGAATAATTTGGGCTGGGGGAAATTTGGAGCTCAGCTGTTCAGTCTGATACATGAAGAGGATAAGGAAGCACAAGACAGATGGTCTGAGGAATCTTCTGATCTTGCCAAGATCACCCAGCCCTCAGGAGACACAGGATTTGGGATCTGATTAAAAAAAAAATAAAAAAAGAAGGTTATTTTTTAACTCCTGGTTATAAAAAACAAAGAGTCCCAGTCTTGCTCGTGTGGTGATTATGGATCTGTTAATGAGGAGGGAAAGGAAAAACAAGGAATGAACAAGAAGAGAGTCCTTGGGATCCCATGAAACACTTCCTGGTGGAATATCAGCCCAGTGATGGCAGTAATCCCAGGAAAAGATGTGGGAATGAGGGTGGTAAAAATTTGGAATGAATTCAATTTTTCAAATCATTGTGCTGTTAAAAAAAAGATGGAAATGAGAAATGAATGGGTTTAGAATGAGGGAACATGAGGGGAAATGAGAGAGGAACTCGAGGCTGGGTGATGAAATCCCTCCAATTAATGATGGAGACAAATTCCAACATGGCTTTGGCATCCAGGATGTGCCATCAGCCCTGTGATATTCACTTGTGGGGAGTTTTGAATGGGTTAGACATGGGACCTCTGGGCTGTTTTTGATGATGTGATTTAATTTCTTATCTTCTGCACAGGCAGGAAGGGCGAGTTCAGCTCAAGGAACAGTGTTCAACACCTGTCAGATTATACCTTTTTCTGACCCAGAGATGGGACAACTGAGAGGTGTTTTAAAAGGTTTTATTCCACATTCAGTCTCACGAGAAGTTACAGATGTTATAATTCATGCCATCACAAATAGAAATTGACTGTTTCCTAATTACAATACACTATAAGTGTTTTTTGGCCTATCATCTTTTGCCACACTGTTTTAAGTGCCTTAAAGTTAATTATCTATAATTACTCTTCATGGGTCTTACTATAATTCACCTTTTATAGTTCTATTTCTCTAAAGTATTTAGTCTTATTTCTAAGCCTATCTTTTGAATCTTGTTTCTAGTTTAATTTTTTTCAACAATTTCTGTCTTATTCTATGGTAATTTTAAATCAGCATTTCTTCTCTCAAGGTTTGCACACAGATACACACTGTGTGAGCCTTCTGTCAGGCTCTGAGAATTCCCTACAAATCCATTTCCCACAAGCACCCACCAACTGGTGCCAGTTTTGGCTGGATATTCCCAGCAGTCATTTTTCCAGAGACAGGAAGATGTGCACCAGCAAAGCTGAACTGGGAACGTGCCATCAGCACCAGATGATCCTGCTGGGATTTGGGAGGCAGGAGGGGATGGCTGTGAGGGGCTGGGCTACCAAGGACACAGCCCTGGGGACATTTGGGGTGTGGTGCCTCACCCGGGCTTTTGAAGGCTGGAATGTCCCCCTGGGAATGGCTCTGCTGCTGTGGCTGGGGCAGGGAGCCTTCTCCAGGGATGGGAGGCACCTCCAGCTCGGAAATCCTGGGATTAGGTGGCCTTGGGAAAGGTTCTGGCTAAAGCAGCAGGTGCCAGCCCCTCCCAAGGCTTCAGAGGAGTTGTGGGCTCTTGGCCATAAAGATCAGTTTGCAATCCAAGTGAGATTTCAGGGCAGGACCTTCAAATAGATTTTATTTTTTACCAGGAACAACTTTTATCCTCTAATTTGAGAAGACAACTACAAGACAAGAAACTTCCAGTATTTAAAGGGGGTTTAGAAAGGCAGGGAAATCAACTTTGTGTATGTGTGAGGGAGACAGGACAGGAGAGAGGAGTTTTACACCGAAAAAACACTTAAATTATGGTTTAGGAGGAAATTCTGAGGCTGGAACTGGGAAGTGAATGGGTTTAGAGTGAGGGTTTAAGGTCTCTTCCATCCCAAACCATTCTGTGGTTGTGCAATATCAGACTTTACAGAAGCTTCCAAAAGGTGGAATTTGAGGGAAAAATAACAATAACCCCCCCAACATTTAGCTTCCCCCCTTTTCTGGTCCATCTGGCAGCAGAACTGAGCTGTTCCCAGGCTGAGCTCCCAGGACCATCGTGGATTCTGGAGGATATTTCCCCAACACCACCAAACCCCTGGATCCCAAATGGGATCACTGCAGGCCCAGGCACTGAACTAAGGACTGCTCCCCTCTCTGGCAGCCTTTGAACCACCCAGCAGCCTTGAAATCCCCCTGGAAATTCCCATGGAAAGCCATTCCAGGAGCCACTTTCTGCTTTCTATCCCAACAGCAATTTTCTCCCACAGCATTTTCCACAAACCAGCCAAAGCAGAGCTGTGGGCAAGGAGCTGAGAGGAAAAGGACACAAAAAGCAGCAAAGCTTTGGAAAATGCAGCTTTTCACTCTTTTCCCAACATTCCTGTGTGGAAAGGTCCCACTGGGGTGAGATAAAGGGGTGATAAAGGAGATAAACTGAGCAGTGTTGGTTTCTCTTCAGCTCAATCTGCACCAGTGGGGCTGGCAATAAAAACCCCAAAAATACAAAGTGAGGGCCATGATTTGCTCTTGATTCCTAATAAATAATTACAGGAAGAAAAAAAAATATCACAGCACTTGGACTTTTGGAGAAACCAAGGATTTAGAAGGAGGAAAATTCATTTTTGGAGGGCAGGGATGGACTTGTGTGTGCTCAGAAGGAGAAGCTCAGGGACAGCTTGAGCTGGGCCTGGCAGCTGTGTCCTTCCATCTGCCCTCCCCATCCCAGCACATCCCGCATGGATTTGGGCCATTAGCTGGAAAAATCTGGTGATTTGTGCAAGCAGGATAAAACAAATGCAACCAAGGAGAAAAAAGGACAAGATGACAGAACCTTCATGTGGCAACATGGCCCTGAATTCCAGGAAAATCCTGTCCTTCACCCCTGGATGGCCAAAGCCAGCCAAGGACACCAAAAGCTGTTGGATTTTGGGAATCAGAGTCCACAGGTTTAACTGGGATCAACCAATTGCAGGAACTCTACACCCAAGTTTGGAATTCTCATCTTAAAGGATAAATCAGGGAGGCTGGAGAAGAAAGGTTGGGTTTGATCCCAAATAAATCTCTCCTGTGATGGATTTATCCCAGAAAACTCCACTGAGCAGCAGCTCCTTCCCATGAATCAGTGTTAAAAATCTGGGGTACCCTTTGGATGCTCTGGGATCCCTGGTGGGGTGGGACAGGAGCAGAGCAGCCCCTGGGGCCGTGCAAGCCTAGAAATTACAAATATTCCTGAATTATCAACAGTTTCCAGCACAAATCCAAAGCACAGCCTCACAGCAGCTAAAATGAAATTCATTTACAGTTCTTTTCTATTTCCAACCTTAAATTCAGATATTTGAGCTGTAAAAATGCATTTCCCCACCTGTTCAACAACTTTCCACATCAAGGACCTTCAATCTCAAGGCCTTTTAAATGTAAAATACTCCTAAAATTTTAGTTCTCCCTTAAATTATGGACTACAAGAAGCAGCAACCAAAAATATTTAATACATCAAGGGCTAAGCAAAGCAAATCCATCTCCAAATGTGAGTTAAATTCATGCTTAGTGTTTGCACTGAACTTTCAGGTTCATTAGGAACAGGGCTTTGGGAGATTAAAAGAGAAATATTTTTTAAAGCCCAGTCTGTTACTTCTCACACTGAAAGAAATAATTCCCCCCTTTAAAAAGAAAAACCTTTCCAGATGAAAGATGGAACCAGAGATTGGGACTCACAGAATTAAAGGGCCTTAAACTCACTTCATTTTATAGGAAAAACTTGAGTATTTTTTGATCAGGGACAGGCAGAACTGGACTAAAATCTCCAAATTATTTTTTTTATAGAAACCATAATTTTATTTTGAATTCATCCTGATATGTGAGGTTGATTTATTACAGCAGGCCATGAAAAGAGTGATAAATATAGAATAAATTCTATAAAAATACACAAGAGCTGAAGATTTGCTGTCTTGCAGACCACCACTATTTAACAACTGCTGAATTCTGTATCTGCTCATGCCCAATCTCCCTGACTGATCTCTCTTATTCTTCACTGCAAATGTATAAAAAATGTCATTTAAAAAGTATTAAAGTGATAAAAAGTTTGATATTCCTCCAAGTTCTTCAAGATGAAAAGGTTTCACTCCCAGCTAAGCCTGGATATTCTTAAAATACCTTTTAAAAGGATGAAATTGTTACTTTTTGGGAGGATTTCCCCACAACACACCTGGTACAAAACGAAACTGGGAGTGCCCAGGTGATGGAGCCCCTCAGGAACCATTTCCAGCTGGGTTTGGAGTTCCTGTCTGGGGTGTCCCATTCCTGGGGCTGCAGGAACATCCCCAGCCTGCCTGGGGCTGGAAAGGGCTCCAGGAGAGCTGGAGAGGGGCTGGGGACAAGGATGGAGGGACAGGAGCCAGGGAATGGCTCCCACTGCCAGAGGGCAGGGATGGGTGGGAGATTGGGAACTGGGAATTGCTGGCTGGGCTGGAATTGCCAGAGCAGCTGTGGCTGCCCCTGGATCCCTGGCAGTGCCCAAGGCCAGGCTGGACACTGGGACACCCTGGGACAGTGGGAGGTGTCCCTGCCATGGCAGGGCTGGCACTGGGTGGGATTTGAGGTCCCTTTGAACCCAAACTGGATTTGGCTGAGGCCCTGCCAGCTCCACAGGCATCTCCTGAGGGAATTCCACACCCCAGCTGGGCACCAAGCCTGCCCCTCATGGCTTTAATTAACAGAGCTAAACCAAGATTAATTGGAAAGGACACCAAAGTGAAAGGGGAGGGACCCACACCCTGCCTCAGCTTCCCCCTGTGAGGTCCTGCACTTGTTGATGGTGCTTGGAGATGACCCTGAACCCTCAAAACCTGGAATGGTTTGGGTTGGACCAAAGGACCTTGAGGATCACCCACGGCAGGGACACCTCCCACTGTCCCAGGGGGTCCCAGTGTCCAGCCTGGCCTTGGGCACTGCCAGGGATCCAGGGGCAGCCACAGCTGCTCTGGCAATTCCCAGTTCCCAATCTCCCACCCATCCCTGCCCTCTGGCAGTGGGAGCCATTCCCTGGCTCCTGTCCCTCCATCCTTGTCCCCAGTCCCTCTGCAGCTCTCCTGGAGCCCCTTCAGGCCCTGCCAGGGGCTCTCAGCTCTCCCTGGATCCCCCCTAAACCCACTCTGGCACTTTGAAGCCATTCCCTGTGTCCTGTCCCTCGTTATCCCTCTGCCCATGGGAATCCTGCAGTCCCTCCACTCCCTGTCCCCGCTCTCCTGGGCACCACTGCTCACTGATCACCCTGCACCCTCCATCCCCAGCCCCAAACCTGCCCTGGGAGATCAGGAATTCACTCCGGGTGCTCTTTCACAGATAAAAAATTGGAATATGTGGAAAACAAAGCTGAGCTTTTCAAAGGTCAGGCCTTGAGAGGCTGTTGATTTTTGGCACCACGAGCTCCTGCTCAGGCAGTGAGGGCTGGAGGATCCTCAGCACCTTCAGAACAAAGTTGAATAAAGTTCAGCCCCTTTCCTAAAGAGCAAGAGGAGGCAGGAGTTTGCTGAAGCCTCCTGCTCTTTGTCCTTCATTATCGACCTCCTGGCAGCCCAGGGAAGGCTCTGGGAATGTCAGCAGGGATTTCCAGGCATTTCATCACCCTCTCTCTGCCTTCTGGGTGCCACCAAAGCACAGCAAACCTTCATCCTCTCCTCCCCCTCCCTGCAAAAGGCTCCCCTGGCAAAGCAGGGCAGCAAAAGGGGTTTTAGGGAAAAAAATCAGGATTGTTTTGCACGCAGAGAAGTGACCGGCTTCCAGAACCAGCCAGGGCAGTGGAGTCACCCTCTGGATGGAAAACCTCTCTGGGCTCACCAAGGTCCCCCTGTCCCCAGGTGTGACATCCACAGGGCTTTAAATCCCCTCGGGAATGGACTGCAGCCCTGCCCAGGGCAACTGAGGCAGTGAGCAGTCCCTTCCATGAGGGAATATTCCCAATATCCAGCCTGAGCCGCCCTGCCTGCAGCTGGAGGCCATTTCTTCCATCACCTGCTCTATGTTCAAAGGGCAGATAAATAGATTTTAGCAACCAATGTATTTAAATGAGTTACTCCTCATGGCAATTACAGCGTTGGCATTAATTACAAGAAAACCACTGAACATATTCCTAAAACTGCTGTTTCTAAACTCTTACAAGCAGCACATGAATTTATGGGATAAAAATCACTGCAATGTTCAAAACTGAAGAAAAAATCCCTAAGAACTGGCAAAGCTGGATCCAATTCCTGCTGAAATAAGGGATATAAATTTAGGATTCATTCTGGGGCCACCAGAGCTGATTTGGGAGAAGGTTATGAAATCCCACAGGAATTCCAGCTGGCTTTGTCACTCTGGGTTCCCTGCACCACAGGAAAAAACATTTCCAGGAAGGTGTGAACAACACTTGGAGGTTACTGGGGGGGTGAAATGGTCCAAGGCAAGAGAAATTGCAAAAATAAAGAGAATTTTGGCTCATCCAACCTCGGGGTTAAGGTACAGGAAAAGGAGAGGGTACAGGATAAGGTTCAGGAAACCCAGGATTCTCCTGTGGATGCTCAGTCCCAAAACAGGCCCAGAATAAGAACAGGTATCCCCACAGCTCCCTCCTGCTGCCTGGAGCTCCAACAGGTTGAGGTGATGTGGGATCATTTCCCAGGCAACAAATGTAGAATTCCATGGAATCTCTTCACCACAAAACCATCACCTTTAGGATTTCCACACAATTTTCCAGTCCAAGTTCCCTGAGAGAACTTCCTAGCATCTCCTTCTGCTGGAGAAAAATCCCCAAGGTGGGGGAAGAGGCAATGAAACTATTGGGAAAGAAAAAAAAAAACAAAAAACAAAAAACTGGGAAGGGCAGGGAAAACTCCGTGCAGCCCATAGAAACACAGAGAAACCCAGGGAAAGGGTGCTGGGGGATCTCAGGTCTGGGTAAAACTATAATTACAGTGAAGGTGTGGAAATACAAAATATTCAGATCACACCAGGCTGGTACAAGTTGCTCGTCGCTGATGTTTTCTCTTGTCACTGTTTGACACCACCCTGAACTCCAATATTACAGGATTGTTAGCATTAAAGAAGGATCATTTTGGAGGCTCCTTCCCATCAGGCAGGGATGTAATTTTTCCTTATCTTCCAAGACAGCCGAGCCCAGGAAATACAATTACCCAAATTTATGTTCACTGGAGTGTGAAGAAAGAAGTCATAAACTGAATATTGTATTTATCCCTTTGCTTTTAGCAGTTATTAAAATGCACCAGTGACTTCATGACTCTTCCTTTTGAAGAATTCTTGGCTGGAATTCGTTTTGACTTTGATTTCCTGCTTGTTTACAAAGCTTTTCCCACCTCTTCGAATTCCAGAGGCTCCCAGCCATAACAAAGAGCTTTTTCTTCTCCTTGATAACAGCCCTGCACCAGTTGTTGGGGAATTGTTTGCTGCTAAGGTGGGAAAAGCTGCAATTTCCCTCCAGCTGCTGTTGGTTCTGCTCATTCCATGCCCAAAATAAACAGTTTTATTAAATAAGATATAATTTTAATATCTTCTTTTATAGCTAGACTGATTAGATGGATAGATGATAGATAGATAGATAGATAGATAGATAGATAGATAGATAGATAGATAGATAGACAGTTTAAAAATTTTTCAATATAAAACTTTATTAAATAAAATGGAATTTTTATAAAAATTCCATGGAGCTGATGGAGCCAATCCAGAGGAAGACCCAAGGGATGGAGAACAGCTGTGGGAAAGGCTGGGAGAGCTGGGATTGTCCAGCCTGGAAAAGAGACCAGGAGTGACCTCACTGTGGCATTGCAGGGCCTGAAGGGGCTCCAGGAGAGCTGCAGAGGGACTGGGGACAAGGCCTGGAGGGACAGGAGCCAGGGAATGGCTCCCACTGCCAGAGGGCAGGGATGGGTGGGAGATTGGGAACTGGGAATTGCTGGCTGGGCTGGAATTGCCAGAGCAGCTGTGGCTGCCCCTGGATCCCTGGCAGTGCCCAAGGCCAGGCTGGACACTGGGACACCCTGGGACAGTGGGAGGTGTCCCTGCCATGGATGGATTTAAGGTCCTTCCCAACCCAAACCATGCCAGGATTCTGATTTCCTCACCAGAACACGTCTGAATGGGTCTCAGTACTGGAAATGCTGCCCAGGGAGGTGGTGGAGTTGCCATCCCTGGATGTGTTTAACCAAGTGAAAGACTTGGTTGATAATAAAAAGCCAGGAGTTTTAGTGATGCCTTTTCTCAATCCTTCTTAAATCCCAGGACTTGGCTTGGAAAAGGACCTCAAACCCCATTCCCAGCCCTTTTCCATGGCAGGGCCACCTCCCACTGTCCCAGGCTGCTCCAGCCCCAGTGTCCAACCTGGCCTTGGGCACTGCCAGGGATCCAGGGGCAGCCACAGCTGCTCTGGCAATTCCAGCCCAGCCAGCAATTCCCAGTTCCCAATCTCCCACCCATCCCTGCCCTCTGGCAGTTTGAACATCTGTCAGGGCCTCACCACCCTAAAAACCAGCAATTTATTTCCAATATCCCAACCAAATTTCCCTTCCTGTCCAATTTACTGCCCCCAGCCTCACTTCCATCCCTACATCCTCGTGGAAATACCCAAATAATCCACAAAAACTCTTGAGCTTATCACAGATGTGCAAACTGAATTCTGGAGATGACCAAACCCTCCAAGGAGTGACACAGAACTCCTGGATATTCCTTTTGGTCCCATCATCCCCCTGAGAGGATCAATTCCTCTCCCAGCTCCCTGCTGGCCCTCCCAGGTTTTGCTGTGCTCATCCTGCAGGGCAGAGATGGGGAGGTTGAGTTCCTCCAGCAGTATGGACCTCAGGTAAACATTGCTGTTACAAAGTCATTTCCAAGGGAGACATCACCCAGAAAAATGAATAAAATCAATTAAACAAAGCTCCTCATTGCAGGAACGGGCTGGAAGGGGGAGAATATTGGGATATTGGGACACAAGACGGGTGATGGACTTTGGACCTGGTCAGCATAAGAGATTTGATAACAGCATGCCTTGGCAGGAGCAAACAGAACTTTGAGGGTTAAATCAAGATTGCAAGAAGATTCAGTCAGACTGACTTACCAGAGAAAGAAAATTACAGCAGACTTCTGCATGCAAGAGATGTTTGAAATGCGTAAGTTTGTGATGATTAACCCAGTCCTTGTAGTAAAACATTACTAGCCTTCCTAAAATAGCGTGTAAGCATTTGTACTTCACAATAAATTCAGATTCTTTGACCATCTCACTGAGTCCCCGTCTCTCTCTCCATCACCAACAGGAGAATGAGGGAATAAACTGAAATTCGGAGTTTAGCCCCAGCACATCAAATCTCCTCAAGTTCCAGGAGGTTTTAACAGCAGAATTTCTCTTCAAACACTCCAATTTCCTGCATTAAAGGCTTTTTGTGCTGCAGTAGTTGTTTTTTCTTTAAATAATTCTTAAATAGAGCCTTTAAACTTAAGGAACCCTTAAAGTCCACCCAGTCTCTCCATTTCAGGAGTCCTCAGAGAGCTCGTTCTCATCTCAGAGATTCAGGAAATGGTGATTTCAGCATTGCGAGAATAGCAATTAATTCCCCAATTAATCAAAATATTTGGTATGCAACTGGGTTCTTATTTGAATAAGCAATTATCCTAAAGTCCTTTGATTCCAAATTAGCACAAAAAACCATCCTGGCAGGGAGAAATTGTTCCTGAAGTGTTTGTTTGGATCCAAGCTCCGGATGTGCAGAACGGGAGTGCAGCCATGGGATGGAATTGATAAAGCAGGTAGAAACTTTCCAAATTCCCTCTGCAGGTTCCCAGGGGAAATGTTCCATCCCTTTCCTCAAAGGCTCTGGGAAAAACATCCACCTGGATGGAATCTCCTGCTGGAGCAGGGCTGCAGCACCTTGGGAAGAAATTCCCACTGGATGCTGCTTTTAAATAGAAACCACAATAAAAGGAATCCACCCGAGAGAGGATTTGGGTGAGAGACTCCCCAGGGGAATGGGGGACTGGAAAATGGGATCCCAGGCTGGTTTGGGATATTTTTAGAGGATAAAAGGGGAAGATGGGAATGGATGAGACCCCTCCAGGTACCTGGAGCTGTCACTGCTGCTCCCAGAGCTCTGTCCCAGCACCCCCAACAAATCCATCCCCAGCCCCAGGGGAGTTCCTAAACCCTCCTGAGGGAGATGAGCCCTCTCTAAACAACAGGGCACTTAAAAATCTCCTTTTTTAATTGGTTCCTCTTGGTTTGCTCCTCACTGCTGGGAGATGCTGGGAGAGCCCAGGCAGCACCTCAGGGATTCCCCAAAAACTCCAGGTTCTCCAGCCCCATCTGGGTGATGGAGCCACACAAGCAGCAGTGAGGGATGCTTGGGTACCACAGAATCATGGAATGGTGGAAGGGACCTGAAACCCCACCCAGTGCCAGCCCTGCCATGGCAGGGACACCTCCCACTGTGCCAGGCTGCTCCAGCCCCAGTGCCCAACCTGGCCTTGGGCACTGCCAGGGATTTCACAGAATCCTTGGGTTGGGAGAGACCTCCAAGACCATCGAGTCCAACCCAGCCCCAGCACCCCAACCCAGCCCTGGCACCCAGTGCCACATCCAGGCTTTGTTAAACACCCCCAGGGATGGGGACTGCACCACCTCCCCGGGCAGCCATTCCAGAGCTTTATCACCTTTCTGGGAAAAACTTTCCCTGATATCCAGCCTGTATTCCCTTGGCCCAGCTGCAGGCTGTGTGCTCTGGCTGTGTCAGTGCCTGGAGACAGAGCCCAGCCCAGCTGAGCACAGGCACCTTTCAGGAGCTGGGCAGGGTGAGGAGGGCACCCCTGAGTCTCCTTTCCTCCAGGGAAGCACCCCCAGCTCCAGGGGATCCAGGGGCAGCCACAGCTGCTCTGGCAATCCCAGCCCAGCCAGTAATTCCCAATTCCCAATCTCCCATCCATCCCTGTCCTCATTCCCTGTATCCTGTCCCTCCATCTCTTGTCCCAAATCTCTTGTGGAGCCCCTTCCGGCCACACTGAGGTCACTCCAAATTTTCTCCTCTCCAGCTGGACATTCCCAGCTCTCCCAGCCTTTCCCAGAGCTGCTCCATCCCTGGGATCATCTCCATCCATCCCTTGGATCCTCTCCCTGCTCTGTAGCACCAAACTCTGACCACACACAACTTCCCTCTGCTTTTACCCCTTCCATTTCTTCTTCTCCCTGATCCCAATCAACACTCAAACGATTTTTAATCACAGCCAAGGGCTCAAGACAAAACCTCAGGCAATGCAAGAATTCTGAGTGAGAAAAAGAAATAAAATAATTGGCTTCCAACTGTGCCTTTTATAACAGCTCTGACTGAGGAAAAGGAGAGAAAATAATTTTTACAGCTTCCTCCAGAAATCAGAAGCTGCTTCTTGACCTGATGCAAATCATTTTTCAGTCCTACAAAGTCCAAGTGATAAACAAAGCCCGGGAGCACGCCCTGGTCCCACTGCCCATCTCCCTCTGCAATTAATGCTTTTGATTCCACCCAAACAGAGCTGGATGAGAATCGACTTCTCCCAATTCCAGCCTTCACTAATATTTCATTTTTTTACAACTCACATCCCATTTGACTTAAATTGGGGTTGTCAATGCCTCCTCCCAGCCAGGGGAGCTGCTCACCATCCCAATGAGCTCATTTGGAGAGGCAGGGCTGGGGCTGGGCAGGCTCTGCCGAGCTCGGGGTCAGGAGAGGGGCGAGCAGAGCCTCAGCCATCCCTGGCTCAGTGAATAAAGCACAGCTCTGCCTCCTGAATCCTAAACAGAGATTACAAACCGCAAAGGCAGGGAAACCGTGATTGTTTTCAATCTTTAAACCCCAGGAAAAGGTCAGCGAGGTAATTGCTGCAAGAAAAGATCACAGGTCAGGAGAATTTTTTTTTATTTTTGTGCTTGATATAATCAGGGTGCCAGAAAAAGAGTTTGCAATGGGAGGAATTAAAAAGGGTGTTTAATTCTGTCTCTGATTCACTGAAAATATTACAGAGATGGAAATTCTGCTTGTGAAAAGCACCTGCCAGCCTTTCTGGGTCTCACTCATCAAGGAGCAGAAAGTGTCTCAGTCTGGTGGTGGGAAAATCAGCATTGGAGGAGATGCCCAGGCACAGCTTTTCCTTTTCCTTTTCCTTTTCCTTTTCCTTTTCCTTTTCCTTTTCCTTTTCCTTTTCCTTTCCCTTTCCCTTTCCCTTTCCCTTTCCCTTTCCCTTTCCCTTTCCCTTTCCCTTTCCCTTTCCCTTTCCCTTTCCCTTTCCCTTTCCCTTTCCCTTTCCCTTTCCCTTTCCCTTTTCCCTTCCCCTTCCTTTCCATGTGATGGGATGTGAAATAATGACAATGAAAATAGGAATAGAAACAGCTTTGGGTTTAAAACAGGCTCCAACAAAGACAGGGAATGTCCAGGACACAGGAAAACCCCATCCATGTCCAGAGCTTTGCCAGTGGATCCACACAGCTGCCACAGCAGGACAATGACAATATTTAAACTCAATATTTAAACCTACTTCCTTAACCCAAACACAGGGAAACAGAACCTGAGTGCATCAGGAGGGTTTCAAACTGGAAAATCCCCAGGGCTGGCAGTGAAACTCCACTGCTGACAAGGTTTGAACTGATCTGGGGTGAAGGAGATTTTCTTTAAGGTCCCTTCCAACCCAAACCAATCCAGTTCTGTGATTCCTCATAAAATACATTTAAGAATCATGGAAAACATTCCATGATTCCATTCCCCCACTGACAGGAACAATGACATTTGAGATATTTAAAAGACATTTAAGAAATTTAAAAGACTTTTAAGAAATTTAGAAGACATTTGAGATATCCCTGGATGTACCAGCAGGCCAAAGCCAGAGCTCATAACAAATGGGAATTGGTGAGGAAAAAAGGAACTGCTCAGGTTCCAGGGGCTGCCTAAAACAGGGCCTTGGTTTTAGTGGATCCGTTGTATTTTTAGGTTGGGGTTTTTTTGGTAGGGTTTTTTTTTGTTTTGTTTTGTTTTGTTTTGTTTTGTTTTGTTTTGTTTTGTTTTGTTTTGTTTTGTTTTGTTTTGTTTTGTTTTTGTTTTTGTTTTTGTTTTTCCCATGAGCTGCAATTTAGTTCCACGGCAATCTTATTTTGAACCCAGAAAGGTGGAGAATGAAAGGAATTAAGAGGGGCTGATATTATTAAACAAAAGCAGGTGAGCACAACTCCAGCAAGAGCAAACAACACCCTGATAAGGGTGAAAATCCTGGACAGTTCCCAAAATTCCCAACATGAGGCAGAGCCTGAGGGAAGAGAAAACCAAATTTAGCAGGTGAGGAACAAAGGTCCAGGGAGCATTTCACACTCTCAGGAGGGGCTGGAACAGGACTCCAGAGTGTCCTGGCTGGAGCTGGGAAACCAGTGAGGCAAGGCTGGGAGAGCTGGGAATGTTCCCCTGGAGCCCTTTCCAGCCCAGGGGTGGCATTGTGTGAGATTTCAGGTCCCTTCCAACCCAAACCTTTCCAGATTCTTTGGGGAAAGGCTGGGAAAACATTCCATGATTCCATTCCCCCACTGACAGGAACAATGACATTTGAGATATTTAAAAGACATTTAAGAAATTTAAAAGACTTTTAAGAAATTTAGAAGACATTTGAGATATCCCTGGATGTACCAGCAGGCCAAAGCCAGAGCTCATAACAAATGGGAATTGGTGAGGAAAAAAGGAACTGCTCAGGTTCCAGGGGCTGCCTAAAACTGGACCTTGGTTTTAGTGGATCCGTCGTATTTTTAGGTTGGGGTTTTTTTGGTTGAGTTGGTTTTTTTTGGGTTTTTTTTTTTGTTGTTGTTTTTTTTTTTTTTTCCCATGAGCTGCAATTTAGTTCCACGGCAATCTTATTTTGAACCCAGAAAGGTGGAGAATGAAAGGAATTAAGAGGGGCTGATATTATTAAACAAAAGCAGGTGAGCACAACTCCAGCAAGAGCAAACAACACCCTGATAAGGGTGAAAATCCTGGACAGTTCCCAAAATTCCCAACATGAGGCAGAGCCTGAGGGAAGAGAAAACCAAATTTAGCAGGTGAGGAACAAAGGTCCAGGGAGCATTTCACACTCTCAGGAGGGGCTGGAACAGGACTCCAGAGTGTCCTGGCTGGAGCTGGGAAACCAGTGAGGCAAGGCTGGGAGAGCTGGGAATGTTCCCCTGGAGCCCTTTCCAGCCCAGGGGTGGCATTGTGTGAGATTTCAGGTCCCGTCCAACCCAAACCTTTCCAGATTCTTTGGGGAAAGGCTGGGAAAACATTCCATGATTCCATTCCCACACTGACAGGAGCAAAGCTCAGCCTTCCTTTGCCACCTCCCAAGCTCCTGCTGCTGCAGCTCCTGGAATGGCTCCATTTGCATAAATTTGTAGGCAAACAATTAAAGTTAATTACGATAATTTATCACTTGAAAAGAAAGCATCTTATCAGCAGGTATCAGCCTGTAAAGCAAACAAAGAATCGGTTGGAGGGGAATCCTGGGCCCTCTTAGACACCCAGTGACAAAATCATTTCTTTTCCAGGCTCTGCCGGGCCTGGCTGCTTTGTTGTCAGAGTAATTAACTGCTATTAGCTAATCACCCTCTGCTAACAGCGTTTGTGACTCCACTATTGACTCGTTTATGCTTTGGCTGCATTCCTGAGTGGAAAAGGGATAAAAAGTTGTGGTAAGAGCCTGGAGTTCTTGTCCTGCAGCAGGGAGGGGAAGCTGGGAAGAGCTTTGAGTGTCCAGGGCCTTGGGATGCTCCTCCCCACTGCTTCCAAGGATTTCTGCTCTATCCTCAATGCTCTGTCTGCAGGAACTGTGAAAATAATGGATTTTGGGAAAAAATACCTATTTTCACTGCTCCATGCCCCATCCATGGCCTGGAACCCTTTCCTGAGTGCTCTCAAAATTCCAGGCAGGCTGCCAAGGTCCACCAGCACTGCCATTGTTGGGAATTAGTGCAGGAATTTGAAGATTTTCATTCATTTTTCCCAAAGAAGATAAAACAACAGGAAAAGCCGAGGTAGCAGAGCTGCATGTCCAGGCCAGTCTCTTGCAGCTGACCACAAAGTATTGATATTTGCTAAAAAATAATAACAACAATAATCATCATCATAATCTGCAAGGAAGGTAGGACTAACCCAGGCACCTAATGAGGAAATTATCTAATTAATTATCATTGCCCTGATGATGGAGGGCATGGGGATGTTGTCCTAGCAACTCCACGCTCCACCAGGATCAGAATTCCAGGATCCTTTAGGCTTGAAAAGACCCTCCAGACCACCAAGGCCAGCTCCTAACCAAGCCAAGCCAAGCCCAGCCCTGTTTTAGCTCCCAGTATGTCCTAATTAAAGCAATTTACCACGAGTTCCTGATGTCCTTCAAGTCTTTGTACAGCCTCCGGTTTCCCATGGAGCTGTCTGGAGTTGCAATTGGGAAATGCCCAATTTCCAGCCCCTTTTCCCACTGGATTTCCAAGCAGACCACCCGAAATCCCAGGTTTTTATTTGGACAGTCTGCACTCCAGTCCATGAGCAACACTTTGTTTACCGGGGTCGCCACCTCCCCTGCTCTCCTTCCAAGGCTGGCAGTGATTTAAGCTCGGTGCATTTTTACAAGCTGGGCCTAATCTCGGGTATAAATCATGCTGAAGGACATTTCCTCCTACCTGTCGTTGCTCAGGACGATGCCAGCAGAGCTGCTCTCAGCACCAGGTGCAATTCCAAGGTTTGCTGGTTCCAGAGGCAGCGCATGTTAATGAGCTGTGGGCAGCGAGGGCTGCAGGCCCGATCCTAATTGCTTCCCCTCATTAGGGCCATCACTGGGGTTTGTTCATTAATAAATGAACAAATTTTCAGCGTTCCCCAGTTTGTGCAGAGACTGAGGGAACTGGGCTGACTGGGCACACTCTGCTTCCCACAGGGACCATCACCCTCCTCCCTCTTCCCAGGACTTCAGGGACTGCTCTGGGCTCCCCAGAGCACAGCAAGGAATTCCAGAGTCATTCAGGCTGGAAAAACCCTCTAAGGTCACCAAATCCAACCTGTGCTCCATGCCCACCCTGTGCCCAGCCCAGAGCTCTGAGTGCCACCTCCAGGAATTCCTGGGAAACCTGCAGGGATGGGCACTCCAAAACTACCTGGGCAGTGCCCAGCCCTGAGCACCCTTTCCATGGGGAAATTCCTGCTGGTGTCCCACCTGGGACAATCCCACTGGTTCCCTTTAGACGTTTATAATTTTTCCTATTATTCTAGAGACTCATAATTGCAAATCTCTCCTCTAGAAAAGGCTTCCCAAGGTTTCCTGCCCCATTCCCTGAGGGCCCTGTGGAGCTGCAGGAATTCCCTGGCTCACAGATGAGGGTCCATGTCCCACCTCCCTCCTGGTTTCTTTCCAAGTTGCCAATTCTTTCACCCCTTTCCTCTCTGTGGAGCTTTGCACGGACACGTCCTGCAGGGGATAATAACAACAGGAATGGCACTGAAGGCAGGAGAAGACACTGTGCAGTTAATTATGGGGCTGCTGGATTTGCAGCCCCTCACAGAAGGCCAGGCCCTCCCGTGACTCCCAGCAGCTGCTGCCTGACAGGCCTGCATGGATGGAATTAAAAGCCAGTGCAAGGATTTCTTAGATCATTTTAACAGCACAAAGCAAGAGTTCCTTGTCCAAATCCCATTAATAACCACTTGGAAACGGCAGCCTGCAAAGCCCATTAAATGCAGACAGAGATATTTTAGGCAAAAGCTAAAACTGTTTGAACTTTGCAGTGTCTGCGAGGCTGCTGGAATTGAGCAGCAAACAGAGCATTTCTAATCCAGCCCAGATGAGAAAAGAGAGCAGAGAGGACAGAGTTTCAAAAGAGAAGGAGAATAAATATCAGAGAGGAGCAGGGAGCCATGGATCCAGCGGGATGGGCTGCAGGGAGGGATGGGAGCAGGGACACAGTGACAGGGGGAGGCCACTTCACCTGCCCTGGGAAGGTGAGGAGGGGCTGGGATGAATTGCCAGAGCAGCTGTGGCTGCCCCTGGATCCCTGGCAGTGTCCAAGGCCAGGCTGGACACTGGGGTACCCTGGGACAGTGGGAGGTGTCTCTGCCATGGCAGGGGGGGCACTGGGTGGGATCTGAGGTCCCTTTAACCCAAACCATTCCATGATTCCATTCTGGTATAAAATCAAGCAATCAGCAGTGAGATCTAACTCAAAGTCTGAATATCAATTTTAGTCCACAGCTCCTTCTGCTCTCCTATCACAGGCCAAAGGAATTCAAGAGTGCCAGAGGATGGGATTCAGGGAATGTTTGAGCAGGTATTTCCTACACTCCCACCACAGTCCTGGCTGTCCCACACCACACTAAGCTAAACCCTTTCACTTCAGCCAGGCTCAGAGGGAAAAAGGATCCAAATGGCTGGGAGGCAGCAGGATTTCCAATGGAAATTCCAGCTGCAAAGAACTGGAGCTGGAGAGGGAGGAGAGATGAAAGCTCCTGTCCCACTCCGTGCTCTCCACCAGGAATGCTCTGCAGTTTATCAAGGCTCACACAGATATTTTCCATTTCAAACCAAACCACCTCAAAGCCTCAATGGGAACCTGGAGGTTCTTCCTCAGAAGTGGGCAGGATAATAAAAGAACAACAAAACAAAGGAAGTAATTGGAGAAAAGAGTGAAAATTGGTGATGCCCTTTCTAATCCCTGGATCCTGGAAGGATTCAAAAGGGCTACATGGAGACCAAGCTTTAGTACAACTCCAAAGTGATGCATTATTGGTTTTCCACCCCATTTTCCTCTCCATCCCCTCTGCCATGGCTGGAGCTGATGCAGGGAGTGTCCAACACCCAGAGCACCACATGGATTCATTCATTCCAGGACTGGCTCCTCAAAGAAAGACTTTGTTGCTGTCCCTCACAACTTCCCTCAAATTCATGAGATCAGCTCTGGGTATCCAAATGTTGTCCCTGGGTTTCTCAGGAATTCTCAGATTGGGAGATTTGGTTTTAATGACTAAACAGAGCCACGATGGATGGATCTGCCACAGGATCCTGAGTTCTGGTCACTGCCAGGCTGTCCCAGCATCTACAGGAAACTGATTTTCCCTGGAGAAGCAGAAGGAGCTTCTCCATTGCCCAAAATGGCAGGGAAAAGGAGGAATTGTCCATTGTGACATCTTTGGGTTGGCCTGGGGATGCACCCTCACACCCAACCCTGCCCTGGGCAGTGGGAACCATTCCCTGTGTTCTGTCCCTCCATCCCCTGTCCCACCCCAGCTCTCTCTGTCTCCACAGAAGAGGAACAGGCTCATCTTTTTCTGACCCTAAGTATGGAATTCCAAACCCCACCCCAACCCCTCACCCTCCTCTGGAACACAGGAATTTATCCAAGATGGTCAAACCAGGAAAATGGAACTTTAAAAATGCAGCTAAGAATTTTTGCTTATGGAACCCCCCAGCTGCAGGTGCTTGGCAGCAAGAGATGTGGAAATATCCCTCTGAAATTGCCTGTGCCTCTTCTTCCCTAAATCCTACGAGAATGAGGCTGCTGGGAGAGATGGAGCTGGGATGTGAGGCAATTCCAGGTGGCCAGCAGAGATTTACCAGGATGGAATCACCCCATAGGGATCAAGTTTTGAGCAGGCCTTGGAAATCCAGAAGAATCATGGATGTAGAGGAGAACCCCAATGGCTGGAGAGTGCCGAGAGCAATTCCCAGATTCCCGGAAAACCAGGGAAGGCCTGAAGCAATTCCCACATTCCTAGAAGAGCAGGGAAGGCCTCTGCTGGATGTTGGAGCCCTGGCTGCTGAGAATTCCAGGCTTTCTGTGCTGCCAGGCTCTGACCCCCACAAGAACACTGCACTGACCTGAGGCTGTGGAGAAGCTTCCAAAATGGAATGGCAGAACTGGGATTGTGGGTGTGGGGTTGATTAGAAGTGTGTGATACCACAGGGTGGGAAACTCAGAGTTGAAGGGTTTAGAATACAGTAACAGATTAAAAGCAAGATGGAGGTTTTGGGGCAGAGGCTGCTCCTTCTTCTTCAGCTTCTTCGCCATGGGTTTGGGTGGTTTTGTGTAATTGGATAAAAAGTCCCCATTACAGGCAGGGGTGGTTGGTTACTGGGTTAAAAATAAAAATAATTTGTCATTTCTTAATTGGACAGTTTCTCGCCATAAGGCCTTGTAGAGAGAAAGATACAGCTCCATTTTTAACTTGTTAAAATGAAGTACTGTAACACTCACAGTTTGTGAGACTGTGACGTAGACAAGAACTAATAAACATCTGAATCCAAACAAAAAATACCATTTTGCACATTTAATCCCAACCTTAACAGAAAAGAAACAAAAAATCAACAGCTGGGAGAGCACAAACGCTGAGCTGGAGCTTTCCACACCCAAATCACTCCTGGAGAGTGGCAGATTCCCTCTGGCTCATCAAAATTCACCAGAACCCTCCCCCTGTTAATTTGTTGGCAAAACATTGCAAACTTGACAGGAAGCACAGGGCAGGAGTCAAACATTGCAGCCCACGTGGTTTTGGTTAAGATATTAAATTTGCAAGAGAACAGCTTTCCCCAGAACCTTGGAGATTTAAAAGATGGGGAATATTTTGCTCCAACTGGTCTTATTCCTATTTGTCCTGCATTTATGAATAATATTAACTCACACACAATTGGAGCCATATGGCAGAAGGAAAATTAAAAAGTTACAACAAGAAAATTAGCTGTGGATATGGTTTGCATGGCTGGGAGATTTTCTTGGGAGGTTTCAAGCCATAAATCTTTTTTTAGCTTCACATAAAAGCAGATCCAGATTTTTTTTTAAAGGTGGAAAATGAATTCTTCATTGTTTTGGCACAAGAACGGTCACTCTCAAGGTCAGCTGGAGAGGGGGATGTGCTGGCAGGATGGAGCACTTTGGGAATTCCTGGGGTTGGAGGGACCGCCAGGGGGATTTGCTCCATCCTCCCTGCTCCACCCAGAGCAGGTTGCCCAGGGCCAGGTGTGGCTGGGTTTGGGCTGTCTCCAAGGATGGAACCTCCACAGCTTCCCTGGGCAACCCACGCTGGTGTTTGAGTGGGAAAACAGGGATTTTTGGAAAAGAGCTGTTTGTGTGTGCTCTAGTGGGCACTGCTGAGAGAAGGCCGGCTCCATCCTCAGCCTTCCCTCCCCCAGGGAATTCCTTCCCTCCTTATCCACAGCAATAACGCCTCCCTTATCCTCCAGGCTGTGGGAAAGATGCTGCAGCCCCTTTATAAAACCTGGCACAGAATCCACACATGGTTTGGGTTGGAAGGGACCTTCTCAAGGTCCTCTAGTCCAACCTCCATGAGCAGGAAGCTCTTCCTGCAGAAAATATTAAAAAAAAAAAAAAAAAAAAAAAAAAAAAAAAGAGGTTTAGAAGCAAAGCTGGGGTTTTCAAATAATATATTCCAAACCATTCTCCCATCTCTCAATCAAAAACAACACCTGGGTGTTGTTCTGAGCATCCTGGACTTCCATGGCCTGAATTTCTCTGGACTGAATCTCTCCCTTCCAGTCCTGGAATCTCTCCCAAGAGTTCCTGAGGAAACATTCCTGAGGTTTCCTTGTCCTCCACAGCCCAGAGGAGCTGTGCAGGAACAGAGCAGCAGGAATTCACCCGAGAGAGTTCAGCCTCCCAGGAAATCCCAGGAAGCTTCAAGCTGAAGGCAGGCAGTGCTGGGTTGAAGTCCTGGGGAGACGAGTCACCCTGGCAGTGCATCAGCAGAATTCCTGCCTGCCTTTGCTGCTTCCTCCTGCTGCTGTCATCTGCTGTGGGACACGAGTTGTGCTCCAAAGGGCACTTTGGGAACCAGCCCCAGCCCTGTTCAGAGCGCTCAATTCTCCTTCTGCTCCTTTAGGCTGAGCTTAATGAGCCTGATGTGGTTTCCAGTCCAATTAACGCCATCCCAACTCAGAACCTGGCAATAACTGCCTCGCCTGAGCTGGAAATGCTTTTCCAACACTAATGGGAATTCCACAAATGCTTTTCCAACACTAATGGGAATTCCACAAATGCTTTTCCAACACTAATGGGGATTCCACCAATGATTTTCCAACACAAATGGGGATTCCTGCAAATGCTTCTCCCAGCCTAAGGGAATTCCTGCATTCCTGATGGGAGGCATTCAGCACAGACACTGCCTGGGAAGTGTCTTTGCTGTCTTTCCTCTTTGGAAATGCTGGAAGGGATTTATTCCATGGGACAGCCCAGCTGCTGCTCCCGGGATTGTCCACATGGCCTCTCCCAGACCTGTTTGACTTTGCTGAGCTTTCCTCCCCCTGCTGCCCAAAAGATTGAGGAGGTTTAATTACAGATATAATTCATGTGGCAGCGGATGATTGAATGCTCCAGAAGCCCACATGAGTTACAGTGACCAGATATCCAAATTCTGAAGGGACTGCTCCAATTGTTTTGGCTCATCACACTGACTTTCCCAAGGATCCACTCTGTCTCCTTGTACCCTGGGTGTTGCCTTTGCCTCAGCAGCTGGTCTGTTTCTCCTCTGTTTGCCTTTCCATGAAACATCCCATGTTCCTCAGTTCCAGCCATATCCCAGCTCCCTCACCGCAGGCGCCATAGCAAATCTGGGAGTTCCATCCCAGCCCCTCCCCACCATCCCAGCCAGCAATTCTCAGTTCCCAATCTCCCACCCATCCCTGCCCTCTGGCAGTGGGAGCCATTCCCTGGCTCCTGTCCCTCCAGGCCTTGTCCCCAGTCCCTCTGCAGCTCTCCTGGAGCCCCTTCAGGCCCTGCCAGGGGCTCTGAGCTCTCCCTGGAGCCTTCTCCTCTCCAGGGAACATTCCCAGCTCTCCCAGCCTGGCTCCAGCCCTGGAGCAGCTCCATGGATTCCTCTGGATCCCTCCAGCAGCTCCATGTCCCTGTGCCTGTCCCTCAGGCCCTGCTCCCTCCATCCGCCACTGCCCAGGGGTGGCTCCAGCTCTCCCGGTGTCCCCAGTGTGTGACAGCCACACCCCCTGGTGACCTGGAGCATGGTCACCTGACCCTGGTGACATTCAGGTGACCCAGGCGAGACTTCCACAGCAGGAGGAGGAATTCTGCATCCCTAAACCCCCCGTTCACCCCCAGGGATCAGGGAGGATCCCAGCTCAGTGATTCCCAGGGACTCCAGTGTAAACAAGGCAGAAGAACTTCTGCAGAGCTTCTCCCTCACTCTGGGAGCTTTGAGGGCTCCCACAAGAATGGAATTCCCTCTCCCAAAGGAATGGGAGTCCCAGGAAGAGGGAGCAAGGTCAGCCTCACTGTAATGGGGTGAAGCTTCCCAAGTCCCTGCTCTGGAGGTCCTTGGTGACCGTGGTGGAGCAAGGAGGAGAAACCATGGACAGGAGGGAGCTGCCTCTTCCTGGAGGTTCAGGATCAGGATAATTAGTGAATTATCATCATTATGCCCCATTCCCAAGCACAGAGCTGTGTCCTTTCCATCCCAAGCCTTGACCTTGAAGATTCCTCCTCTGGATCTCAAATGCCGTAAATCCTTTATTGTAGTCCTACTACAAATGGAAGACAAATGTTGTGATTTCATTCATACTCCACACATCACCTGATATGGATGGAAAATTGACTTGTGGATCCTGGTTTTTCCAAGGAAACACCTTGGAGGATATTTCCTGAGGGAGTTTCTGATTTGGGAACTTTTCCTACTTCTTGCAAATCAAGTGGAGCAACATTTCCTCTTCAACACCATCAATTCCCTGCTGGGGTTTGCTGTCCCTTATTCATAAAATCCATTCAAAACTGTAAAAAATAGCAAGGAAAAGCTCAGTTCCTTGGAAAATCAGGAACCCCATGGTGCCAGGTGCTGCAAGGCAGCCCCAGATGCACGTCCCTCCTGCCTCCATGGATACAATTCCAGTGGTTTGGGTTGGAAGGACCTTAAATCCCATCCCATTCCACCCCTGCCATGGCAGAAACACCTTCCACTGTCCCAGGGTGCTCCAAGCCTTGAAATCCTTGGATCCAAGGGCTGGAGGCTCATGCCCAGCTAATGGAGAGTTTGGGAGGAAATGTGTGAAAGTGAAGGAATCAAAAATGGGATTAGAAATCCCAGGAAAACTGTTTGGACTCTCAAGATAGAGGTCGTGGATAACAATCAATAAACCAGGGAATCCCAAAGAAAGGAAATTCCAAGGAATGATCCTGCAAAGTGCAGCAGAGACCTGGAAGGAGCTGGTGTGGCCATGAATGAACAAAGAATAAAGAGGGACCATGGGAGGGGGTCCAGGAGTGAGGAGGGCAGGGAAGGGATGGCAGAAGTGGGAATCAGCAATCCTGGGATTCCATGGAGGGAGGATGACAGGCCCCTGGAATTCCAGCAGTTCAGGAGCTGGTAGGACACGGGGTGGGAGCAGAAAGCTCCCTGAGGAGCACTGCAGGTGTCCCCAGGAGCTGGGATATGCTGGAATAACAGAAATGTCCCATTTTTGCCGTTCCCTGGAAAGGCAGCTCCCAGACTATCCAGGTTTGAGCTGTTTCTGTATTTACATCCCAAATTACTGCTCAGAGTGGTTTGGGAATTCTGGGAAGTGGTGGCAGCTGAGCAAACACCACTCTGAGAGGGAAAACCACAGAAGTGACCTAAGGCAAAGCAGCCAGTGCTGATCCAAACAGCACTTGTGGAATTTGGAATTGTGGAATTTGAGCAACTGTGGATTGTGGAATTGCCCTGCTCCACCCCCAAACCAGGCTCCAGACTGGGATGGATCCCACAACACCCAGAATTCCCAGTCCCTGCACTCACCACTGGCTCAATCTCATGGCCTGGACATAATTATTCCAAGCCAGGCCAAAGCCAGTAATTAGCTGAGTGTGTAATTATCTCTCTCAGTCTGTCTGCAGTTCAGGCTCTGTGAGGGATTTATTTCCTGGAGGGCTTCTGGAGGTTTTGCAACTCCAGAATGAAATTTGTTAACTGTTAATAACTCCCAA
Organism: Passer montanus; assembly: GCF_014805655.1. Taxonomy (NCBI): domain Eukaryota; kingdom Metazoa; phylum Chordata; class Aves; order Passeriformes; family Passeridae; genus Passer; species Passer montanus. The sequence goes on from NW_024358723.1 coordinate 1,189,007, forward strand.
ATTAGCTCATTTAGGCAGAGTTGGAAATAACTCGGCCATGTCAGCCGTAATCAACAAATTATCTGGAAATTTAGAAAGGCAAAGGAAAAAAAGGGATCTTGGATCATTTTGCAGTCCAGGGCACTGGTGGGGAGGGGCTGGGATGGAGTTCCCAGAGCAGCTGTGGCTGCCCCTGGATCCCTGGCAGTGCCCAAGGCCAGGCTGGACACTGGGGCTGGAGCAGCCTGGGACAGTGGGAGGTGTCCCTGCCATGGAAAAGGGATGGCACTGGGATTTAAGGTCCCTCCCAACCCAAACCCTTCTGGAATTCTGGGATTGGCACTCCCGTGCTCCCAGAGTTTGCTCAGAGTGAGTTGGGGTTTGAGTTTCTCTTTTTTTTGGGAACTGTTTCAGAGCTCAGCTCCTCTCCCAAGCCAAGCCCAGACTGAGGGAGGTGAATTCTCTGGGAATGATGACCCCAGGTGAGGTCAGGGGCTCAACAGGAACAAACCCCAGCCCCTGTTTGGGGCAAACCATCCTTTTGTGAGCCCGCAGAATAAATCTGCAGATCCAGGGGATGCCAGGAAGGAAATCCTCACTGTGCTCTGGTTTTGCCTTTCTCAGTGACAGAACCATCCCCTGCCAACCAAATTCTCTGCTTGTTCTTGAATTACTCATTAAGGACTCAGACAATTCAGGATTCCTTTGGAGGCAGCTGAATTCCATTCCCTGCCACTGGGATGAGAAATGTGGCAGGAATGAGTGAGATTTTGAGGCTGGAGGAGAATTCTGCTGTCATACACAGGGCATTCAGAGTTAATGGATCACCATCAGATCCCTGCAATTTTGGGAAAAACAAGTTCATTTCTGTTTTAAACCCCACACCTGAGCACCTCGAGGTGCTCTGCAAACATCCCTTCTCCTGCTCTCTGGTGACCACTGCGTCCTGCCTGTGCAGAAATATTTTATCTTAAAAGTCTCTCCATGGTTCCTGTGTCACACCTGAACGACGGGGACACCAAGGGAAGCAATTCAACAGAGGGAAGCCTCTCCCAGAGGATTTGAAAGGAATAAAGGGAATGCCACATGAAATAGGGAGCAAATGGATTTCAGGGCTATGGGGGAGGCTATGAGTGCTGGAACTGTGCTGGGTTTGTCCCCAAATCCATCTGGAGCAGCTCCAAGGGGCTGCAGCAGCCGTGCCTGGAGTCCAGAGCATTCCCAATCCCTGTGGGACCCCTCTGAGCTCGCTGGGACAGGGACAAAGCCACAGCTCAAAATCCCTGAAATCTCAAAGCTGGGAAGGGGCTGGAGCCCCAGGAGAGGCTGAGGGATCTGTGGAGGGACTGGAGAATTCCTGAGGGAGCTGGGAAGGGGCTGAGCCTGGAGCAAAGGAGGCTCAGGGGCCCTTGTGGCTCTGCACAGCTCCTGCCAGGAGGGGACAGCCGGGGGGTCGGGCTGTGCTCCAGGGAACAACTTCAAGATTCAGATGCACAGAATATTCCATGTTGGAAGGACCCCACAAAGACTGAATCCAACTCTTAAATGTGAGTTCAGTCCTGTGAATTCAGTCCCCCAACTCTTAATGAGGCCTGAATGCACAACCTTGTGGGGGTTCACATCGGATACTGGGGGAAAAATCATGGAAAGGGTTATAAAGCAAAATGCTGTCAATGGGGCCTGAACCCACAACCTTGTTATTGGCATCAGGTTGTGCCAGGGGGGGTTCACATTGGATATTGGGGGGAAAATCATGGAAAGGGTTATAAAGCAAAATGCTGAATGCAGTGGTGGAGTCCCCATCCCTGGAAATGTCCAAAAAATATGTGGATGTGGCACTTGAGGCCAGTGGTGAACGTGGTTCTGGGCTGATTCAATCCTAATTCCAACCTTAACGATTCCATGATTTGATTTCACAGAGGTGTGAAGGGAAAGTATAACAGGAGCCACAGAGCACAAGTGCTCCAGCTGAATTCCCAGCCCCTGCGGGCACCTGGAGCTGCCTGAGGCTGCACCCTCTCCCCGTGGTGATAAATCAGTGTGGCTTTATCTCCAAACACAGCCAACACCAAGCACCCTGATAAGAGAAGGGATTTGTTTACTCCAAATGGATTTCTGCCACTGGGAAGGGAAATAAACGACCTGACAATTTTTAATATATATAATACACCTGCTTTATCTCTGGGATTCATCTGGGGAAGCAAAAACTGCCTCCTAGGAAGCGATAATATTTATTTTCACCTCCCAACATCCTCAATGACAAAGAGGGACCTGTGTATTCACAGCCACATCCCGACTCCAGGGCTTTCTCATCCGTCCCAGCATTTGGAAATTCGATTTGAGGCCATTTGTTCTCTCTCTGGATCAAAATGGAAATAGACTGGAACTGCAGAAGTGGGACAAAGCCAAAAGGTTCCCGGCTTTGTGAAGCTTTAACTGTGGGAAAGGAGATGCTGGGAGTCCTCTCCATGCAGGATCCAGTGGGATGCTCACTCCTTACTCAAGAAGTCAATTTAAACCCTTTCAAATCAATCCAAGACACCTTTAAAGCAAATTTTGCTGATGATTTGAGATGAGAGTCACCCGCAGGGAGACTCCACAGGTGCTGCTCTGCTACCTGGGGACCTCTGAGAACAAAGAATGGGAAAATCCATCAGCTCTGAGATTGCCTCGCTGAACTCAGGGAGGAAATGGCTGCGTGGAGAGAGGAGAGGGAATTGCAACTAAAATAAGGAAAGAAGGACAGGAAAATATTTCTATTAATGTGACAGCAGGACCAGGACAGTGACAGTCCCCTGGGCTGGCACTGCTGAGCACCTTGAGGGCTGTGCCCAGTCCTGGCCCCTCAGTTCAGGGAGGACTTGGAGGGGCTGGAGCAGGAAAGGGAACAGAGCTGGGAAGGGGGGGGAGAGTTCCTGAGGGAGCTGGGAAGGGGCTGAGCCTGGAGCAAAGGAGGCTCAGGGGCCCTTGTGGCTCTGCACAGCTCCTGCCAGGAGGGGACAGCCGGGGGGTCGGGCTGTGCTCCAGGGAACAGGGACAGGAGCAGAGGGAACGGCCTCAGGCTGGGCCAGGGCAGCTCAGGGTGGGCACAGCAGGAATTTCCCCATGGAAAGGGTGCTCAGGCCTGGCACTGCCCAGGGAGGGTTGGAGTGCCCATCCCTGCAGGTGTCCCAGGAATTCCTGGAGGTGGCACTGAGAGCTCTGGGCTGGGGCCAAGGTGGGCATTGGGGCACAGAGATTCTGGGACAGAAAATTATCAACATTTCCTTATTTAATAGCAAAGTCTGGAGAAGTTTGGCGAAGGATGTCATCCCATGTTTTCCTGCTGTTCTTTACTCCCTTGGCCCAGGTGAGAAAAAAGAATAATTTCTGTGAACTTGAAATCTTTTCTAAAAGAGCAAATATGGGGAGGAGGAGGAGGAGGAGATGGCTCCCACAGGGGCCAGAGCTTGGGGGGCAGCCCCTGGCTCCAGAGGCTCTCCAGCAGGGAGTGGCTCAGGTAGCTCTGCTCCCACCTTCCCTGTCTTCCAAACCCTTCCATGGGACAAGTTGACATTTTGGAACTTCGAGCTGTCTCATCAATGGATCCTGATTAAAATTCCAGCTCAGCAGCGGAGTGCTGGTGAGGAAACCTCGGGGTGGCTGTAGGACTGAAATGTGGGAAGCCATCAGTGGGACCATCAAAGTGTTTACAGCCGAAGCACTCGACCTCCAGCGGCAGAGGAATTGTTTTATCTCCTCTGCCAGGGCTTTGCTGCCCCTCGTTAAACGTGACAGAGCCCAGAATAACAAAACCAGACAGAGCACTTGTCATTTATTGACCTTTTTGTTCCCTGCCTGGAATGGGGGCGATAAATGAGCGGCTCTGGGCAATCCCCGATGCTTCCCAGGCACGGCAGAGCCTTCCCAGCCATGCTCCTGTGGGACCCCTGGGATCACAGGGATGTGACTCACAGTGGAACCCTGGGCAGCAGGCAGGGACCTGGAGCATGAAGCTGATAAAGGAAACTCAGCTGTTCCATGGCAAAGGAATCCTTGGACTGGGAGCAGGGGGATCCAGGTGATTTCTGCTCTCCCAGTCTGAGCTCCCTGTGAGGGAAAGGGGTGGATCCAGGCAGAGCTGGTGGGGTGGATGTGATTAACAGTGAATGCTAGAAGGGATGAAAATTCTGCTTTTTGGGCTGATTTGCCATTTCAGGGAACCACAGAATCCTCAAGGTTGGGAAAGACCTCTCGGTTCAAGTGCAGCATTGTCCCAGCCCCACGTGCTCCCAGGCTCTCCAGTGCCATATCCCTGTGTTTTCTGAACATTTCCAGGTATGCAGGTTCCACCACCTTCATTCGCTCCAACCTCCCAGAAACCCAGACAGCCCCAGTGCTCCCAGAGCCCAAGGAATTCCCTCAAATTTGGTATGGAGGCAAACAGTGACATCACCCTTCCCGTGCCAGCTCCAAACCCAAACCATTCCGACACCTTGGGAGTGAACAGGGATCCTTTGCCAGCCTTGGAGGGCTCTCAGAGGAGTTTCCATTCCAGGCAATGCCCTTCCTGACAGGAGACCCTTCCAAAGTTTTCCCAAAGAGCGGAACTCTCCGTGCCTCACAAAGGCTCCACAAGGCTCCAACTCTTCCACCTGACTGTGCCGCTCTTCTTTGAACTTTTTTAATGGATGCACTTAAAAATTCACCCCTTTGTGTCTCCTTCCTCATTAGCTGTGCCAGGCTGAGCTTTTGTCTTGGCTCAGTGTGAATTCTTTGTGTGTGATCCCTGTGAGCTGGAGTCGGGCTGGCCCTGCATTCCTGATCCAATTATCCCATTGAGTTCCCTTCTCCTCCTCACGGGCCTCTTGTCTTCTTTATATGACATTAAAACACCCCGAAAGCCTGGCACAAATCAGTTCACAGATTGATATTGCCCCAGTCTGCCTAAATCCCTGTGCCTGAGGGGCTGGGAGAGCTGGGAATGTTCCCTGGAGAGGAGAAGCTCCAGGGAGAGCTCAGAGCCCCTGGCAGGGCCTGAAGGGGCTCCAGGAGAGCTGCAGAGGGGCTGGGGACAAGGCATGGAGGGACAGGACACAGGGAATGGCTCCCACTGCCAGAGGGCAGGGCTGGGTGGGAGATTGGGAACTGGGAATTGCTGGCTGGGCTGGAATTGCCAGAGCAGCTGTGGCTGCCCCTGGATCCCTGGCAGTGCCCAAGGCCAGGCTGGACACTGGGACACCCTGGGACAGTGGGAGGTGTCCCTGCCATGGCAGGGTGGCACTGGGTGGGGTGTGAGGGGTTGAGGTTTCCCACCCAAACCATTCCAGGATTTCTGTCTTTCCCTGCTCCCTTCACACTCTGAGCTTTGATGAGGAGGAAAATAAAGCACAGTTACAGCAAAGTGGGGGAACAAAAACTGAGCAGCGGGGTGACACTTTGATAAGGATTCTATGAGACACAGAATTCATTCTGGACCTGCAGAACCAAGAATTGCCTGATTAATTCGTTGATTAGAATAGAATTTATTACAGCTTCCATGCAATGCCACAATAAATCCCATGGAACAGCAGGAGCCATAAATGAACACCTGTTAATTGGGAATTAATCCCCCCACACCACTGGGGCTGATCCCAAGCTTGCAGGGACCAAGGAAGACAATCTTTTTATTTTCTGAATTTGGACAAGGTTTCCATGACCTCAGGAACATCAGGATTTAAATCCAGCATTTCACTGCTCTTTGGAAGGGTTTTGTTCCTTTGGAACTCAGATACCAACAGTGTAAACAATGCTTATTAATCAGAGAAAAAATGATTTGCCAGGACTGCAGAGATTGCAGTGAATTTTAAATTTTCCAAGCCATATCTCTTAGTCCCTGAGAATTACAGCAGCAAATCGATTTGCTGTGATTCGGGGGATCCATGGATTTGGTTCCTCCTGATCAAAGCAACTCCAGGTATTTATTTACAGTTTATTTCTATGGCTTTTCTTAAAGGTATAAGCAGACTGAGAGCAAACTCAGGGAAGACTGTGGTGAGTCCCAGCAGGAATTTGGTGAGGCTGGGGCTGTTCCAGGAGGACAGGGAACCATTCTCTGTTTTTTGCAGTGTCAAAGGATTGGGACAGATCATTTTTAGGTTCCTTTGCAGACCTGCACTGATTGAGGGATGCTGTTGGTAACGTCCATGACTCACTGAAAACTTCCAAAAACTTTTAAAGGCCAGGTTGGACACTGGGGCTGGAGCAGCCTGGGACAGTGGGAGGTGTCCCTGCCATGGCAGGGCTGGCACTGGGTGGGATTTAAGGTCCCTTCTCAAGCCAAATCTAAATCACTTCAGAGCCCTAAAATAATCTTATTTTATAACTTCTGAGCCCTTCTCCCAGAGCCCTGAGCTGCTGAGCTTCAGCCATGCCCATTAATCAAAGTATTTCTTTATCTCCAATCTGAGGTGCTTCAGATCTGCTGATTTGTGTGTCAGTTACACCCAGTCCCAGGACCTCACAGGGCAGAACAACGCCTGGAATTTGGGATAAAACAGCTCAGGATGTGAACCCCAGCCCTGGGTTCCAGCTCCTTATCTGCACTTGCCTGTGCCTGGCAGGGATGCCTCTGACAGCAGCACTGCTGGTGTTTATCAGACTGAACACAAATCTCCTCAAGGAACCCAGAACCCTCTTCTTTTGTGGAATTGCAGAATCCTGGAGTGGTTTGGGTGGGAAGGGACCTTAAATCCCAGCCAGTGCCACCCCTGCCATGGCAGGGACACCTCCCACTGTCCCAGGGTGCCCCAGTGTCCAGCCTGGCCTTGGGCACTGCCAGGGATCCAGGGGCAGCCACAGCTGCTCTGGCAATTCCAGCCCAGCCAGGAACTCCCAATTCCCAATCTCCCATCCATCCCTGCCCTCCTCCAGCTCCAAGCCTTTGGCGGTGGCAGCAGACAACGCCTTCTGATCTGTCTGGCTGGAAGGACAACTGGGAAAACTCTTCTGACCTGAGCGAGGTAGCAAAGGAACCCAACCCCTCTCTGATCCTTCTCTGCTCCCTGGACACAGAGCAGAGCACACAAACAGCTTTTATTCCTCCCTTCTGTCTCACAGAGATTCGTTATTTCAGGCAAAGCTGCCCTCCATCTGCACCAATCACAGCCCAGCACATCTGTGTGCTTCTGGGGAAGGGAAAGTCATGGAAAACCTGGAAACACTGGTGGGATGACCCACTAAAAGCTGCCTGCACAGCAAGGGCCTCAACCAGTGCAGAGCATGAGATGATGGACTGTGAGAGCATCTCTGGGTCAGCTCCTTCCACGTTTTTGAAGCAATAAAAACTTCATTCCTACAAAAATAATGTTTCTCCTTTGTGGCCAAGCAGAGGAAGGAGCAGGGCTGATGGAAAGCAGCATCCAGAGGGGCTCCCCAAGGGCCTGGGATCAAGAGTGGCACTGGGGCTAAACTGGGAGGGAGGCTGGGGTTTGTCCCCAGAACCCTCCCTGGTGCAGGGCCAAGGACCTTGGCCAGAGCCTGAGCTCAGGGTCCCCCAGATCAGTGAGACCTGAGCTGCAGCAGCTGCAGCAGCCAGAGCTGCCCAGGGCCCTGCTGGGACACAGAATTCCCCTGGGAAGCACCACAGCAAGCTGGATTCAGCCATTCCAGAGGCTCTGCCCAGCCCTGAGCCCCAGCAGGACCAGTCCTCGTCCTTCCCTAATGAGCCATGGACCCCTGGGATCCAAACCCCACTGAGGCTAAGGGAGAAAATCCCTGCAGGCCCTCAGGGAACTCTGGAGTCCTTCCCCAGCACCTCATGCACTGATTAAACACTGCAAACAAACCCACGGGCACGGGGGCAATCATCCCAAACAGATCCACCTCACAGCAGTGTTTGTCCACTGCTCCACTCCATTTGCTCCCCTCATCAGCTCAATTGGTGCTTCAGCCCAGCAGGGTGGAAAATTGGAGCTGCTGGAGCCAGGCCAAGGAGGCCATGGATGCTCCAAGGGCTGGAGCTGCTCTGGAGCCAGGCTGGGAGAGCTGGGAATGTTCCCTGGAGAGGAGAAGGCTCCAGGGAGAGCTCAGAGCCCCTGGCAGGGCCTGAAGGGGCTCCAGGAGAGCTGCAGAGGGCCTGGGGACAAGGATGGAGGGACAGGAGCCAGGGAATGAGCCCTGACACGCTCAGGTGTTTGAACCTCTCCGTCCTTCCTGGGGTGCTCAGGAGGGATAATATCCCTATTTTACCTCTCCAACTTCCCCAGCAATCCCAGGGAGTGGCAGATCCGTGCTGCAGCATCACAGGATTCCTGTTCCCTTTGTTTTATCACCTGCAGGTAACCTGCCATCTCTTCCTCTGGCACAACTCAACAAATTAATCCTTTCCACAAGGCAAAATTCCTGATTTTTTTCTCAGGCCACCAGTTTAAGAGCAGCTCTCCCCAGTTATCTACCAATTCTTGGATAATTGAAATTTTCCTTCCTTGTGCTGGAGGTTGCTGTAACCAACCAAGTTGATCCCAGCCTGGACACCTCCCTGGCCTCTCCAGCAGGAGGGGGATTAAACATGGAATTGTACTGATGACCTTCAGTGACCAGAAAAAATTCCCCTAATGCGCCCAAAGGGCAGAATTTAAATGCTCATTTTTCCTTCACCACATCCAGTAAAAAGGATTTACCTTGAGTCTGACAATTAGGAAAGCGATTTCTCAGATTTGTTCATTATTTATTCACCACTGATCCACTTCTCCCTCACCCTGTTGCCCCAGCAGACGAACCTTTCCTGGCTCAGTCTCAGCATCAAAAATATTTGTGGCAGAAAGAGAAAATCCCCCCAAAATGTTGCCTGTGGGAGGTCTGGGAGCTCGAGGGGCCGTTCTGTGCCCCTGTGGCTCTGGAGTTCACCATGGATCTCCCTGCCCTGGGGCTGTGGGACTTGGCAAACCTGGACTGGATTTCAGTGCAGGGGGATCCCAGCCATGTGGATAAATTCCTGATGGGAGTGGAGGTGGCAGAGCCAGGCTCCTCTCAGCGCTGCCCACTGCCAGGTCAGACCACAAATTAAATGGCACAAAATTCAGTGTGAACACAATAAAACACATTTGTCCTGTGAGGGTGGGGAAAAATGAGCACAGAATTGCCAGAGCAGCTGTGGCTGCCCCTGGATCCCTGGCAGTGCCCAAGGCCAGGCTGGACACTGGGACACCCTGGGACAGTGGGAGGTGTCCCTGCCATGGCAGGGGTGGCACTGGGTGGGATTTCAGGTCCTTTCCACCCAAACCAGTCTGGGATCATGAGACAGAGGGACTTCTGGGGCCTCCTGCAGTTTCTGTGTCTCCCACCAAGCTGAGAGATTCCTGAGGCACTGTCCCAGGCTGCTCCAGCCCCAGTGTCCAGCCTGGCCTTGGGCACTGCCAGGGATCCAGGGGCAGCCACAGCTGCTCTGGGCACCTGTGCCAGGATTTTTTCCATTTACAAGGAAAAGATGAAGCAAGAGTGGGGGAGAGAGACACCAGGACCTTGTGGAGTGGCTGGGGGGGGATGTCCCTGCTCCCCAGGCAGAGCTGCCAGCAGGACTGGGAGCTTTTTGCTTTGAAAATAAACAAACTCCTTTCCCTCTGCCCTCAGGTCACAGATTCCATTAGAATTCTTCTCCTCCTCAATCCAGAGCAGGGAATAATTGCCTTGGAGTGAGTGGATGGACTGCAAAGCACGGAGGGTTGGTAATTTGGAGGTCATTATCCCTCTGCTGAACTCAGGAGCCAGCCAGAGCTGGCACTGCAGAGCAAATTCGGGAGGCAAACGCCTTTTAAAGTGAGTTCTTCAGCGGTGAACTTCCAAACGCAAATTTAAGGCACTGATTGCAAGAATGCAAAACTTCCAGCTGCTGCACAGAGAGGTCAAAATCGGCTTTCACAGAATACCAGAGTGGTTTGGGATGGAAGGAACCTTAAATCCCACCCAGTGCCACCCTGCCATGGCAGGGACACCTCCCACTGTGCCAGGCTGCTCCAGCCCCAGTGTCCAGCCTGGCCTTGGGCACTGCCAGGGATCCAGGGGCAGCCACAGCTCTCTGGCAATTCCAGCCCAGCCAGCAATTCCCAATTCCCAATATTCCTCTTAACCCAGTTCAAAGCCATGCTCTCACCCATGGTTTCTCAAAGCCCCCCAGACTCCCCTCAATCCCTTCCCTATCCCCTCTCCCTGGGTGCCTGGATCCCAAACCCTGGAACGTGGCACAGTTATTTTAGACAGACTTCACAAAGCCATCCATCCCATTCTTGGATGAGGAAAACAATTATTAATACTCAAAAATAAGCTGTAATCTACTCACTTATAATTTCTAGTTTGTCTGTCAAGGAGCTAATTTAAATTTAAACAAAGTTTGCAGCTCCCTAATTGAATTTGCTCAAAGGATTTCTCTTATCAGAAACACGAGGACTGGTGTGATTCTGGTTTGGCTTTTGTGGGGCTTTAACAACCTCCTGAAAGATAAATCCAGGCCTGGGAGCTGCACAGCAGCACCCTCAGTGCATCCCCAGTGTCCAGCTCACACCTTCTGCCCCTCCTTTCACCACCTCTCACCTCATTTCCACCCAGGTTTTTAATCCAACAACCATCAAATGTTCCCTCTCATCCTGTCCCAACCCCGCTGTCCCCTCCTGGCAGGAGCTGTGCAGAGCCACAAGGTTCCCCTGAGCCTCCTTTGCTCCAGGCTCAGCCCCTTCCCAGCTCCCTGTATAGGAAAATACACCAAGTTCAATTTTTTTCTTTTAATTTCATTTTCTGTGGTTAGGCTTGGTGTGCCTTTGCCTTGGGGGAAGGAATTTTAAAGTTTTGGGTTTGTTTTTTTTTAAGGGATGTTACGCCACTCAATGGAGATGAGTTTAACATCTCAGCAGACTGGGAATAGCCCAAGAGATACCTAAAAAATAACAACCATCAACAAAACATCAACGACCATCAGCAAACATCAACCAACAACCGCAGACACTGCCCCCAGCACAGTTAGAGACACCGGATGGCTTGATTTGAAAAGCCAGGTGTCTGCTAAGGAAGGCAGGAGCCTCTCTTGAAATGGAAAATGCAAACCCCTCCCTCTGAATTACTGTAATTTTGAAATTAAGGGGCTCTCAGGCAAAGATATGGGAGTAGGAATAACAGTTCTTTATTAGGAAAATTAAGATACAAATGCAATAGTACAAAAAACCAGAAAACAACCCACTGCCAGAGTCAGAGCAGGCCCTGTCCCCTGTGGGTCAGGGTGGTGGCACAGCCCCATCCCAGGGGAGATACCAGAAAAGGCTGATAAGGAAATCCAGGAGTGAGGACCTAATTAACACCAGAAGCAAAGAGATCTGTACCCAACAGGAAACCAAATGCTAAGAACTCCCCAGCTTGGGACAAAATTAAATCAATGTATTTCTATGGGTTTGGAATGTATCAAGTTTAGGAAAAATCCAGTAAAACTCCAGTGTCATGCAATGGTTTTCTCTGTGCACCTGGTCTATGAGTGGATGAAATTATTTCTGTTGCATATCCTGCCCAGAATAAAGCAACGCCTTGATTCTCTAACATTAAAAATGTTGGAGAGAATGATTTTTTCCCGCAGTTTTGGTGACACTTGGGCTGCTCCTCACCCAGACTTTGATGCCAAGGAGGATCCTGAGGGTGAGCCCTCAGTTCTCTCAGGATGTATTTTCCACAGGAACATTCACACAGGAATGGTGTGAGGTTTGTTCTCAGCTCCTGATTAAAATCAAATGATAGCCTGGACTCTTTGTCCCAACTTTTCTGTAGACCTTGATCTTCAGCCGCTTAGCAGAGCTCATCGCTAATTATTAATTAATGAATTCCAGCTCCCTGTGCCCCTTTATTCGGCTGCTCAGCAGAGCCAGAGCTTCAAAGTCCACTCAAGAATGGAGAAGCGCTGGGTTATTGATACAGCTGAAAAAACCCAGCTATTAATAATGGTTGAACGGCAGGAATGTCCACCTGGATGATTCCTCAGGCATGCCAGGAGCAGTCCAGACCATAGCAACAGGAACTCTCACTAAGGGAGGAGATTGATGATTATTAAGCTTCTTTCATAAAGACACAATTCCCACCTTCTGGTGAGCTTGTAGCTCCACCACTCAGAGCAAGGGTGACATTCCCAGATTTTGGGATGCTCCTGCCCCAAATCCCCCCCAGGAGCAGCTGGAAAGGCAGGGAGTGCTGCCATCAGCCCCCAGGGCCTGTCCCCCACCCCAGCAGGGATGGAAGCACTGAGGTGGTGGGAAACTCCTCCCTTGCAATTCCCTTTCCATCCCATCCTACAAAGCTTGAACTCCCAGGAGAGCACCAGGACCTCGTGGGGTGGCTGGGGTGGGATGTCCCTGCTCCCCAGGCAGAGCTGCCTGCAGGACTGGGAGCTTTTTGCTTGGAACATTAAACAAACAAACTCCTTTCCATCAGCCCCTCAGGTCACAGATTCCATTGGAATTCTTCTCTTCCTGAAACCAGATTCCATCATGGAATCATGGAATCCCAGAGGGAGCTGAGGCAGGAGGAGCTGAGTCTCCATATGTCCATCTCAGCCACTTTCACCCAATTCCTGGGTCATCCCAAGGACACCTCCCCTTGGGAGTTCAAGGATGCCCCAAGCCTTGTCCTGCTCCACATCTGCTCCACCTTTCCCACATCCCCAGGATCCCCCAGCAGGACTCATCCTGACCCAGCCCCTCTGCTGGAAAGTTCACTCTGCCTTGCCCCAGGCAGAAATCTGCTGATGGCCTCAAACATCCCAAATGCCATGTTTTTTTCCCTTTTATTTCAGCACAACATTCCTGACATTTCAAATCCCTGTCAGCCAGGACTTGGTTTAAATGAGAGGTCACTCGGGGCTGCTCCTGATAACTGCAAACTTCCCACTTCTGTTGTCCCTGCAAACCCATGAATGCTGCACAGTAAAGGAGCTGCACTCCTGAGAAACCTGGAGCCACTGGTCAAATTCCCATCCAACCCCATTCCATGAAAACCCTGAGATGTAAATACAGACTGCAGGTTAATTGTGTTTTGGGAGCAGGTCTGTGTGCTGGCTGCTCACAAAATGTGTGACTGATTATGATCAAAACCTCGAGTTTTGCTGGTTTTCTCCAGTCCAGATTCTAAATACAGCTGGTTTATTAAATGCCTGTTAAATTCATTCCTGCAGCAAGCACCTGACACCTATTTAGTGTGCTCCAAACGTGTTTTATAATAAGATTGCGGATTTTATTATGATTCTGGAGAAGGGTAAGTCTGCCAGCAAGAAGCAGCAGTTACAGGAAGGGTAGAACTGGTTGTAGATCACTGGAACAGAGCAGAGCAGCGTCCCCTGGAGTATCCACAGGGATGATTCCAACATCCCATTTCCCAGCTGCTCCATCAGCTCGATGCCACTGGGCCACTGGTCAGGGGCAGCTGCTGGCTGCACGAGCTGGTTCTGAGGAGTTGAGTCAGCCAAAGAGACACCAATTTATTGAATCCAAACTGGGTCACATTTGGGAAATCTTGTTTTCCTTTGCAGCCCCAGCTCGGTATTAACGTGATTTGTGTTGGTGGCAGTGACAGGAAGCAAACCGAGTGGTGGAGAAAAGAATGACAGAATTCCAGGCTGGTTTGGATGGGACAGGACCTTAAATCCCATCCATTCCAGCCCATTCCATGGCAGGGACACCTCCTACTGTCCCAGGCTGCTCCAACCCCAATGTCCTTGGACACCGCCAGGGATCTAGGGGCAGCCACAGCTCTGGGAAACCCAAGGACTGATGAGAGAGACACAAAACCCTTTGTATCCGTGTCCTTGCAGAGATCCACAGGGCTTTTGATTCATTCCTAGATTAATTTCCTTATTCACTCCAACCCCGATGTACGCAGATTAATTTATTACAGGTTTTGTGTTAATCTTCAAAACCACTGACGAAGCAAAGACTTTGAGGCCAATCCTTAATGTGTCATCTCCAAACCTTCCATTGAACTTCCAGGCTCCCTTTGAAGGTGAAAAGTATTTTTAAAAGTTTCCTAAGGCGACAGGAAACTTTCCATTTTAGATCCTTTAAAATGAGCCCTCTTTTTCTGCTGAACCCACGGCGAGATCTGAAACTACCAAGCAACAATTCCAGCTGTTAAATCCTGGGGCTTTTGTTGGATACTTCACTGGCACAAAGCAGGAAATTATGGAGCCTCATTGTCCAGGAGATCAATGTGTTCTGCCTGGAGAACCTTTGGAGATTTGAATAGCAGATTCCGCCTCGTAGTTTCTTGCTCCCTTCCAGATGCCCAGTTCTGGCAGCTCCTTTGAGGCTCTTTATCTTCTTTCATCCTTTCTTCTTTAAGGAGCCACTTCTTGTTATTCCTTGCGCTGGGATGAGCCTTTCTGGCAGAGATCTGCAGGCACAGAGAATCAAAGTGTGCAGAGCTGAGAGCAGGGGGCTGGCAGAGACCTCTGCGGGCTTCCAACAGCGCTGAGCCCACGGCTCTGCCTTCCAGGTCTCCCTGGATTGTTGGGAAATGCACTTGGAATGACACCAGGGCTCTCCAAGCCTGTGGAGAGTGAGGCTTCTCTATGGGAAGCACCTGGAGCTGCAAATCCCACCTGTGGAGCTGCTGGAGATGTTTCTGAGGGAAGTAAAACCCAGCTCTGTCCCCAAGGGAAGTGGAGAAGTTCTTGTTTTCTCCAGTAGGAAGTGTCCACAGACTCCACCATGCTCCTGCTTTGTGGTGGAAGATGTGGATCCTGGTCCCTGCCTCCTGCAGGAGCAGCAGCACCCAGAGGACACGGACAGCTCCTTCCTGTCACTGTGATATTTTCTGAAAAACCCCTGAGAGGCCTCGGAGAGAATGAAAACAGGAATTATCTGATTGCTGCCCCTGTGTTTTGCTGCTGTGGAATGTGGTCTGGAGATCCTTCACCAAACAGGTGCACCTTTGATTGGTTCCATGTGGGTGGTTTTTACTTAATGACCCATCACCACCAGCTGTGTTGGACTCTCTGGTCAGTCACAGGTTGTCCTGGGAACCTTCACAAACACCACACCTTCCCAAGGTGGTTTTTCCCCTGAGAGCAGCCCATGGACACCACTGATCCGTGAGGAACAAGCCAGGCCACCAGGCCCAGCTCCACAGGGAAAAGGGGATCCAGCCCTTCCCACTTCCAGGATCTTCTCCAGGCACAGGAACCAGGGCACAGCCACAGTCTGGGTAGGACAAGGTGGGAATTCCCAAGCCTGGAATCTCCTCGGGCAGCTTTGGGAGGCTCTCCAAGGACAGCAGCACTGACCCCAAAGCCACCACAGCCCCTCCGGGATGAACATTGCTCCCCACAGCCCAGAGGGATCAGCCCAGCTCCCAGGGGCTTCCCTGGGCATCTCCCACTTCCAAGGTCCCATCCAAATCCAGGATTTCCCTGTTCTTCCCTCAGGGATAACACAGAGAGCTCCCCTGGGACACCTGGCTGTCTCCAGTGCCACCACCTGAGGTGATCCAAGCTCCTGCCCAGGGGTGGACACAGCAAATGGAGGTTTCACCCCTGCTTTTCACCAGGAACACTGCACATCCCTCATTATCTGGGAAAAAGGAGAGGCTTTGCTGGGTTATGACAACAAGGAAGAATTCAGGGACCTACTTGGATCCTAAAAGTCCCATCCTCACAATCCCTCTCCAGTTTTTTTTGCTGTGCTTTTCCCAGTCCCATGGGAGCAGGGGGTCCAGCAAAGGCAGTCAGGAATTCCAGGAGTACAAACCCCACCTGGGCTGGGGACCTGCTGTGCCACTAATGGGAGCATTAAGGGAACAGAATTTCATTTCCCATAAAATATTTAGGCTGGAACACATCCATATTTATCACTCTAATCAAACAGAATGAGAGAGTTCTTCAGCTCTGGGAAAGCAAAACAAGCCTGGCCTGACAACTGCTTTTTTTGGGGGGGTTTTTTTAGCAAGAAAATAAAAAGTTTGGGGAAGAAGAAATGTCCAGAGCACATAGTTTGGGAATGACTACCCAATCCAGGCTTGGAGTGGCAGCAAATCCAGGCAAAGCCTGCTGTGGCCCTGGGCAGCCCCTCCAGCCAGGAAAGGGGGATCAGATCATGCCAAGAGCTCCTGACAAACCCCCGGGATCTTCCACGAAAGATAATGAGGCTTCCCTTCCCTGGAAGGGTCCAAGGCCAGGTTGGAAGGCCTTGGAGCAGCCTGGGACAGTGGAAGGTGTCCATGGGAATGGGTGGGATTTGAGGATTCTGTGATCCAGTGGATGAATTTTACCTGGAGCTGTGGCATCAAAGGTGCTGCTCCAGCAGGGCTGCTGTGGCCACTGACATTCCTGAGGGACAAACAGAATTTATTCCCACTGGAATCAGATCCTGCAGTTTTCCCTGTGAATAAACAAAATCACTTATTCTTAAAAAACACAAAGTTAATTCCAGACTTTTCAAATTGTGTGGAAGGCTGGAGAGTGGATCCCTGTTCCCAGGACATCCATCAAACCCAGGCTCAGTTTAATTTTGTTACCAGTCATGCTCAGCTTTCCAAATCATTCCAAGAGCCTCTCCTGGAGCTGTTTGATCTCAAGCTTCTTGTTCAACTTCTCAGCGCTCTTTTAGAGAGTCTCTAAAGCCTGAGAAGCTCCAGGTCCTGAAGAGGGAAGGAATTACAGCACTAATATTCCTATTTATTGCCTTTTTTCCCCTACTCAAGCCAAGTGCAATGACATGCACAGAGATCTGGGCTGATGAGAAGCACATAAATGCCAGTATTTAGTGTCTGGATTAGTCACAGAAGAAAGCAAATCATGAGCTTGTCTCTCCGAGCTGCCAAGCTGCTGACAAAGTCTTTCAGAAATAATGAAGCTGAGTTTATGAATGAAGTTTGTGTCAAGGTAAGCCAAGATCCCCTTCAGCATCACAAACAGGGCTTTGATGAAACTTTCATCAACAGTTTAATTTTTCTCTTTTATCTTCTCCTGCACTCCCCTCGCTGTTCGTCAGAGCAGCCTCCACCAGGAGCAGCAGCTTCAGGAGATGGGAGACCCTCCCGAAGGTTCCAGGCTGAGGTTCCTCGGTGGTTTGGTGGAGGGCAGAGCTCATTTCCACGTGTTTGATAGGGGCAGGGGGACAAACTTGGCCTGGCACAGGGACAAGCTCTTGTTTTGGCAACCCCTTGTGTGAGGACACGAGGCTTGACTCTATTTTCATCAGAAGGCTGATTTATTATGTTATATATTATATTAAAATACTACATTAAAACTATACTAAAAGAACCAGGAGAAAAGAAGATCAGAAGGCTACAAAGACAAGAATAGAATTAAAATGAATAACAAAAATCCTGTGACTGCTCACAGCCTTGATACAAGTGGCTGTGATTGGTCACTAATTGAAAACAATCCACATGGACCAATGAAAGATGCACCTGTAGCCTTCCACAGCAGCAGATAGTTATTGTTTACATTTCTTTCCTGAGGCTCTCAGCTCCTCAGGACATTAAAATACTACATAAAAACTATACTAAAAGAACAAGAAAAGAAGATCAGAAGACTACAAAGACAAGAATAGAATTAAAATGAATAACAAAAATCCTGTGACTGCTCACAGCCTTGATACAAGTGGCTGTGATTGGTCACTGATTGAAAACAATCCACATGGACCAATGAAAGATGCACCTGTAGCCTTCCACAGCAGCAGATAGTTATTGTTTACATTTCTTTCCTGAGGCTCTCAGCTCCTCAGGACAAGAAAAATCCTAGCAGAGGAATTTTCACTAAAATATCATGACTACAGACAAGCAGCACCTCCTTTGGGATGGAACCAGCCTGGCAGAAGCTCTGGGTCTGTGCAGGCGCCTGCCAGCCCTCTGCTCCCCGGGGAGGGCTGAGCCCTCACTGGGGTCCAGCCTCAAGGAGGAGGAGAAAGCCCCCTCAGAAATGGGAATTGTGGCCCTGAACTTCAGAGAGAGGACACAGGCAGGCTGCAGAAATCCACGGCCCACAGGAGCTCCCAGCACGGCCTGTCACTGCTGTCACCTGCTGGGGATCCCTGAACCCAGCCGCTGGTAAAAATTCCTGTTTCCTCCGCAGAGCCAGCTCGGGGTGGATCCCTCTGGTCTTCAGCACCACCCATGTCTGCAGCCACAGCTGCTCTGGGCCCCGGTGCCAGGGCCTGCCCACCCTCCCAGCCAGCAATTCCCAGTTCTCAATCTCCCATCCAGCCCTGTCCTCTGGCACTGGGAGCCATTCCCTGGGTCCTGTTCCTCTAGCCCTTGAAAATCTTCTCTTTCCACCTCTGTCCATCTTTCCTGTACGCTCAGAGCTGGGAATGTTCCCTGGAGAGGAGAAGGCTCCAGGGAGAGCTCAGAGCCCCTGGCAGGGCCTGAAGGGGCTCCAGGAGAGCTGCAGAGGGACTGGGGACAAGGCATGGAGGGACAGGACACAGGGAATGGCTCTGCCAGAGCCATTCCCTGTGTCTTGTCCCTCCAGCCTTTGGAAATCCTCTTTTTCCACCTCTGTCCATATTTCCTGTAGGCTCAGAGCTGAGTTCCCCTGGAGAGGAGAAGGCTCCAGGGAGAGCTCAGAGCCCCTGGCAGGGCCTGAAGGGGCTCCAGGAGAGCTGCAGAGGGACTGGGGACAAGGCATGGAGGGACAGGAGCCAGGGAATGGCTCCCACTGCCAGAGGGCAGGGATGGGTGGGAGATTGGGAACTGGGAATTGCTGGCTGGGCTGGAATTGCCAGAGCAGCTGTGGCTGCCCCTGGATCCCTGGCAGTGCCCAAGGCCAGGCTGGACACTGGGGCTGGAGCAGCCTGGGACAGTGGGAGGTTTCTGATGTCCCTTCCCACCCAAACCAGTCTGGGATTCCATGGAATCAAGACTCCAACAGCTCCTGGAGGAGCAGCAGCCAGGCGCACAGAAAGGGCCCTGCTTTGCAGGTTCCCTCTGTTCAGTGCTCATCCCTGCTAAATCCTGGCTATGGACTGCAGAGAAAACACAACCCTCCTTCCTCAGCCATCCCCTCCTCCTTTCCAGGAGTGTTTGAAAGGCTCCCCAGCCCTGGCAGGAGCAGCAGGGTCGGCTCTGCAGGGACTGAGCCTCGCGAGGAGCCCGGAGTGGGAGATATGAAAGGGAAAAGCTGCAAAGCCTGCAAAGCCTCCCCCCTCCCCACCACAGCTGCCTCCTCCTTGCCCAGCTGAAGAGAAGAAGGAGAATGCACTTCAAGAGGAAGATCCCTTTGAAAGGAGGCAGAACACGGGTGCAGAGAGAGGAAGACGACGGCTCCTGAAAGGGGCACAGCCCGACAGCAGCAGCAGCTCTGGGAACAATGGGAATTTCACAGAAATTAGATCAGAGCACCAGTGAGGCTGCTGGAAACTTCAGCACAGGCAGAAGGGTGAAAAGTGCCTGAGTTTGCTGGATTTTTATTTTTTTTCCCCCTGTCGTTTTACTGAGAAGGGGGAGGGGTGAGAGCCAGTGGAAATAATCAAGAATATTCCAGTCAAACAGGGAAACTACAGAAGTACAAAACTCCTCTGTCATCCCTGTTTTCTCCCAGCCAGGCAGAACCTTCTGCTGGGCTGATTCTCAACAGGAATTTCATAACCCAGCTGGGTTTGGAGGAACGGGGGGTGGCAGGTCATGGAGGATCAAACTTGGATTTTAAGAGAATGGGACCCTGAGGGACACATTGGAATACAATGATGAGGTTTTTTAGGTGAGATGTCTCCGCTCTGGAGCCAGGCTGGGAATGTTCCCTGGAGAGGAGAAGGCTGCAGGGAGAGCTCAGAGCCCCTGGCAGGGCCTGAAGGGGCTCCAGGAGAGCTGCAGAGGGACTGGGGACAAGGCAGGGAGGGACAGGAGCCAGGGAATGGCTCCACATTGGAAAAGAGGAGATTTGGATGGGATATTGGGAAGGAATTCCTGGCTGGGAGGGTGGGGAGGATCTGGGCTGGAATTCCCAGAGAAGCTGTGGCTGCTCCATCCCTGGCAGTGTCCAAGGCCAGGCTGGAGCCAGCTGGGATGGTGGGAGGTGTCCCTGGCGTGCACAGACAGAAAACAGCTCTGCACTGAGCAGTGCCACAGGCTCTCCAGCCCTTCTCCAGGCGGGAAACAGGGGGAGCAGCTTCCAGAGCAGTTAATTGCAGCAGTTCATTAACCTGCTCACAGGGGTGAGTCTCCTGCAGCAGCAGGGAGAGCTGCAGCACTGATCTCAGTCTCCCTCCCCAGCCCAGCTCAGAGCTGTTCCAGCCCCTCCTGGAGCTGCAGGATCCCCCGGGGATCAGGATGGAGAGGTCAAGGACAAAGCACTCTCCCCTTTCATTGTTTCCATGCTCCAACAACCCCAAACAGGCACCACTGGGAAGGGGAAGAGAGGAAAACCTCAAAATAGAAACAGTTTCTGCTTGGAATCACTCCCCCTTCGTGCTGCAGGAACAGCATCACTTTTTCCTTGTTTTTTTTTTATTGTTCTCCAGACACATTCTGGTCTTATTTAAAGACTCAGCAAAATAGGATAGCATCCATGTGGAAAGGAGGGAGAAAATGGAGTGAGCACTTTTGGTGCTCTGGAAACTTCTGGATGTCTCTTGAACAATTATTTGGGAAGGTTTGCTGCTCCAGAATCTCCCACCCCACCATCCAAAGTGTAATTAGAATTAATTTCAGACAGTTTCATTAGACTTAATTTCAGACAATTTCTCCCTTTCAGAAGAAAATGGTTGGGAAAGTTTGGCTGGACCACCTCTTCCTGCAGGAACTCCACTGGAAGTTCAAGGTAATGATGAAGTTGGTTTTATACATCAAAAACTGGAATTAATTTACCTGCACACTCATTTTCCACGTTTCTTCAATTCTACCACGAGTTATTAATACTGGGGCTGACAGCTCTGTAGGATTACTGTAGGATTTCTGAGTTATGTATCAAAATTCCCATAGAGTAAACTCCATCCTCACTCCGGATGCTCCAAAGGCGACAATTAAATCTATTTATGTGAAATTAAAACTCATCCCCACATCCAGGATTTGTTCTTTGCCCAGAGCAGCTGTGGCTGCCCCTGGATCCCTGGCAGTGCCCAAGGCCAGGTTGGAGCTGGAGCAGCCTGGAATGGTGTCCCTGCCTGTGGATAATCCCTAAAATCCCACCCAACCCAAACCATTCTGGGCTTCTGTGAATGCTGGAAGGGAACTGAGGGGGCAAAAAGCAATATTTTATTGTTTTCTGGGAGTACAACCACTTCAGTCCATGGAAACTGAGCCCTGGTGGCAGAGTTCCAGCCTGGAATCCCCCTGCAGGTTGGGGGGGTTACTCAAAGTCATGGAAGCATAAGAGGGGTTTCAGTAATAAAAGAAGAAAAACATCTCTGTTACTATAATACCCCAAAAAAGTGCAATTATGTCTTGATCACAGCTTAGGGATTACAAGTTTTTAATGAAGTGAACATTGTCAGTGTGGGAAGCAATAAAAATTGGAAAAAAAAAAAGAAGTTACAGGACTGAAAATTTAATATATATGATAATACACATAAATCTATTAGAAAAAAAAAGTAAAGGAGAATTAATTATGTTTCGGTACCCAGAGGGGGAACAAAAACTGTAAAGAATTAAGAAATAAAAAATTCATACTGTAATTAGAATTTTGCATACTAAAATTAGAGAAGGTGTTTTCCGATAAAATCCAGAACCTTCTCCAACAAAAGCCCGGGATGGGAGCAGGGCATGGTAATTATGCACCAGAGCCTTGAGGTACGAAACCTGTACACAGGCTTGGGAAGAGGATTAAATATCCAGTGAGGGTGCAAAACTTTTTAATTTTCCAACTTTTCGTAGCCAAATGAACAGGAGGAAAAGGCTGTGGAGCAGCACAGCAGTGCATTATTTATTTAGACATTTAATGAATAACAAAAGAGTTGCTCTGTGGAAGCTGCAGGGGAGGCAGGGAACGCTTTCCCCTCAGCCTGGGGGATCCCAGCTCCAGTGGCAGGCAGGGATTGGAGCAGGGAATGTCTGAGGAGCTCTGGGATGGAGGGAGGTGGCCCGGCCATGGCAAAGGCCTGGAAATGTATGGGCTTGAAAGCCCCTTCCAGCCCAAACCACACTGGGATTGTGGGATTCCATTCCAAGAGTCAGCTCCTAGGGAATCCTGGAATGGTTTGGGGTGTGGGGGGGGTTTGAAGGAGTTTTGAATGGGTTAGACATGGGACCTCTGAGCTGGTTTTGATGATGTGATTTAATTTCTTATCTTCTACACAGGAAGGGTGAGTTCAGCTCACATCTTCACTGCATGCCTCAGACAGTCACAAGACCCTCAGTTACAAGACTTTTTAAGGATTTATTGACCAATAAAACACTGCCAACAAGGATATTTATGTTTTTGATCCAATCCTTAAATATTTCATCTCATGGACCCATGCTACAGTGTGAGCTTCCTTAGCCACTCATGTTATGGCACACAAACCCATAGTGCTGCATTCTAAACTCCTTGTTCACCTCTGGAACTACTTTTATTTCTGTATCTTAAACTCTAAAACTCTAAACTTTCCTTTCCTCAGCTCAACGTGTCTCTGCTTTAGACTCGAAATCCACATTCTCCCATCTCATGGACTCAGGCTACAGTTTGATCTTCCTTAGCCACTCATGTTATGGCACACAAACCCACAGTGCTGCATTCTAAACTCCTTGTTCACCTCTGGAACTACTTTTATTTTTCTATCTTAAACTCTAAAACTCTAAACTTTCCTTTCCTCAGCTCAACGTGTCTCTGCTTTAGACTCGAAATCCACATTCTCCCTTCTGGCACCTCAGTTTGGGAGCCTTTTCCAAGGGCTCAGATCAAATCCTGGGTTTAATTCTCAGCTTTGGCTCACAGGCCCAAAGCTCTGGGAGTTCTGAGAGCGTTTCAGATTCCAACAGATTTGGGAGGTGCCTTAAACCCCACCCAGTGCCAGCCTTGCCATGGCAGAGACACCTCCCACTGTCCCAGGCTGCTCCTCCATCCAACCCGGCCTTGGGCTCTTCAGTGTTTAATTCTGGGAACAGAGATCTGTCCCATGGATTTCCCAACACACCTGGATGATTTTCCCTCACACAGCCACAGGGCAGCACACCAGGGAAGCCAGGAGTCACTTTCAGGGAGCCTTGGAAGCATCTCCAGACTCAGGCTTCCAAAAATAAATCATAAATCTGCAGATTTCAGTGGGAAAGATGAGCTTTTAGCCACCCTTGGGGATCTCAACATCCTCCCAGGAGACAGGGCTGTGAATGATTCCCAGGAATAACCCCAGCAGCACCAGGATTTGCAGAGCATTCCCATCATCCTGAGATAATGAAGATTTGTTCAGTGGACAAAACTGCTGAACCAAAAAACACAGCAGCTGAAGCAATGATTCCCAAATCTGCCTCGTTTATTTCATGGCAGTGGAGATGTGCAGAAAATTAACACAAGATGCAACTTCAGGAGCTTGTAGACAATAGAAAAGTGGGAAATAGAAACCAAGGGAGAGCCATCCATGGATCTGATGGAGCTGCTGTGCACAGGAGCCCTCAGCACCTCCTGACTCCTGCGCAAGCCAGCTTTGGAGCATGCTTTTCCCTGTTCCTGAAAAACAAGGTCTTTGGATTCACTGCACAGCTTTGGCAGGAACTGTGCTGCAAGCCAGCTTTGGAGGATGCTTTTCCCTGTTCCTGACCCTGTTCCTGAAAAACAAGGTCTTTGGATTCACTGCACAGCTTTGGCAGGAACTGTGCTCAGTGCAGATCCTGTCTGTACATCCAGGGTTCATCTCCCACCTCTCCACGACGGATGGCTCCTGATCTCACCAAAATCCTCCTGGATAAAGCTTTGGATAACAGCCCACTCCCTCTGAAAGCAGATCCAGCCAAGCCATGCTTTGCCAGAGGGGATTCTATCCCACTTCCATATTTCCAGGTAGCCAACAGCAGACTACAGATGAATGCTGGATTCCCAAAAGTTCTTCCAGAAGCTCTCCAGTGCCCTTCCCTTAACCATGACAGCAGCAACACCTGGATTTTAACTTCCTAATGATCCCCAAAATATGTATTTCCTGACAGAAAATATTGGAAATCTCTATAAATATTTTCTGAGCAGAGTGTGCTCAGTTCTTCTAGAGGTGGCTGCTCTCTTCAAAAAGGGAATTTGCTGTTCCAGCTCCAAGGAAGGAGCCCTGCCTGCTGCACCTGCACACTGACAGCAGATCAAACACAATCCCTCAGTGTTTCCAGCCACCCCCAGGGCTGGGAAATGGAAATGTGGGAATGAAATCCCTAATTTAAATAAAACCCAGCCAAACGTGGGGAATTCCCACCAGGAATCCCAGAGAGGAGCGCTGTGTCTGCCCTCTGCCCTCTGTCTGCCCTGACTTTTCACTTGTCTTTTTCCAAAGTTGGTTTAATGGTTGGACCAAATGATCTTGGAGGTCTCTTCCAACCTCGATTCTCTGGGATGAAGGGCTTCTGGATCACCCTCTGGAAGAAACATGGAATCAGCTCCTTGCTGGAGGAGGAAACATCTCAGGAGGAGCTGCAACACTGCCCTGAGCTCCTCCAGCATCTTCACCTCCTCAGTGCTGCTGCTGAGCAGCACAGAAACACTGAAATCCCAATTTCAGGAGCTTTGCCTTGACCCAGATGAACCCAAACTCCCAAAAACAAGAAGTCACCACCCAGATGGGCTGAGGGGCTCCTGGGCAAGCCAAGAAGGCTGGAAATTGTATCCCAGTCCTGGGGAGGGAAGGAACATGGAGCTCACAGGAGAGGAACACATCAGACCCTCTCCAGCCCTCTGAGGAGCAGGATTTATTGCCAGCCATTTCCCAGGATCTCCTCTGCTCCCTCCACTCCCCATGGCAGGCCAGACACCAATTAAAGCTGAGCCATGTGGGGAAAGTTCTCTCAGGTTCTGCTTTGATGGTGAACCACTGGATGCAAGGACTAAAACAATGTGGCTCCGGCTCCCTCGCCGTCCCTCGGAAGGGCAGGATGGAAGGGAATTATTAATTCCACCTCCTACTGTTCCCAGCACTTCAGGAGGTTATTGCCAGCAAGAGAGCACAAGGGTTTGGATTTGCTTCCAAAAAATCTTCAGCTGTCAGATTCCTCAGAAAGATGTGTAAAGAAGAAAAACTTCCCAGGAAAGCGAGGGAAACGTTCTGAGTGCAGAGACAGAATATATTTATTTTTCAATTAAAAAGCCCTAAACCAGTGACAAAGCCACAAGGGTCAGAATAAAGTGTTCCTCCACTAAAGAGAACAATGTTTCCTATTTGATGTCTCTGAAGTCGGGACTGCATCTTCCCAGGCAATCCTTTGCAAGGAATTTTTTTAATCAGTCATTGAAATCACAGGCAGAAGCCACAACTCACTGTTTGCATGTACTGTGACTGGAAAAGCAGAATTCCAAAGCCACATGTGTCAGAACTAATTCATGTCACAGATCAGAACAAAAAAAGAGTAGTGAGTACAGCAGTGACAGTTCCACTGGTTTTGTGGAGCTCAAAGGAAAACAAGAGAGGCATTTTCAGGATCAGAGGAGGTTGATTTCCCCCACACAGGTTACTGCCCTCCCTTTAAAGTATTTCCTTCCAGCAGCAGAGAGAGTCATGGATTTGCTCTTTGGTGTCCAGCTGCTCCTCATCTCATCAGCCAAAGGAACCTGATGGCCACACAGCCTTAAAAACCTGACAGAGCTAAAGGTGTATCCAAAAAGCTCAGAATCCTGGAATGGGTTTCTTAAGAAGCTCCTAATATCCAAAAGACAAGTATAAATTGTTCTGGTTTTGTGGAGTTGTAGAAGGGTTTGGGGTGAAAGGGACCTTAAAGCCCATCCAGTTCCAAACCCTGCCCAGGGTTTATTTAGGGAAGCTCAAGGAAAGATCTTCCAGAGTTTTCTCTCATCCAGCTCTAATTATAATGTGAATTTATTCTCCCAGTTAATTGAACTGTTTGTAACAGCCCCTGTTACAAAGATAACAGCTCCATCCCTGCCCAGGCCCCACCAATCCCACCCTGGGCATCCCTGGCAGCGCTGGCCAAAGGCTCCTGGAGCTCTGGCAGCCTCGGGGCCGTGCCCATCTCCCATTCCCTGGGGAGCTGTTCCAGTGCTGATCCCACTCTCTGGGGAAGAGCCTTTCCTGGTCTCCCATCTCCTGCCCTCCTCCTGCATCCACATTTACTCCTCGGAGCTCCCTGTGCCAGGACAGAGCTTTTTGTGCCACTCAGGAGCTGGGGACGCCCCGAGCTCCTCCTGCAGACAGCTCCAGGTGCCCGGGAAGGGCTGGTGGCTCCAGGGACATCCCTGCCTGAGGGCACTGACAGCTCCGGGGTGTCCATCAGGCTCATCCCTCCGTCCCAGCTAAGCTGGAGGGGTGAATCCAATCCTGGCAGGGCGTTTTACACCAGTGACAGGGTTTGTAATCCTCGCTGATTTGTTATGGCACGGGAAGCATCAGAACAGCTTCTGTGGAGAAGGGGATTATTTCCCAAATCTCTCCTGCCCTTCATTCCAATCTTCTCCTGAAAGAAAAAAAATAATAATAAAAAAAAATAGCAAAATCATCCATGCTTTTTCCTTAAAGAAACCCCTCAGCTCTGGCAGTTCCTTCCCAGATCCCTCTCCAGGCTGGCGGGGTTGACTCACCCTCCCTGCCTGCAGGAAGGGGACAGGGATCTGGCACTGCCAGGGAAGGGCAGCTGGGAAAAGGGAGCAGGCACTGGATCCCATCCTGGCCAGAGCCCTGTTCCAAGGCCTTGGCATCCCTCAGTTTCCCCAGCTGGAAACACACAGATGAGCTCTTCCAGCACATGGGGATGATTCCTGACACCCAGGAAGGAGTTTCCTGCTCTTATCCCAGGTACATTTTTCCTCATCCATGCCCTGAGCAGCTGCTGATTCCTGGAAGTGTCCAAGGCCAGGCTGGAGCACCCTGGGATAGTGGAAGCTGCTCATGGAACACCAGGTTGGTGTTTCTGAAGGAATCAACCTTTGATATTTAAGCCGATTTTAACTAACCTCATCAATTACCACTTGAAATAATAATCTGAGGAAGCAAAGCTGATTTTAATGGCAAATCCTGAAGTCCCCTCAGAGCTCTCCAGCAGTATTTACCTGATTAGAAGAATATTGGTAATGATTATGGTAACAAAATCAATTTGTGGTAATTACTTACCTTCCACTGCTCTCGGAATTAGAGTTTTATGTTATATTTTCTTCTAAATCAAGCCATTGATCCTGCCATGAATTAGAATTATGCCAGCTCGCAAAACACCCAGACTAATTGAATAGTTAACCAAGCGCTCAATAAACTTCACACCTCAGTGTCCCGCCCCTTAAAGTGCTTAATTAGATCCTGCTCATTACAAACGAGCTGCAAATGAGGCCCTTGCTTTCCCTTTTTATTTAACTTTACCTTCCAAGCACCTGACCCAGAGTTTGGCAGATTTCTTTACATTTTTCACAAGATCGAGCTGATGGCCGCGGCTGAAAGATTCTAAAATATTTTAAGTGTTTGTCAATCATCTTTAGAGCAATTCTGCACAAGCCAGGATCTGTGAGACCCAGCTCAAGCTGCTCCAGGCGCTCTGCTGAATCCCAGCTTCCCACGTTTGCACCCTTGGGAATTGCAGTGGGTTTAATCCCAGAATCCCAGAGTGGTTTGGGTGGAAGGGACCTTAAATCCCAGCCAGTGCCAGCCCTGCCATGGCAGGGACACCTCCCACTGTCCCAGGGTGTCCCAGTGTCCAGCCTGGCCTTGGGCACTGCCAGGGATGCAGGGGCAGCCACAGCTGCTCTGGCAATTCCAGCCCAGCCAGCAATTCCCAGTTCCCAATCTCCCACCCATCCCTGCCCTCTGGCAGTGGGAGCCATTCCCTGGCTCCTGTCCCTCCAGCCCTTGGAAATCCCTTGGCAGCCCCAGAAAAGGCCAGAGACACCAACCAGGCACTTCCCACTCTGGGCAGGATCCCAATTTCCTTATCCAAGGGCCAGGATCCCTGTCAGGGGCTGCTCCTGGAGCCCTGCCTGGGCTCAGCTCCTGCCTCCATGGGCAGGAGAGCCGGGAAAGCTTTGGGCACCAGGGTTGGCTGTGTTCCACGATCAGTCACTCCCTGAAGTGGTGATCAACCCCAGCTTCCAGCTCTGGGCAAAGTTCCTGACCTGGAGAATGCTCCTGGGCTGGCAAAGTCCGTGTGCCACTCCCAGCTGGGACACCCGGGACAGGGCACCCCGGGCATGGCAGGGATGGGGGCACAGCCGGGTGGCACGGGGGAAACACATCCTGGGGCTGGGGTTGGATGGGCACAGCTGGAAACACATCGTGGGGCTGGGGTTGGATGGGCACAGCTGGGAAACACATCCTGGGGCTGGGGTTGGATGGGCACAGCTGGAAACACATCCTGGGGCTGGGGTTGGATGGGCACAGCTGGAAACACATCCTGGGGCTGGGGTTGGATGGACACAGCTGGAAACACATCCTGGGTCTGGGGTTGGATGGGCACAGCTGGAAACACATCCTGGGGCTGGACTGGGACACTTTGGGCTCAAGGGGTTTCTTCTGGAGAAATGCTGGATTTGGGCTATTTGGGCCCAAGGTGTTTCTTCTGATAACCTTGAGAGTTGGAGAAATGCTGGACTGGGACGCTTTGGGTCCAAGGTGTTTCTTTTAATAACGTTGAGAATTGGAGAAATGCTGGATTTGGGCAATTTGGGCCCAGTGTGTTTTTTCTGATCACATTAAGAGTTGGAGAAATGCTGGATTTGGACTGAGCCCAGCGTGTTTCTTGATCACATTGAGAATGGGAGAGTCCCCACCCATGGGGAACAAGATGGGATTCAAGGTCCTTTCCAACCCAAGCCAGTTTGGGCTCTCATAGCAAAGGAAGATAATGCTGGGGATGGGCTGGCCCTGGTCCAGGCTCCCAGGGCAGCTGCAGCCAGATGTGAGGCTGTCCCGCGTGTTTGTTGATCACATTGAGAATTGGAGAGTCCCCACCCATGGGGAACAAGATGGGATTCAAGGTCCTTTCCAACCCAAGCCAGTTTGGGCTCTCATAGCAAAGGAAGATAATGCTGGGGATGGGCTGGCCCTGGTCCAGGCTCCCAGGGCAGCTGCAGCCAGATGTGAGGCTGTCCCGGGCCAGGCTGTCCCTCCCAGCTGCCTGGGACAGCCAGGCTCCAGCATTCTCCTCCTTTTCCCCTTCCCAAGGCAGCCCAGCAGAACGGAGCAGCCAGGGAGCACACGGGCCCGTTTAAAACAAAAAAGCAGCTTGGGAGGGACCCCAAACCCCCAGCCCAGCTGCTCCCAGATTTCCACACCAGCACAGCAGGGGGATCATCTCCAGGGAGAGCTTCCAGCAGTCAGGACCTGCAGCCACTTAAAACTTTTCCTTGGCAAAAGCACCAGCGTTAAGCACGAGGTATTTAACAGCATTAACCACCCATTGTCCCCCTCCTCACTTCTCAGCTCGCTCCCGTCTCGAATTTTATTGTGCTTTTGCTTCCAGCCCCATTAAATGCTGCAGGAATCACTGTCTGTGAGACCGTGGAAAATACCAGGCTGCCGAGGGCAGAGGCAAAAGGAACCCAGATGATATTTAACTCACTTACAAAAGTGTCATTTCAGCTGCTAAGGCCATTAATTGGAAGCCATGATATGCTCATCATTTTAATTTTGGGTTCACTTAAGCTACGTGCACATAAAAGCAGCAATTCCCAGCTTTTCTTTCCTGCTCTCACACAAATCCGTGGCAGAGCCAGTGCTGAGAGGAGATGGGAGCAGACACTCCTCAACTTTGCTGCAATTTAGCAGGGTGATAATTAAACTCAATCTCGTGGCATTAGGTGGCTCCATGTGACACGGGATAAATCCTGAGAGCAGAATTTCTTCTAAAGAAAATAATTGTAAAAGCCTGAAATGGGTTTTGTCAGTGCCACAGCCACTTTGTGCTGACCCCTCAGATGGCATCCACAGGGATCCAGCTCCTCTGGGAGCCTGTGCCAGGGCCTCACCTCCCTCCCAGCCAGGAATCCTTCCCAATATCCAAATTAAACCTCCTTTCTGTTTATGTGAAGGCATTCTGTGTGTCCTGTCCCTCCGTCCTTGTCCCCAGTCCTGTCTTGGAGAGACATGTCTTGGTCCTAAGAAATCCTTCTCTTTTACAAATATTATCACAGAAACTGGGTCTTCACAGGCAGAGGAGAATCCAAAGGCCACGTGCTGGCTTCCAAAGTGGGAGAGATTCTATGGATCATGGATCATGGGCACAGCCCCAGGGTTGATCCAGCCAGCATCGAGCTGTGGATAAAGAACCTCAGAGACATTTAGGGAAGCAATTCCTCCCGCTCTCCTAATGCTGCCAACAGCAATTCCAGACACAAACCACAACCCCAGCAGCTTTTGTTGGAATGGATTTAGTGATTGGCAGCATGGAGGGAAAAGAAAAGCCCAAACCCCAGCATACTGTGGGAGCAGAGGGATCCATGCTGGGACTGTGACTCACGGGGTTCCCCGGGAATAAAGGGAATTTTCCCCTCCCCAGCTCCCCACTTGGGGTTCTGGTACAGCACACGGCTGGGACTGTGTGCAGGGAGAGCAGGAAAAGCTGGGCCAGTTCCAGGGAATAATTAAACACGGAGATTTACAGCAATGCAGCCAACAAAGCCCAGAAGGGCTCCACTGCAGAATTCCTGCTCCCAGGAATGGCTGGCAGGCAGGAGGCTGTTCTTGCATCCCTAAAATCCTGGAGGCAGCAGAGAATGGGGTGGACCCAGACCTAGATGTGCTGACAGCTGAGGATAAAGATGCCAAAGGAGTGCAGGGCACTGGAAAGCACGAGAAATAAAGGAATTTCACAGGTATTTTAAAGGAATTTTACAGGTATTTAAAAAGAATTTTACCCAACCTGCTGCTTGGCTTTCATTTCCAAAATAATTAAACTTTTTTGCCGTGCTTTTAGATTTTCACGTTTCTTAAGTTTTCCTTTTGCAATGCCTTCTTTGAAACTGAATCCCTCTGCAGCACCTGTGGCACTGCAGAGCCCAGAGCCAGGATTTGTTCCCTCGCTCCCCAAAGCCTTCCCTGTCCTCCAGCACAATCCAAAGCTGCCGCAGAATCCCAGAATCCCAGGATGGATCAGGCTGGAAGGGACCTCAGAGGGTCACTGGTGCCAGTCCCTGCCCAGGGCACAGGATTGTGTCCATGTGGCTCTGGAATGTCCCAGGGAGGAGACTCCAGCCCCTCTCTGGGCTCTGCTCAGGGCTGGCACTGCCCAGGGCAGGAGTTCTGCCTCCTGTGCCCGGGAATTCCGGGGATCAGCCCCTGCTGGGCCCCCAGAGCAGAGCCTGCTCCATCCATTCAGATCCCTATTTATTTGCAGGAAAGCCCCAGCGAAGGCAGGAATGATGGATCTGACTCCATGTTCTCAGAAGGCTAATTATTATTTTATGATCTATATGATATCAAAGACTACTATTCTACACTATACTAAAGAATACAGAAAGGATACTTAGAGAATGCTAAAATAATGAAAACTGGTGACTCTCTCCAGAGTCTGACACAGCTTGGCACTGATTGGCCGAAGAGTGAAAACAACTCACATGAAACCAATGAAACAATCACCCGTGGGTAAACAATCTCCAACCACAATCCTGATGAGCAAAACACAGGAGAAGCAAATGAGATAATAATGTTTTCATTTTCTCTGAGGCCTCTCAGCTTCCCAGGAGAAAAATCCTGGGTGAAGGGATTTTTCCAGAGAACGTGAATGCCACAGATCCCTGTTCTTGGCTTTATTCCATGGAAATCAGAGGCATTGCTAAGCACGGATATGAAATTAGAAGTCTGTGTTTGTGCCCTGAAGCCTGAGCACACAAACTCCTTGTGGCACCTGGAAGCTGAGTTCATCTGGAGATCTCCAGGGAGAGCCCTCGCACTGGAGCCAGCATATGGGAAACATTTCACTACACCAGACACAACACCGTCATTAACACCCAGCCATCAAATGCAAATTCCCTCATGTGTCTGGAAACTCTGTAATTAAAACAGAAACGGAGAACATGAAGAATAAAAAGATGGGCAAAAAATGTTGGTTTTCCTGCCTTTTGTTCTGCTGCAATCCAGGCAGCAGCTCCTCAGGCAGAGAATCCTTGCAGTCAGAGGGGTGAAAACACAACCAAGGGAGCAGCAAAGGTTAGCTGTAAGGAGGGATTTCATTTTCCCAGCTCCAGATATGCAAGAGGACAAATGCCCCATCCAAACTTAACTATGGACATGGAAGTTTACCCTGGCAAAGCCTTGATTATTTTGGAATTAATTCGTGGTCCCCTAGCACAGGAAGGATGTGGAGGTGATGGAAGGAGCCCAGAGGAGGCACCAGGATGAGCAGAGGGATGGAGCAGCTCTGCTGGGAGAGCTGGGAATGTTCCCTGGAGAGGAGAAGGCTCCAGGGAGAGCTCAGAGCCCCTGGCAGGGCCTGAAGGGGCTCCAGGAGAGCTGCAGAGGGACTGGGGACAAGGCATGGAGGGACAGGAGCCAGGGAATGGCTCCCACTGCCAGAGGGCAGGGATGGGTGGGAGATTGGGAATTGCTGGCTGGGCTGGAATTGCCAGAGCAGCTGTGGCTGCCCCTGGATCCCTGGCAGTGCCCAAGGCCAGGCTGGACACTGGGACACCCTGGGACAGTGGGAGGTGTCCCTGCCATGGAAAAGGAGTGGGATGGGATGAAGTTTGAAGTCCCTTCCCACCCAAACCACTCTGGGATTTTATGACCATTTTTGCCTTCTGGAATCCCCAGAGGCAGGGAAGGAGCAGCTCCCACCTGTGCTGGAGCTCCTGGCCAGGTGTGTCCCTGTTTGAAGCCCAGGCAGACCCAGCTGGGCTGGCACAGACCCTGCACTCACTCCTGGCCTCTCTTTAAAAATCAATTGAGATATAAATTCCATTTCAGTGCTGCTCCTCTTGATTGCTGCTTGCAGAAAACCATAAATAATTAATTGCATTAGAGAAATGTCACTCAAGCCCAGTTTTGCCTCACCTGATGTGAAAAATGACCACTTGAAAGACAAAAAATCATCAGGCCCTTCATCTTCATCCTGCCCTGCTGTCTGTTCCCCTGCTTTATAAAAACCCCGTGTCTCCATGTAACCAAGTAATTATGTCTGAAGCCATCCTCAGGCACGGTGATTTATCCATGGGAGGAGGATTTATCCCAGCCTGACCCTGCAGAGGAGGAGGAGGAGGTCACAGAGTCTCTCAGGAGCAGTGTCAGGTCCCTGAAGAGCCACAGAACTTTTGCCACGACTCACCCACTCCCAGAACAACTTCAGGACCGGTTTTGAAGGGCACAGAAAAGCTTCAAGCATCAAGAAAGCCCCAGGATGTGGAGTGATCACAGAAGTCTGGTTAAATACAACCCCATCCCCATCTCCAGAGGTTCCTTGGGGTCGTTCCTGGAGCAGCAGTGATGGCATCAAGTGGAGCTGCTTCCACCCCTTCTCAGCAGGAGGACAAGGGTGAAGAGCTCCCAGAACTGGGAGGAAATTCCTATTTTTATGTACCAAGAGCTTTGGTGTGTCACCCCTGTGGAGGAACACACTGGTGGGGTCTCCTACCCGAGAAAATTGAGTTTTACACCAAAAATTTGCAGATTTAAACTCAAAGAAGGCCAGAGCTGGAATGAAAAGCTGGAGATTGCTGTGCAGAGTTCAGCTCTTGTGGCTGTGGTGCTCAAAGAGCCTCTTGGAGCAGGAGGAGGAGATTTCTCAGCTCAGGGGTGGACTTGCAGTGTGGTTGTGTTTGAGGGTCCCCAGGACGAGGGAAGAGATGAGAATCTTGACTCCATGGTTCAGAAGGCTGATCTATTATATTTTTATATTATATTAAAATGCTATACTAAAACTATACTGAAAAGAATAGAGAGAAAGGATCCGTCAGAAAGCTGGAATGGAATGGAATGGAATGGAATGGAATGGAATGGAATGGAATGGAATGGAATGGAATGGAATGGAATGGAATGGAATGGAATGGAATGGAATGGAATGGAATGGAATGGAATGGAATGGAATGGAATGGAATGGAATGGAATGGATAATAAAAATCTGTGATTCTCAGAGAGCCCACACAGCTGGACCAGGGTTGGTCTTTAAGTAGAAACCTCTCACAGACCAATCAAAGATGCACTGTTGCATTCCCCAGCAGCAGATAATTATTGTTTTTCTTTTCCTCTGAGGCTCCTCAGCTTCTCAGGAGAAACAATCCTGGCAAAGGGATTTTTATAAAATACCATGGTGACACTTGCAGCTGCGTTTTTGGGTGCAGGAGGAGCTCAAAAGGGAATAATTCTGGTGAGGCTGCTGAGCCAAGAGACCCCCAGTGCCAGTGATCTGCACAGTCTGCGAGCACAGCGTGGGCTGAGGCGCAGCTCATGAATTCCCATCACCCTCGTGCACCTCCTGCAGGGAATTATTATTGATCAGCCAGGATGAAACCCAGCATTAAACTGCAGGAGGAGCTTTATCAGCCTCACAGATGGAAAACCAATACCCTGCAGAAAGGCACTTGGAGCTGGAGACACTTTCAAGTGAGGAGCTTTACTCAGCTGTCCGTTTCCAAAGGCAGCTGGAAGTTCAGCCCATGGAAAAACCATTCCCTTCAGTGCCTGAGGACAGCAGGAGCCAGCAGCAGCTCCCTGGGAACCACGAGCCCTGGAGCAGTGTCAGCTGAGGATGATGCTCCAAGGATCTCCAGTCCAGCCTGGCATCACTTCTGCTGTCTGCCCTGATAAATGGGGCTCCTTGCATCTTCCATCTCCACAGAAATTAAACTCCTCAGACTCTCTGCGCTGCCATGAATAAATTACATGTTTGTTTGACTCGGAAATTTCCCTCTGACAAATTCTGAAGGTATAAATAACCCCTGAAGCCTTGCAGGAAGATGAATAGCCCTGTTTTATCCATCATAACTCACCAAGCAAACAGTACCTGGGTTTAAATCCCAGCCCAGAGGAGTGGGAGAAGCATTGGGCTGGTGCTGTCCTAAGCAAGCCAGGCTCAGCTGGGTGCAGGGGGTGCAGCAGGACTCTGAGAGGTCTGGATCCATTAAAAATTCCCAAAGGAAGATCCTCAGGCAGCTGCCCTCATGCCAAAGCTTTGCACCCCAGCTCAGGGGACAGAGCCCCAGCAGGGATGGCTCAGCCTGGGGTCAGAGCCAGCCTGGCAAAACCCAACTTCCCACCAGAGAACTGAACCATCCCTGTGAGTCTGGGGTTTTGGGACTGTGAAACTGTTCCTGTCTGCTGGAAACGCCCCAAAACAGTGAGCCAAGTCTTTGCCCCACTGCCTCCCCCACAAACAGCAGCTCCCTCCCAGCTCCAGCCCTCCTTGGCTGTGGAAAAGGACAAATTGCTCTAAAGGATCGGGGTTTTCTTGCCCAAGAAGCAGAGCAGAGCACCTACTGCAGCACTCCTGGGGTTTATCCCCATCCTGCATGGACCAGGAATGAGGGCTGGGACCAGGAGCTGCAGAACTGAAACCTCAATAATGTGCAGGAGTCAGGGGCCAGGCATCTAAGAGTTGTTTCTGGCAAAAACAGCAATTCCATCATCAGTTTCCTTGTCCTGAGTCTCCCACCAGTCTTTTCTCTCTCTTCCATCCCTGAACAACTCGTGAGCAGCCAAAATCAACCTTTGGCTTCAGAGAGAATAGGTCAGTCTTGCTAACAAAGGCAGGCTCGCATTCCAGAGCAAATAAAAGCATTCATATTTCAACTGGCAATAAATTCAATTTCCCTGAAGGACTGATTTTCACCAAGTTATGAGATCTGACACTTGTGGTATTAGATAACTCTGTTGCCTTTTATTTCTGGGTTTGAGACATCAAGTGGCAAAAGGGGAAATAAAAATGGCAGGAAAGACAAACTGTTCTGAGGACAGAACGGTCCATTAAGCAAAAATTTAAACCAACTCATCTTTGGCTCTCTCTTGCTCAAATGCAGTCCTGCTCCTTCCCTTCAGGCTGCTATTAACACTGTTATAATGAGTAACTAAAATCAAACTCCAGTGAATAAATATGCTCAAAGGCATTTTGTTATTTCTGCAATTAGAGACAAACTCCCAGGGCAGAGCTAAAAGCTTTTGGGAAATCACATCCAAGGAAACTCTGCCAGGACTGCAATCCTTGGGCTGCTCTTAGCACATGCAGCAACTGCTGGGAAGGAGCTGGAACCCCAAACCCAAAGCTCTTTATTGCTTGTGTCTGCTCAGGTGGGAAGTGCTGCTGGAAGGGGAGAGCCCAGTGGCCAGGTCACCTGTGTGTCCTGGGAAGGGAAAGGAGCTGGGAAGGGGCTGGAGAGGCTGAGGGAGCTGGGAAGGGCTGCAGAATTCCTGGGGGAGCTGGGAAGGGGCTGCAGAATTCCTGGGGGAGCTGGGAAGGGGCTCAGCCTGGAGCACAGGAGGCTCAGGGGGCCCTTGTGGCTCTGCACAGCTCCTGCCAGGAGGGGACAGCCGGGGGGTCGGGGTCTAGGACAGGACAAGGGGAAATGGCCTCAGGCTGTGCCAGGGGAGGTTCAGGTTGGATACTGGGAAAATTCCTTCCTGGAAAGGGCTGTCCATCCCTGGCACAGCTGCCCAGAGCAGCGCTGGAGGGATTTCAAAGCCCTGTGGATGTGGGGACATGGGCAGTGTGGCCCTGGGGAGCAGCTGGCTCATCCTTGCAGGGCTTTTCCAACCCAACCCGAACAATTCCATGACCCTAAGGAGCACAAAGGCTTTGGGAGCTGGCCCTGGTGCTGAGCACAGGGCTCTGCTGGCCCCGAGCCCTCGGGGATCCCCTCAGGACTCGGGGTGAGGCTCCCGGTGCCCACCAGCGCTGTCCTGGTCCCCCTTGGTGACGGGGGTTTGTGTCAGAGAGCAGAGCTCACTCCGAGCCCAGCAGCCCCAGCCTGCAGGGCCCCGTGCCCAGCGCTGCAGACAACAATTACATTGACTTAGCAGTTATTTATCCCAGCAAAACTCAGAGGGGATTTAGCCTTGGAAGAGACACGGTAATAAAAGGGAAAGGATCAGGCAGGCAGGGTTTAAAAACCCCTCATTTCCTCCTGTGACTGCCTAACAGGCTTTTGGAAAGCAGGAGACAGTAAATGTCATTTATTTTGACTTTAATAATGCTTCTGAGGCTCTTTGGTGTGACATTTCCGAGCGAGCCAGGGCAACAGGGATAAAACAAAGCAGAGGTAGGAAGCCAGAACATCCTACAGAGAGAGCAGCTGCCCGTGACCAGGGGACAGCTGAGTGTGCCCCTGCATCTCCCTGGCCCCGGCACTGTCTGCCTTTTCCCTGAGCAGCCGGGGCGAGGAGAAGCACCAGAGGCACAGCAGGCACAGCCCAGGCTGACCCGGGCTGCTCTCTGAGCAGCTGGGGCAACCAGGCTGAGCATTCAAAGGGTTTCTGACAACTGGAAAACAGATGGGAAAAACTATTTCAGTTTATGGTGGGAAAAGCCGAGTAATGCACAGAGCAAGACCTGCTGCACAAGCACAGGCTGGGGAGAGAGGGGAGGAAAAAAGGGGTTGTGGCTGCCCCTGGATCCCTGGCAGTGCCCAAGGCCAGGCTGGACACTGGGGCTGGAGCAGCCTGGGACAGTGGGAGGTGTCCCTGCCATGGCAGGGCTGGCACTGGGTGGGATTTGAGGTCCTTCCAATCCAAATCCATCTGGGATTCTATGATTAAAACTGATGCAAACAGGTCTGAAGGCATCACAGCAGACCAGCAGGAAAGACACATGGAGAGGAATTCAGCTGCTCCTTCCCACTGAGCTTCCACAGGTGACCGGAGTGATCCAGCCCCAGCTGGCAGCAGGACAGGGTTAGAGCAGCTGTCATAAAACCATGGAATGTCCTGAGCTGGGAGGGACCCACAGGGATCATCCCAGCCCCTGTCCCTGCCCAGACCCCCACCAATCCCACCCTGGCATCCCTGGCAGCTCCTGGAGCTCTGGCATCCTCGGGGCTGTGCCCATTCCTGGGGAGCCTGGGCACTGCCAGCACCCTCTGGGGAAGAATCTTTTCCTAATATCCAAC
Organism: Passer montanus; assembly: GCF_014805655.1. Classification (NCBI taxonomy): domain Eukaryota; kingdom Metazoa; phylum Chordata; class Aves; order Passeriformes; family Passeridae; genus Passer; species Passer montanus. The sequence continues at coordinate 1,227,027 of NW_024358723.1, forward strand.
CCTAAACCTCCCCTGGCCCAGCTCCAGCATTAATTTCATCCTGTGCCATTAATTCCATTAATAAATCCAGACCATGGCTGCTGGATGGATTCAGTGGCTCCTCTGGACCCTGGCAGGGTGTGACTGGTCCCTGCTTTGCAGCCAGGCTGGGTTTGTGGCTCTGTCAGGTGCTGAGGCTGGCAGGCACTGCTGTGCCCTGTGAGCTGTCAGAGGGGGCAGAGCCACCCTGCTGCATTCCCAGAGCAGGACAGGCTGCTCCAGGCCCTCCCTCCTGCCAGCTGGGAGCTTGCAGGGAGTCACTGCAAGGTGTCTGTGAGCAGGAGCTCTGCTCTGATGTGATGTGACACATCAGCTGACCCCTTGTGTTTGGTGTGGCCCGCGGAGCCACAAATGAAATCCCAGCTGCCAACCACCCAAATTAAAAATAAATCACTGCTCTGACCCCCGAACCCCGCTGACAGCTCATCCCCCCCACAGCACCGTGTCCTCTCCCTTTCCATCCCCTGCCTTCCCTGATTGTCCAGGCCTGGCTTGGCACAGCTCTGCCTACCTTAAACTGCTGGGGGCTGGGAGGAGGTGGGATAGAGGGATGGATGATGGATGGATGGATGGATGGATGATGGATGGATGGATGGATGGATGGATGGATGGATGGATGGATGATGGATGGATGATGGATGGATGGGATCAGGCTGGGGGAGCTTTCCCTGCATCAGGTGGAACTGGTCATGACTCCTGCTCCCTGTGGATGTGGATATGGATGTGCTGTTCAGGCAGCACTCTGGGGAGGGTAAACAAGGGGGTCATCAGTGCCAGCTGATCCCCAGCCATGTGCCCATGGACCCAGGGGTTAATTCCTGCGTGGAATGCCCCTCCACAGATGGACCCTTGGTGGCTTTAACCATCCCGGTGACTGCCAGATGGGCTCTGTCATAGAATAGAATCACGGAAGGGTTTGGGTTGAAAGGACCTCAAACCCCACCCAGTGCCACCCTGCCATGACAGGGACACCTCCCACTGTCCCAGGCTGCTCCAAGCCCCTGTCCCACCTTGGGCAGTGCCAGGGATCCAGGGGCAGCCCTCTGGGCACCCGTGCCAGGCTGGATGCAGGTGATCCAGGGGATTTCCAGGGTGTATGAAGATGATTTCTCAATCAGGTGATTGCTGAAAGGAGCAGGGGACACGCTGTGCTGGACCTGTACTCGCAGCAGGAAGAAAACTCAGGGATGGTGCAGCCTTGGATACAGGACCATGGGAAAAGGTGGAGTTCAAGACCCTCAGAGGAGAGAGCAAGATAATCAGTGGAAATACAACTGTGGGCTCCAGAAGGAAATAATTTTAGCTTTTTGTGGGCTTAACTGATGACAGTTTGTCCCTGGGAGGTGCAGGGGCCCAGGAGAGCTGGGAGGTGCCAAGGACAGCTCCTGGAGTGCCGTGTCCAGCTCCAGGCTCCTGCACACCAGGGATGAGCTGTCCCCGCTGCCTGATAGCACTGCCCCAAGTTTAGTTTCAGTTCTCTCACCTTTTCTATGCCTGTCCTGCAGAATGACACTGAAGCCAGGCACAGATCTCTCCATAAATCCCATGGTCAGATGCCCCCTAAATCAAGGCAGGAAGAACCAGGGCTGTAACAGAACCCACTCACCCAGTGAAGGTGGGGTCGTGGCTGCAGCCAGGAGCTCTGAACTGTGTTTTCCATTTCAGACACATCCTCTGAACAAGAAAAACAACTCCTTTATATAGATTAATAATGAAACTCATCAAGAGCTCCTGTTCCCAGGTAAATTCTGTTAGGATGTTTGGCAGCATCAAAAAGACCTTCCAACAGACTATTTAGCAAATAGCCTTGTCCATGGGAGCTGAAAGATTTGGCAACGCTTGGTAATTTATGTCCTGCTTTTCTTAAGGGGAGGTAATAAATCACAGAGGGTGTTTTACCTGGGGAGAGGGAGAGAGAGGGTGCTCTCTGCTCTGCACCTTCATTATTTGTCTGCAGCTTCAAAGCCCAGAGCTGGCTGAGAGCTCGGAGAGGGCCGGATAATGATGCCCCGTAATCAGCAGAGTAATCACGAGATGGCTCTGTTACATTCCTCTCCCTGGAATATTAATGGAGTGGGGATGCTGCGGACTGATGTGCAACAGGGCTTTCAAACCTTTCCAAATGGCTCCTCAGTCCATTACTTCTGTGTTCTGGGGCTGGCAGAGGGAGGCGCAGCACTGAGGAGCAGTGCAGCCTCCCCTCCCTTCCCCACGGAAGGGACAAGCAGCACTGGGTGCTGGAAACAACGGGGTTTAACTCCAGGGCTAATCCCAGGCTCACTCAGGCTGCCCTGAGAGAGGCCCAGCAGCCAGAAAAGGCATTTCACCCAGTGGGGCCACACCAGCCCTGCTGCTCCGTGGGCACCCCCTGCCCCCCTCAGCACCCCCAGAGGGTCCCAGAGCACCGGGGCCGTGGTGTTGTCCCCTTGTCCCAGTGCCTTGTCTGTCCCCCGAGCAGGGACATCCCACCGGGATTGTCCTGTGGCCCAGCACCCAGGGACAGCCCGGGCTGTGGCTGGGAAGGGCAGGGGGGCTCTCACCACACTCCCTGTGCCCGGGGGCACTGCCAGGGGATCAGCTCTGCTCCTGCCGTCACACAGTCCTGGAGGCTGGGAAAGCCTCTGAGACAGAACCCAGCCATTCCCCAGCACTGCCCCATGTCCCCAAGTGCCACATGCACAGGGCTTTAAATCCCCCCAGGGATGGGCACTGCAACCCTCCCTGGGCAGCCCCTGAGCCCCCTTTCCATGGTAAAATTCCTGCTGTGCCACCCTGAACTGCCCTGGCCCAGCCTGAGGCCGTTCCCTCTGCTCCTGTCCCTGTTCCCTGGAGCACAGCCCGACCCCCCGGCTGTCCCCTCCTGGCAGGAGCTGTGCAGAGCCACAAGGGCCCCTGAGCCTCCTTTGCTCCAGGCTCAGCCCCTTCCCAGCTCCCTCAGGAATTCTCCAGCCCCTTCCCAGCTCCTCAGCTGCTCCTCACAGGATCTGTGCTCAGAGCAGGGTGATTCTCTGGACAGAAGTCAGGGCATGCCTGTTTCTCTTCCCTGTTTCCAGTGGTCTCCCAGAGGATTTCAGGTGTTTGGTGCTTGGAGCAGGGATGCCCAGAGTTCTGCTGGGAGCAGGGAAGCATTCCCAGCACTGGGCTGCTCAGGGACAGCACTCCGTGGAAGGGCTCATTCCAGGCCCAGATCCAGCACTCCAGAACACATTCCATCATGGATGTAACTCTGATATCTTGGCACAGCTGCCCAAATTCCTGCCAATGCCACCCCTCCTGTGCTCCAAGCCCCAGCCCACAGCAATGCCTCCCACAGGAAGGGATCCCATGGAATCCCAGTGAGGGGGATGCGCAGAACATCAGGGGAGAGTATTCCAACCCAAATCCTGCTCTTAACCTGGAATATCCTGAGTGGGAAGGGACCCTCAGGGATCATCCAGCCCAGCTCTGGTCCTGCACAGCCACCCCACAGTCCCCCCTGTGCATCCCTGGCAGCGCTGTCCAAGCATGACCTAATTCCTGGCAGCACTTCCAGCCTCATCCAAATGTCTCCATTGTTCAGGTTTTCCCAGGAAGTGTTGAGGTCATCCCTTGCCACATTCTGCAAAAAAATGTTTGCAATTTCCCCCCTGAAGTAGCCACAGAAAAAGATAAGTTATTCCTGCAACTTAATTCAAAGTAATTTGTCCAAGAGAGGTTTGTTGTGCTGTGTGTGGTTATTTATCTCAGTTAAACTGAGTAACTCCAATTTGAACCAACTTCTTTCTTCCCTGAGGTCAAGGAGGGCTGTGAGCAGGTAGCACAGACCTGAAGGGACAGTCCCTGACCTCTTTATCTTCCCTGCAGCCACATCTCCCACCTAGGCTAATTTATTCTCCACAGACTGATTAAAAAAATATTAAAAACAGCAAGTCATATCTCTGGAGAGGTTTAATGCAGCTGAAAACTCCAAGGGCTCCCTGGCAGTTCATCCTTCCAGTGTCTGAAGGGGCCTGCAAAGAACCTGGAGAGGGATTTTGGACAAGAGATGGAGGGACAGGACAAGGGAGGAGAGGAAATTGAGGTGAGATATAGGGAAGGAATTGATCCTGGCAGGGTGGGCAGGACCTGGCACAGAATTCCCAGAGCAGCTGTGGCTGCCCCTGGATCCCTGGCAGTGCCCAAGGCCAGGCTGGACACTGGGGCTGGAGCAGCCTGGGACAGTGGGAGGTGTCCCTGCCCTGGCAGGGGTGGGGTGGGGTGGGATTTAAGGTCCCTTCCAACCCAAACTCCTGGATTCTGTGAATTCCAAGCCCTGCCCCAGAGCAGGGCACCCAGCAGGACCTCCCTCACTGAGCTGAGAGCACTCGCTTGGATTCTGTGAATTCCAAGCCCTGCCCCAGAGCAGGGCACCCAGCAGGACCTCCCTCACTGAGCTGAGAGCACTCACTGCCCATGGATCTTTAGCCTGGCAGGACGGGCACTGCCATGTTCCCTGCCAGGGTGGAAAGGGCTGGGCACTCTGTTCAGAGGGACAAGCCCGAGGCAAATCCGAGGCAAGATCTGGATCAGGAGCACGGGAGGAGCTGTCCCTCCTGTGCCAGAGGCAGGCACACCCGTTCCAGCAGTGCCGGGGCTGCTGCTCCCAGGGATTCATTCCCGCAGCCCGGAGCAGCAGCGAAACCCGGGCCGGGCTCGCCACCTGCTGCTCCTGCTGGCAATGACAGGACACCGGCAGGGGTGTCCCGCTCTGCCCTCCCCGGGATCCGCGCCTGGAGCGGCTGCTGCCACTGCCACCAGCAGGACGGGATGGGGAAAATGGTCCTGAGCCCTGAGCCACACGGGAATGATGAGAGAATAACCCTGGGACAGGACACAGAACAGCTGCTCTTGGCTCCGTTTGGGAAGGAGGGAATGGCAGGGACACCTCCCACTGTCCCAGGGTGTCCCAGTGTCCAGCCTGGCCTTGGGCACTGCCAGGGATCCAGGGGCAGCCACAGCTGCTCTGGCAATTCCAGCCCAGCCAGCAATTCCCAGTTCCCAATCTCCCACCCATCCCTGCCCTCTGGCACTGGGAGCCATTCCCTGGGTCCAGTGCCCACCTCAAGTCCCATGTCCCTTCCCCATGTCCCTGTCCCCAAACTGCACTGCCCAGTGCCCACAAACCCCAGAGATCTGCACGGGGACCCCTCAACAGCAGCCCCGTGTGCACTGGGGTGACAGTGACATCCCGAGGATCTCACCAAGTCCCTGTTTGCAGGAATGCCTTCATCCAGCACCCACGAGCTCTGTGCTGTGGCTGCACAGCTGGGACACGGCCCAGGGCTCCTGTCCCGCTCATCCCAGAGGGCTGTGAGCTGGGCAGGCTGTGCCAGGTGTGGCCTCTGTCCAGGTGGGATCTGCCCCTGGAGATCCCCCAGGCAGGGAGCAGCCCTGGGCTGGGGCACCGACCCCTGGAAGGGTTTGACAGGAAGAAAGCAGGTGCCAGCCAGGAGGGCAGAATCAGCATCTGGAGCAATTCGATGTGAAATTAATGACATAAATTATGTAATGAGAAAAGATGAGCTGAATTAGTGCTGCAGCACGAGCTCGGAGAGCGAGAGCAGAGCCTGAGCCTCGAGCTGCACACCCTGCTCCTCTGCTGGGAAACTCCTCAGCTTCCAGACAGGGAACGGCCTGTGCTGCCCCTGCGGGATCCCTGCTGGCACGGGGTGAGCCCGGCACGGCAGTGCCAGCCCAGCAGGGCCCTGGCCCAGCAGTGCCAGCGCTGCACCACGGCCGCCCTTGGGCTCTCCGAAGGGACGGCTCCGCCCGCGGGGCAGCCGAGCGGAAAGCTGGAACCATCATTTTCCAAAGAGCTGCAGGGAAAAAAGCCTCAGGGACAATCTTCTGTCAGTTCCTGGGACTTGATTAACTGCCTTAATTCCACATGATTAATGGCTCTCAGATCTCGGGAGGCCGAATCTCCCTGCACATGCTGTGACTGGAGAGTCTTCCTTCCCAAAACTCCTCCACAGCCACATTCCCTGTCTGTCCTTCTGCTCCAGAGCCACATTCCCTGTCTGCCATTGTCCTTCTGCTCCACAGCCACATTCCCTGTCTGCCATTGTTCTTCTGCTCCAGAGCCACATTCCCTGTCTGTCCTTCTGCTCCACAGCCACATTCCCTGTCTGCCAGTGTCCTTCTGCTCCACAGCCACATTCCCTGTCTGCCAGTGTCCTTGTGCTCCAGAGCCACATTCCCTCTCTGGCATTGTCCTTCTGCTCCAGCCTCAGGGATCCTGGGATTCTGTGACACTTAAGAGATCTGTGACACAGCAGAACAAACTGTGGGAAGAATCTCCAAGAAGTTCACAAATCTCTGCTGAAGAGCCAGCAGAAGCTGCTGCCCGTGGGGGAAGAACCAAACCCGTCCCTCTCTCCATGGTCATCCTCAGGGATGCTTCTGAGGGCAGCAGTGAGGGGAGCCCAGGCAGCTCCTTCCAGCCCTGCAGCCCAAATCTGTGCCCAACACGGAGATGGGAAGAGGAGAGGAGAAGAAGGAAGCCTTGGCCTCATCCCCTCCAGGACCTGCTGCTGCAGGTGTTCTCCAGATGAGCAAGGCTGGTTTCACAGTGCTTGGCAAATGTGGGGGTGCTGAACACTTGGGCTAATTATTGTAAATGAGACTAAATTAATGTACTGGAGCAGCAGGAGGTGGCTGGGCACACGTGTTCCACACAGCCCCTGCTGATGGCGACTGAGATAAGGGACTGTGGTGCAAGCAAGAAGCCAAGTGATGATTTCCACAGCTCGGGTTATATCCTCGTACAGCTCATGTTTCTTAGCAACATTGCTTAACCACAGTCTTGAATGGTTTCCTTAAAACAAAGCACAAAGTTCTTTCAAACACTTCTTCCTTCAGATTTCTGTTTGCTGCTCGCAGGGCTTTTGGCCCCCCAAGGTCAGGGTGTCCACATCATTTATTGCCCCTGCAGTGCTTTCTGCTGTCCCCCCACAGCAGCCAGCAGAGACCCTCTGGCAGCTGAACCATCCATCACCTGGCACAGGTCAAACCTGTGGAGACTCCAGCAAAAACCCACAGCATTTTTCACAGCACTGGAGCAAGAATTCACCCCGTTCCTGCCCTGCTTAGTGGAATGCAAGCTCCGTGCATCTGCAGGATCTATAAATAAACTCCCAGGGCTGATTTGCTGCTCCTGGGCTTCATGGTGGGGAATTGCATCCTGGAGTTTCTGGGGCAGGCAGAGACCTGCAGGATGTGCAGGGAACACCCAGGGGTGGTTGTGCTCCCCGGGGTGGAACAAGAGAGGCCAAACCCCAGCGTGGATGTGTTTGAGGGGCCCAGGGAAGAGAGGAGAATCTTGACTCCATGGTTCAGAAGGCTGGTCTGTTATGTTATGATATATATTATATTAAAATGCTATAAAGGAAAAGGAAAAGGAAAAGGAAAAGGAAAAGGAAAAGGAAAAGGAAAAGGAAACTTGTGACTCTCAGAGAGCCCACACAGCTGGACCATGGTTGGTCATTAAGTAAAATCAACCCTCATGGACCAATCTAAGACGCACCTGTTGGTACACAACCTCCAGACCACATTCCACAGCAGCAGGTAGTTATTGTTTCATTTATTTTCTGAGGCTCCTCAGCTCCTCAGGAGAAAATCCTAGCAAAGGATTTTTCATAAAAATATTGTGGTGACACCCCAGCCCAGCTGAACCCTGAGGTGAGCCTGGGAAGGCAGAGGGGAGCTGAGTTTCACACAAATCACATGAGTGTTTCTATTTTCTTTCTATCTAAAATGAAAGTGCTGCTGGATCAGTGGGGTTTGGGTTCTCAGAGGGAAACACAAAACCAAGCTCTGTGCAAACAACAACTGAACTCTCTGGGCACCCACTCCCACATTTTCCATGAAATGTCTCCAAGGTTTTCCTGTGGAATGGATTCCTGCTTGGCCCAGGATCAGCTGGGGCTGGTTAACTCCCAGGCTCATCTCTGGAGTGCTCCAGTGTCCCCACACCCTGGGCTCAGGGCTGGCAGGATCCCAGGAGAGAGTTTGGACTGGAATTTGGGATCCCTGCCTGGGCATTCCCACACAGTGCCTGACCCTACTCCCTGGAAGGCAGAATGAAAAAAGGAGGATACCACCAGTATTTAGGGAAGTTGCCTGCTGTTCTCACTGCAGGACCTTTGCAGTGCTTATAAACTGGACAAGGTTTACATTTTCTGTGCCAGCTCAGTCCCAAGCTGATCCTTCTGGAACATTTTCCCCACAATGAGCAGGATAATGCAGGATTCCCATCCCTGGCAGTGCCCAAGGCCAGGCTGGACAGGGCTGGAGCAGCCTGGGACAGTGGGAGGTGTCCCTGCCATGGCAGGGCTGGCACTGGGTGGGATTAAAGATCCTTCCAACCCAAACCAGTCTGGGATTCTGGGATCCTATTTCTAAAAGCAATTGCAGAGAAGAAATCAAGGGAAGGTGAAGGCACAGTGGGGACTGCAGGTGCTGGGTGCTGCACTCACTCAGGGACTGCATTCCAGGGCTCTTCCAGCAATAAATTGGGCATTTCCTTGTGCCATTCCCAAAAGCACTCCTATTTTCCAAGCAATATGGAGCTCACAGAGACAGAGATGCCTGGGAATGTCCATTCACAGCCTGGAGTTCTCACAGGCTTTTTATGATCCTTGTTTCATTGTGAATTTTTGTGCCAGCCCAAATTAAATTCATTTTACAATATGTATTTATTTCTCAGCTTCTTAACAGAACAATTTGGAAACATCCCAGAGCCTTTAAACAACAAAACTGTTTTTCCTTTATGGCAAAAAAATGGCTTTTTGCTTTCATTTTCCCAGGGAGAGCAGCCAGCAAAGGCCCCCTCCAGCTTGCACAAGGATGGATTTTTTCCATACAAAACTTCAGCAGTTTAGCACTTCCAAGCTGTTATTGTCACACCACAGCCAGTTAATTACATTTATAATTCCAGAAACATGGGTGGTAGAAATTGAATCTCAAGTAAAAGGCTTTGTCTCCCAGACTGTGGGCAAATAAAACTTTGTTTATCTCACTGTAATTTCATGATACACAGCATGGGGTGGTGAAAAATCCCTCAATAATGTAACTTATCTCTAAGAAGGAGTGCTGCACTCTTTCTTCCTCTCATTTTTATCACATTTCCACCAGGTTGTGAGAGGCTCCAGGTGAGTGAAGCCCCCCTTTCCCTGTCCCCACACCACGAGCCAACCTGTGCCTCCTCTTTCCTGGGCACTCTTTTCCAGCTGCTTCCCAGTCCCGTGTGCTAAACTCACTTGTGACACTCCAGTGATCTCCTCCAGGCACCCCAAGGGATTTTGGAAGGGAAGATACCCTGACATGAGGGGAGCATGAGGATGAAACAACCTCCTTATCCTGAATCAGGAGCTTGGCAGTGCCATTGATGCAGCCCAGGTGGGAGCAGGTGTGCCATGGGGGAGGTTGCTTCTCCCTGCTGTTGGAAGGGCTGACAGGAGATCCTGTGGAAGTTCACACCCTGTTTAGTTTGGAGAAGGCTCAGCTCCCTCAGGAGCAGTGCAGGGCCTGGCTCGGATGGGTCAGCAAGGCACAACTCCAGAGCTCGAGTGGGACACAAAAGAAGGCAGGGATTTGTCCCAGCATCATTATCCCACCCCAAGGCACCTTTCCTGTCACACAGCGATGGCTCAGCTGCAGCTCTGGGGCACTGGGAACACACTAACAAAGCCAGGCATAAAAATAAAAATTAAAAAATGGGATTCTTGGCTTTGTTTCCAGAGAGGACTAACACAGGCAGGAATCATCCCAAAGCCACCTGGGTTTATGCTTCAGGTTCCTGCCCCTGCCTTCCAGGAAGCACTGAGCATATCCCAAGGTATGTCCACTCCCAGAGAATGAGGGAATGGGCTCCAGGATCCCACAGCTGCCCTGGGAGCAGTGACAGAACCACAGGGATGGTTTGGATTGGATGGGAAGTGCCCAAGGCCAGGGCTTGGAGCAGCCTGGGACAGTGGGAAGTGTCCCTGCCATGGCAGGGCCGGCACTGGGTGGGATTTGAGGTCCCTTCCCAGCCCAAAGCATGCCAGGACTGTGAGGAATGGAAGTTGTCCTCAGGAGCATCAGCAGCACCCACCCAGTGTCAGACCCTGCCTCTCTCAAACCACTGTGAATCCCCTGTGACAGGAAATTAAAATCACCTCCTTGGCAGCAGCCAGCCCTGCCCAGGTGAAGCAGTGCCCAAATCCCACATTTTGGGGCTGGCAATGGAAAAAATGGCACATTTCTGCTTCCTCAGCTCTGCTCCTGCTGCTCTTTGTGCTCCAGAGGAGCTCTGCCAGTGAGAGCAGAGGTAAATACATTCCAGGGGGTTCCAGAGCAATAATTGCAGTGAAAAGCACAGACCACGAAGCTGTAATGCTCTGAAATCCCTCACAGCTCCGGAAAGGAGCTGTGTGCCCAATTTAACCCATCAGCCCTGGGGAAAGAGACCCTCCAGGGGCTGCTCTGCCCTCGGCAGGCACCAGGGATTTGGTCTGGCAGCCTCTGCAGCAGCCAGGAGCTCGTGGCCTGCTGTGGCAGCAGAGATCACCGAGGAGCTCCAAGGGCAGCACCAGGTGAGTGCCTGTGAGGAGGAAGGGCTCGGCTTTGCTGCACCTCACACCTCGGGAGAATAAAAGCACTTAGCAGGGAGCACCATCCATCACTTCCTAACACAGCAGCCTCCCCTCCCGCAGCCCTGAAAGGCTAAAATGCCACAGTGTCTTTTTAGACCTGTTGCTAATGCTTCAAAAAGAAGACAGAATATTCCAGCTCTACTGTTAGATTATAATCCAAATTCTGCTCCTTCCCTTTTCTTGATTATCTGCTCGTTGGCAAAGCTGATTTTCATCAAATCCCAGAGTGGTTTGGGTTGGAAAGAATCCAGTGGCACCCCTGGCTGGACAGGGACGCCTTCCCCTGTCCCAGGCAGCTCCCAGCCTGCTGGGAAAGATGAAAATTTGACAAGAAAGTTTCCCAAATACGCTTGGCAGAAAACTCCCTGAATGTAGAACCTGAGAGCAGAATAGAGATGGAAGCAAGTTTTGATACAGAAGAATAAGAGATGTCTAAATTAAGAATTGCTGCACCCGTCACTACTGGACAACTAAAAAAGCAAACGTTGAGCTGGAAGGAGATTTTATGACTAGAGCAAAGGATATGTCGACCACAAACAAAAAAGATGTTTTTACCAAGCAGAAATGGGCCTTAGGAAAAGCAGAAGATACCCCAGGCAAACAAACATGCTGATGTGGCAAGTGGAAAAAAGGTCTGAGAATTTTCCACCGCAAGAAAACAGAAAAGAAAAAACAACTTTAAGCTTAAACTGTACCTCAGTAACTCATGAGGTTGGATAGCAATGGCCATGACATGGTAATGATGGTAGCTGTGATGGGCTGTAGGGAACAGCACAGGTTTGTGCGTGATGCTGACTGGTTGTTGCTATGTATTAAGATGCTCAGCTAAGAAAAGTAAATAATGCACTGTGACCAGAACTAAGGGTTCCAGGTTTGCCTGCAAGCTGTAGGCATGGCTCTGTCACCCAGGAGCCGTGGCTGCTGGGACACCTGTGCAATAAACAGCGTTCTGAAGAGCTGCCTACGTCCCACATCTCTCATCTCAGGAGCCCAGTGTCCAGCCTGGCCTTGGGCACTGCCAGGGGCAGCCACAGCTGCTCTGGGAATTCTGTGCCAGCCCCTCCCCCCCCTCCCAGCCAGGAATTTCCTCCTAACACCCCATCTAAGCTTCTATTTTGTCTAATCACTCCAGCTCCTGGGAGCAGCTTTTCCCAAACTTCTCCAGCTGCAGACCCTCGTGGAGACCCCAGGTTCCTCTTCTGGAGCACAGGGATCCCAGCACGAACAGGGAAAGGGGATCAGTGCCAGCACCACTGCACAAATCCTGCATGAGGAATGCTCCAAGGGAACAGAATTCCCTGAAAGTCGAGGGCTCCGGTGTCTCTCCTCCTTCCCCAGGGAAATGTGCCAGTGCTGGGCAGCAGAACCCCTCCCACATCCCACTGAGCTGCTCCTCATCCTCACGAGCAGCTCCCAACCCCTCCCTGCCCTCCTGGACCCCCCAGTGCCCCGGCTGCTCCTGCAGCCCCACTGGTGGCCCTGGGACACCGAGTGTGCCTGGCCCTGCTGGGCTCAGTGCCAGCACTGCCAGCCCTGGAATGAAGCCATCCAAAGGGACACGGGATGGAGTAGCCATGGCAACCCAGAGTGGCTCCCTGCTTCCCTTCTCACTGCATCACCGCCTCCCTCGCAGCTGCTGCTTCTCCAGCCTCCTGGATAATTCCCAGGCCCAGCTGGGACACCAATGCTCTTGGAAAATTATTTTATTAACTGGATTTTTTTTTCTTACAAGTGCTGAAGTAAAGTCAGATTTTCTCCAAATAGGAGAGAGGGGAAGGAAAAAGATGTGCCTGACCCGTGCTCAGTCTCAGTGGATGGAAAGCTGGGATAGCCATAAAAATGTGGAGTAAAAACTCCACACCTGACACTAAATTTCACCAGAAATGCACTGATGGACTTCCGCACCACAAAAGAAGGGGCAGGTTTGGCTGCCTCCCACAGTCTTAATGGCTTATTTATTTGTTAATTACCATTTTTGCAGTCTGTGAGAAAGAAAAGCAAGAAACGTATTTGAAATCTAGAATAACCTGCATGGAAGCTCTGTTAGGAGAAAACTGAATTGGGAATTTTGGAATCACTGAGGTTGGAAAAGCCCTCCCAGCCCACTCCCTCAGCTGCTCCTCCTCATCTCCTGAACAAGGTCATGGATTCCTTTTTGTCAAACCACCTCACTCTTTGTGACTTCAGGGGAAGAAAAGCCTGGAATTTCCTTAAATTGTAAAAGTTCAGCTCTACAGCCCAGAATCACCACGCTGGTGTCTTTGATGAGTTGGTGACTGAAACCTACAGAATTTTAATCCCCTGGGATAATCCATTACTGAGTTTCTCCTTGCAGTACCAAGAGCAAACCAGCCATGTGACTCTGGAACCCCAGAAATCCAAAATGCAAAGGCATCCACACTGCCTCCACGTCCCTGCTTCATGCACAGTGACCTGCCCAAGAACCCATTAATGCAGTCAGTTTAAAAGCCTTGCTTGCAGGGACTCCTTGCAGGAATCTGAGCATGTTCCCTCTCCCTTCCCTTGGAATTAGTATGCCATTGTGAGGATCAAGGCCATTTGCAGGAATATAAAATATTCAATTAATAAGGCTCTGGAATTTTTAATCATGACATTGAAATGCTAAGGAGTGCATTAACATTTATTATTCCCTATAAAGGATGGATCTCCAGCTCTGTGCCGGCTCCAGAACAGCCCTGTGGAGCTCCAGGTGGGGTTTTGGGCTCCTTCCTAAAGTGATGCTAAAAGGCAGCATTAATGCAGATTAGGCTAAATCTCATCACCACTGGAGTAACACTCCAGGAGAGAATGAAATTACCAACAGCTCTTGGTTTAAAGAGCTGAGGGGAACATTTTTTTTCCAATTTCCAGTTAGCAGGGAATTACACAGGGAGTCTTTCCAGCAGTGGCTTAGGCCTTGGTGAAGAAAAGCAAAACAGGAAAAGCAGAGGGCTCTGCCTTAAGCACTGTCCTATTTTACACCATTTTAGCTCAGGGCTTGCTCAGATGCACAAATTTGATCTATTTGTTATTTCTGAGGTGATTTCTCTTCCACGAATGGAAACACTGCAGTTTCACTGCCGGGAAATGACCACCAGAGAAAAATCCTCTTCAAAACAGCCCTAATTATGAGCCACAAGAATTTTTATTTCCTTTATTACTTCTGCATAACTTCTTGCCAAATCTTGGGGCAGGTTATGGCACTGGGAGAACATCTCACCTTGCAGGGAAATAATGTCAGCCCCTGGTGGTTTAACCCCAGCTCATTATCCTGATTCTGAATTCAAATCACTCCCAGCTCCTGGGAAGGAGCTGAACTCTATCCCAGCCCAAACCAGGACACTCCATCATCACAATGTGCTGTGTATTAATAACAGGCACAACAAATCTGTCTTTAAATGAAAATCAGCCTTGCAGCCAATGGAGATTACTCAAAGGGATCACTTAGCAAAAACACTCAAAAGATGAGGAAAGTTATAGAGATGAATAAAAACACAACTTTACCAATAAGGGAAAGGACAAAAAGGATGTTTTAAAAGAATTACCAAGTGAAATTATTGTAATAGCCTGGATCTGTTATCGGGAATCAATACAGTAACTCTTAGAGAATGCACAAAACAAATACTTCTCTTTTGTGCTTGTAAGGGGAATATTCATTTTTGATTATAGCAATTAAACATTTTCTATTCAATCACTGTTTAAATAAGATTATTAACTGACCATAATCTGAGTTTATCACAGATAAGCTTTCACAGAACTTGTGAGCAGCCCCCAAAAGCTCCAGAATGTTTAATGGGACTGACCAGCCATGCAACACGAGCCAGGCTGACAGGGAGGGAGCTTGGGGGGGCAGATTAATTACCAGGATGGTGGTTGGATTTTAGAAAAACCATACCTGAATGCTGACAGCAACTGACAGAAGGGGTGGGGTCTCCATGGCTGGCACACACAAAGCAGTTCAGAGATTCCAAAGCTCAGTATTTATCCCTTCTCAGCTACAGCTAAAAATAGCAGTGCCCACAACACTGACGTTCCTTGGTAACATTGTAATTAATAACCAAACTGGGAATTCTCATTCTGAGGAGATGCAGGGGAAGATGCCCACCAGGAGGACAGGGAATTCCTCCTGCTCCTGTGCGGGCAAAGCTCCAAACCCCAGACTCAGAGACAAACTGGTCCAGAAGCTGCAGCAGCACCTGGCTCAGTGCTTCCAGGACAGGCTGGGGCTGTTCTCCAGGGAAAATCTCTGGGAAAGGAGAGACTCAGTGGGGCCAGCACGAGAACCAGGGGTCAGGAACCAGCCAGGAACGCTCGGACACTGAAACAAGAAAGCAGCAGCCGAGCACTACAGGGAATATCGAGGAATGGATCCAGCAGCAGTGGGAAAGTGAGAGGTGAGTTAAAAATGAGCTCAGGTTGTGACAAGTGTGGGGCAGGACTGAGGGCCCTCAGGAGCCCGTGGGGATACCTGATCCTGAGGAAGGCTGCTCCTCACTCCAGCTGGGGAGGCAGCAGCTGGAAACGCAGAAAGAAAAACCATTCCAGGTAGGAGGGAAGGAAGGCAGTTTTCTCACAGAGCTGACAGCCACCAGAACAGCTCCTGAGAGCTGGGACTGCTTCCTTTTCAACTCAGAAACCATTCACAGAAAGCCAGAATGTCCTGAGCGGGAAGGGACCCACGGGGATCACCCCCGACCCCCAGAAATCCCACCCTGGGCATCCCTGGCAGCGCTGGTCACAGGCTCCTGGAGCTCTGGCAGCCTCGGGGCCGTGCCCATTCCCTGGGGAGCTGTTCCAGTGCTGATTCCACCCTCTGGGAAGAACCTTTCCTGCTCTCCAGCCTGCCCTAGCCCAGCCCCAGCTGCTCCCGGGATCCTGCCCCTGGCAAAGTCCTTTCTGCGCCCCACGTGGCAGCGAAACTGAGCCGGGGCCGCGGTGTGCGGGGATCCGAGCAGGAGAGGGCAGCTCCGCTCCGTGTGAGCGCTGGGCAGCCGCAGCATTCCCGGGACACCTGCCGGGAGCGCTGGGACCGCCCCGGCTCCGCTCCCGAGCGGCGCAGCGATGGCATCCATCCGAAACTGAGCCGGGAGCGCGGTGTGCGGGGATCCGAGCAGGAGAGCGGCAGCCCCGCTCCGTGTGAGCGCTGAGCGGCCGCAGCATTCCCGGGACACCTGCCGGGAGCGCTGGGATCGGCTGTGCCCGCAGCGCCCCGGCTCCGCTCCCGAGCGGCGCAGCGATGGCATCCATGGATGGATGGACGGAGGAAGGCAGCTCCTGCCACCTCGTGGGGACAGCGCTCCTCTCCCGTCGCTCCTCCTTCGCCCCGGGTCAGCCCCAGCTTCCCCCGGGATGCAGAAATGTTCCCTCACACGGGAACCCCAGCCCGGGCACAGCCGCTCGCGATAATTCCTTTTTTTGTTCGTTATTTTTCTGCTATCCTGAAGCACAACCTCCGTTCCCACTCCCTCCTTCCACCCCCGAGCTGCTGGCTGAGCACATAAATAATCCTAACCCAGAGGAGGAAAAGAAGGAATGAGAATAAAACATCTTAAGCACAGTGTGGGGTGTTCTGTCAGTCTGAGATACAACGAAATCCAGCAGGAATTTGCAGCAGGAAAAGGTTTCCTTAGGTTTAATGAAGATTATTCTGCATTTTACAGTCACTAATAAACCAAACCTATATATGTATAAATATATGAAATATAAGTTTTTTCTTTCAGTTGCTCCAAAGAAAAGAAACATTTGGGTTTTACTTCCAGACATGCAATTAATTGACTTAAGATCCCAAAACACTGAACAAACATTTATTCTTACACCTCTATACTTAATATGTATAATTTACAGGATTGATTGTTTAATTGACAAGATTTGGGAACCTCCCATAAAAAGGGAAAAACCTTAAATAAATAATAATAAACCCTAAATATTTCCATGAGAAACCACAGAAAAGCACACACCCCTCACCCAAACAGCATGCAAGGAGGGTTCTGGGGTTTTTCCCCAATTTGACCCCACACTACAGACCTCACTGGGGTGGCTGGGCTGTACAATCCACACCACAGACTTTTGGGGTGCAATTTCTGCAGCTGACCCACCCAAGGAAGGAAACTTCCATGGGTTGCACCTCCACTGGGAACTAAAGAGGCAGGAGTCTGGAAGGAGGGCTTGGAAAACTCTTTACAGTGCAATCATCATCCTTGCCCCACGATTAATTCTTTTTTCCATGAAGATTTTGATTGGCATCAGGCACCTTCCCAAAGAGAAGCAGCAGGACTCCCAGTTTTGGGTCCTTTCTGGTAACTGCTGAGATCCACGTGGATAAATCCCAGTAAAATCCACTTTTCTCCTTTTAAACCCACAGCACAAGCAGCTGATGGGGCTGAGAAGTCACTTGGAGGCCTTGAGCCAGATTTGCATTTATTGTCTCCAGGTGCAGATGCCCCAGAACCACCCACACTCAACAAAAACCAAATTAACTCTTTTACCCTCAACAGCTTTTCCTGCTTAGGCTGGATGAGTCTTTCTTCACTCAATAATGGACCCGGTTCTCTTCCTTCGTGGAACAAACAGCAAACAAGCTTAAAAATTATTCAAGAAATGACACATATGAAAAAAAAGAGTATTTCTGCCAGAGGGGAAATTTAGATGGATGTTGGGAATTAGGAATTCCTGGCTGGGAGGGTGGGGAAGAGCTGGGATGGAATTGCCAGAGCAGCTGTGGCTGCCCCTGGATCCCTGGAGTGCCCAGAGCCAGGTTGGACAATGGGATTTGGTGGGAATGGGATGGGATTTAAGGTCCCCAAAATATCTGGGATTCCATTTGGGAAGCTCCACTGGCATCTGGCAACACAAACAAGAGGGGAATATAGCTATTCCAACAGCTCAGCCATGCTAACCAAGCTTAGGAATTCTGACAAAACTGGTGGGAATTCCACAGCTCCCCAGATTACACCCATGTTTGTTCCTGGAAAGAAGGAATTTCTCCTCGCTTGACTTCCTGTGGATTCCTTTTTGTTCCTGAAAGGAAGCACAATGGTGGCCTCTGCAAATAACTGGAGCAAAATGAGTTTTCTCTGCTTTTGCAAAAAAGCTGAGTACATAAGAAGTTAAGAAACTATGGGAGCACTAAGATATCATTAAATATAAAGAGTAACATATGGACTGCATGGGTTTTTTTAGGCTTTTTAAGGACAAATGAACAAAATGAAGCCATGCCAACTGTACGGAGTCAGTGCACGAGAAAGCACAATCAGACATGTAACTGATGTAACACCTAAACACGCCTTGTTATCCCTGCTGTAGCTTTTCCCCGGTCCCCTTCCCTACCCCACCCACAGACCTGCCAGCCCCCTTCTCCCCTGGGAGGCTCCAGCAGGAAGCCAAGGCACCAGGAGAGGAAATCCAGGGATTCCCGGTGTTTTATGGCCCCACCCTGGCACTCACCTGCCCCTGCATCCCCGGGGGCTCCTGCTCCCGAGCTCTCGGGGAGCAGCCAGCACAGCTCCCTGGTTTATTAACGCCTGCTAATTAGCACATCTCCTGTAACGAACACCAAGCCTTTCGTTATTGTAACAAATAGCCAAGTAACGAACAGGACCCCCAAACAACACCTTGTTTTTTAACACAGCTGTTTATTACCAACAGGCTCACGCTGTGCGAGGCTCCAGCAGGACAGCGCGGGAGCCAAGGCACCAGGAGAGGACAGCCAGAGATTCCCGGTGTTTTCATGGCCCACCCTGGCACTCACCTGACCCTGCATCCCCAGGGGCTCCTGCTCCCGAGCTCTCGGGGAGCAGCCAGCACAGCTCCCTGGTTTATTAACGCCTGCTAATTAGCACATCTCCTGTAACGAACACCAAGCCTTTCGTTATTGTAACAAATAGCCAAGTAACGAACAGGACCCCCAAACAACACCTTGTTTTTTAACACAGCTGTTTATTACCAACAGGCTCACGCTGAAGCGATTTCTTACCCGGAGCTGAGTTTCTAACGCACCTGCTGGGACTAATTTAGGAATGAGACACACCTGATCCCGCTGCTTGTCAGCGGGGCGAGCCGGGCTGCCGGGCACACCCGGGATTCCCGTTTATCCTCTGTTTTTTATGCGTCACTCAAGTGACTCCCCCTGTTTGCCACTTGAACTACGAATTCTTTACACTTGAACTACGAATCCCTGCTACAGAATCTTCCAGCCGGGACAGAGCAGAGCCTGCCAGGCCGCCAGAGCGCTAATTCAATCGACCATTTATCAATTAATAGCGTGCACTGAGGGGTTTTTTCACGGCCCTGCACACTCACTCGAGCCTGCATCGGGCCCCTCGCTCCTCTCGTTATCGACCTTGGGCCGAGCTCGGGACTGGGGCAGCCGAGCTGGGGCTCCCGCAGAGGAGCCGGAAAGGCTTTAGCGAGCCCCGGCTGCACGCTACGAGGCTAACGGGGCTCTTTGTGAGTTCCGGGCGCTGCTGTGGAGCTCAGCCCCGGTCCCGCCTCAGCCCCGGCCCCGCCCTTCCGCCTCAGCCCCAACGGCCGGGCCGAACCACCGTGCCGGGGAGAGGGGAGCTCAGGCGCAGCCCGGGCCTGCTGCCGCCTGCCTCCACGCCGTCCGGCAGTAGCTCTACTTCTCAACATCCCCCTCACCCGCGCGAGATGGTCACGGCCCGCAGTTGCGCTCCCTTCCGCCAATCAGCGGGCGCAGCGGCTGCGCTCGAATCTGCGCGCGGGGCGCCGTGAGGGGAGCGGGGCCGTGAGGGGAGCGGGGCCGAGCCGAGCCATGAAGGGACCGGGACTCGCCCGGCAGCGCTGGGGCCGAGTCTGCGACATCATCGCGACCCCCAGCCGCCACTCGGCCTTCAGAGAGCCGCCGCTCCTCTCGGTGTCCCTCAGCAGCATTCCCGCGGGCACGCTCACCCCGCTGAAGGAGCTCCTGCCGGGCCGGCGCGGCGGCGCGGCTGCGGACAGCCGGGCGGAGGGGCCGGAGCGCCGGGCTGGCCCCGAGAGCCAGCCCGCGGCCGGAGCCGAGCGGCCGCCCAAGCGCCGCGCTGCGGAGCCGCCCGGGCAGGAGTCGCCGGCCAAGATCTTCCAGCGGATGAAGGCGCGGGCGGAGCAGCAGCGCAGGGCCGCCAAGGACGTGATCCTGAGCCCCGCGGCCCCGCCGCGCCGGCCCGACACGGCCCCGCCGGCAGCAGGTGAGTTCCACGAGCCCTCGGTGACTCCGTGTGTTTGCCTTCAGAATACCCGGAATAAAAAGCACGAAGATGTAAGCGTGAGTTTAGTTCATAGAGCTTTCAGGCGTCTTGTGCTGCAGTAAGTGACAGCCCTGATTTCCACATTCTCCTAAACCTTTTAATTCTTTACACCAGTCCGCAATCCCAGGAATTGATGACAGGAATTATTGATAGTTCCTTTTCCCAAACGGTTTTTATTATTTTGGAGCACACTAGAGTCACCTCTTGAAAGGAAAGAGCTCTCGGAGCTGCTGCCCATTGCCTTAATCCTTTCTCCTTGGAAGGCCCAAGGAGAGACAAAGCCCCTTGCCACCATCACCCATCAGCCCAGAGCCTGGGCACGCTTGGGAAGCAATGATTGTTGCACAGCTTCTCCAGGAGAGCTGTCTCAGGTGTGAACATTTTCCCTCTGTGTCCCGCTTTCAGCATCTGGGAAGAGCAGCCAGAGCCTCTTGGTGGGTGTAAAAAACACTGGCAGCAGCGCTGGTTGCACCCCAGATGCTGGGATTAAAAAACTTGTGTGGTGAGGGTTTTTTAGTGCTGAAATGTGTCTGTAGCAGTGCTGATGTCTCTTCCCTGCTCTGTGTTGTTGAGGATTTGGGTTCCTCCCCCTTTGCCTCACTCTGGCACTAGGTGTTCCCTCTGCTGTGTTCATGAGTGGGCTTGACCAGTGCAACACCTTCAAAACCACCTTGTAACCAAAAAAGTCAAAGCAAACTGCTGTAACTATTCCTTGCAGTCTGTGCAGGGGAGGGAAAGCTTCATGGGTTTGAAATCCCACTGGGGCATTTTCCTGGGCTCTCTTTAGTATTGTTATCCATGGCATGGTGAGATCCAGTGCACCCTCAGCAGCTTTGCAGCTGACACCAAGCTGGATGTGACCCTTTTTTACAAAGAGGGTGGGCAGGCCCTGGCACAGGTGCCCAGAGCAGCTGTGGCTGCCCCTGGATCCCTGGCAGTGCCCAAGGCCAGGCTGGACACTGGGGCTGGAGCAGCCTGGGACAGTGGGAGGTGTCTCTGCCCATGGCAGGAGTGGCACTGGATGGGCTTTAAGATCTGTTCCAGCCCAGACCATGATTCCATGATTGTTCTGTTTTTGGGTTTTTTTTTTTTGAGGTTTTTTTTTTTTTTTTTTTTTTTTTTTTTTTAATAAAAAGCATTTTAAAAATCATATTTCCCAGCCCCATGAAAATGTTTTTCTTCCCCAAATTGAAAGAAGGGGTTGGGGCTTTTTGGTTATCTTCCAGAGCCAGTTTTGCCTCAGAGTCCCAGGAGGGAGCCCCTGGAAGTGCCCCCAGCAGAGCCTCTCTTGCTGGAAACCCCCCAGAAATTCTTCCTGCGGGTGAAGTGGCAACTGCAGCAGCAGCAAGGTACTGGGGCTGCTCTGGAGAGCACCAGCTCCTCCAGTCAGAGAACCATGGCATTCCTGAGCTTGGGAAAGCCCTCTGAGGCCGTCAAGTCCAACTGTTCCCCCAGCACCCACCCCTGTCCCCAAGTGCCACATCCACAGGGCTTTAAATCCCTCCTGGCATGGGTCTCACCCACCCCTCGGGCAGCCTGTTCCCATGCTTAAATATCCCTAATTTCTTTGTTATTCCTTTTTTTTCCCCTTTAAATGGACAGCTATACCACCTTCAACCAAAACCCAGCAGAATGTTCCTCCTTCCACGACTGTGGGGAATCCTTCAGTGCAGCCTGCTTGTGCTGAGCAGCCAGGGAATGAGCCTGCCGAGGCTGTGAACTCTGATAAGGACGATGTGGATGTTTTCGTGGTGGAATCTGTTGAAGTAGATGCTGATGAAGACATGTCTCAAAGCACACTGGCTCCTCCTCTGCCAGTGAACTCCAC
The DNA here is from genome assembly GCF_014805655.1 of Passer montanus. Classification (NCBI taxonomy): domain Eukaryota; kingdom Metazoa; phylum Chordata; class Aves; order Passeriformes; family Passeridae; genus Passer; species Passer montanus. Next base: position 1,248,794 of record NW_024358723.1, read on the forward strand.
CCCTTGGGAAAACGGGGAGGGGGTAACAGGAAGGTGGGGAAATGGAGAAGCAAAACGTACAGAGCTTCCTGAAGACAGGAGAGAGCTGCAGCCCAGCAAAAAACCAGCTGCTCCAGCAGTGGAAAAGGCACCAGATACTAATCCTGGAAACCCCTCCCAGCGCTTCTGTAACATCTTGCTCTCCTCTCCAGTCCAAATTCCAAGGAAGCAGAAGCGGGCAGAAGACCCCAAGGTCCCTTTGGATAAACCTCCTGCTGATCAACCTGCTGGCAATGCACGCAAAGAGGTGGGAGAAAGTAATCCTTGAGGGAAAATGAGAAATTCCTCTGGGCTGATAGCTCCAAGTTCTTATTTTTCTTGTCAAAAGCAAGGAACACTGAGAGGAGAGTAAACTGTTATTCCTTTAGATTTTACCAGTATATTTTCCCATGGAAAGGGTTCCTTTTTTTCCATACTCCAAGATGACAGATGTTCAGGGTTTGGGATTTTTTGTGTAAAAGAAACACTTTTGGTTTAGTGTGTACAAGCCATGGTGTGATCATGGGCCCTGCCAGCTCCTGGCTGCCTGCTCAGATCCAGGGAGGAGAGACCTTTCCCAGCTGGGCATGAATCCATCCCAGGATTGCCCTGCTGATGGAGAGGGGAAGGGCTTGGCTTTCCTGTGGAACATCCAGACTCCTGTTCCATTTAACTGGAGCAGAATCTTTTCCTAGGAGAGCAGTGTGCAGCCTGCAGCATTCCTCCCTTTCTGAAAAAATCCTGGGAAGGTTCTTGGGGTTCCCTGGGAACGTGGCACAAGCACACCTGCCCAAGGCTTCCCTTGTTCCCTGGGGAAATCTGGGATTGCAAGGGACTTGTTCAGTTCTCCCTCACCATGACCAAGAGTGTTTGATGTGTTCCTGAATTAAACCAAGTCACCTTCAGGACTGAGCCAAGGATCAGATATCCTCTAATATTCCAGATTTGTAGCTTAGAAGATGTTGAAAGAGTTATTTTTGTTATTGGATCTGATCACTGTGGAGTGCTGGCTAATAAATACTTCTAAATTATTTATGTTCTCTTTTTTTTCCTTTTTCTTTTTTTTCTGGAAAAGAAAAACATCTGCCTGAGCAACTGGAGGATTAAAGTGCTGTCTGGAAACACGGCAATCTGTGTGGAAGGGAAAAGGAAGTAAGAACCAGTTTATTATTTAAGTGTAAAGTAAACCATGGACACCAAACATGAGGTAATGGTGCAGTGCTTAGACTGCTTTATCCAGGAAGAGACAATTCCTTTGTGTGGGCAAGGGAGGGAGAGCCAGTATCCAGGGAACTACTGGTGAACTCATTTCAGATTGCTGTGCTGAGATAATCAGAAAGCTTCAGAGAAATAAATCAAGTATCAAATAGCTCTGGACAGTTTGGGTTGGGAGGGACCTTAAAGCCCATCCAGCCCCACCCCTGCCAAGGGCAGGGACAGCTCCCCCTGTCCCAGGCTGCTCCAAGCCCATCCAAGCGGGGCTGTTGGAATGAGCTGGCTCAGTCCAGCTGCTGTCCCCAGTGACACCTGCAGCAGTGACACGTTCAGTTTGTGCCTGCCCCACTGTCAGGCGAGGCAGGGCTGTGTCAGTTCCAGGCTAAGAGAGCAAAACTGAGCCCAGGGCACATCCTGCCAGCCCCTGAACCCCTCAGAAAGCAGGGATCCCCACCCCTCCCTCATGGAGTGCCAGCGTGCCAGACTGGAATCTTTTCTGGAAGTGATTTCTGTTGTGTTTTGCCAGGGACATGAGGCAGCTGCTGTGGCACAGCAGCGCCATCACGGAGCGCGTCACTCACAACCAGGTGCAGACCTCCTCGGGAGCTGTCTACCTGCTGCAGGGCAAGATAGACTCGGCTGCCATGAGGAAGGAAGGTGAGCTGCTGGTTCTGAATGCCTTGCAAATTACAAACTGTTTCAGCTTGGTTTGGAGCATGTGGGATTTGTAAGGAAAGGGGATTTTCATGCAGATGGAAATACAGGGTTTGTTCTCTTCTGCTTGCTCTGTGTGCTCCTCTGGCACATTGGCTGGGAATGAGCTGCTTGCCAGTGCTCACAGGCAGCTCTGAGGACACAAAGATACTCTGTGGCATGGGTGGAATAAATGGTTGGAATCATGGAATATCCTGAGCTGGAAGGGATACTCGGGATCATCATCCCAACCCCCTGTCCCTGCCCAGAGAGCGCTGGCCAAAGGCTCCCGGAGCTGTGGCAGCCTCGGGGCAGTGCCCATTCCCTGGGGTGCAGTGCCCATTCCCTGGGGTGCAGTGCCAGCACCCTCTGGGGAAGAGCCTTTCCTTACCTCCAGCCTGACCCCCTGCCCCACTTCCCGCTCCAGCCATTCCCTCAGCATTACTTCCCCTAACACAGGTGTGCCCCAGGTGTGTTGCACCATTTGTTACCCAGCACACCTTCACTGTTGGCTCTTTCAGGCCCAAAGAAGTGTCTGTGACTTCAGTGTTTCCTTCTCACTTGCAGCACTGGGGTCCCTGCTGATGAATACCTTCTCTGGCTGCTTTCTGTCTTGAAAATTTAATTACTTTCTTTGCTAAGAAGTTACATTTGTTTCTATGTTAATATTCTGAGAAGGAAAAGTAGCAACATAAGGCTTGTCAGCAGAGTGGCTCCAGTGCTGCAGAGGTTTCTTGGAGCTAAGAGTGACTGGAGTGTGCTGGATGGAATTGTCTGGATCAGTTCCTCTGCTGTTTGGGTTTGACAGGCTCTGGGGTGTCCTTCTGTCCCCTGAGGGAGTGCCAGCCCTGCTGAGCTGCTGTTCATGTCCCCTGTGCTCCCCTCAGGCTTCCCCTACCGCTTCATCAAGAAATTCACGTTCGGCTTCTCCAGAAGGTGGAAGGAGTACGTGGAGGAGTTTCTTGAGGAAAGGAGGAGGTAACTTCTTTGGAGATTCTCTATCACTGCAGTGTTCTAAGTGTTCATTGAGACTTTTCTTGTTGAGGGTATTACACCAGAGGAGTATGAAATGGTTTAGATGTGAGCATGAAGCCATTCTGCTGTGCTGGGCCACCAGGCTCCTGCCCACCAGGGCTTCACATCTTTGCTGTTTGTTAAACAACAGCTTCTCAGGGGCTGTTATTTCTTGTCTCAAACTCCAAACCATCAGGAAAGAACGAGTTCAGGAGAGTGGTGGGGAGGCAAATGAGCACATTGACTCTGTGGAGGGAACTGATGCATTGGAAGCTGCAGGAGACTCGGCAAGCAAAGCAAAGAAACCTGCACTGAGGAACGCCACCTATGAGGTATCACCAGAGAATCATGAGAACATCTGTGAGTATTTAACAATCCTTTCCTTGGGAAAAGGCACCTGGGGCTGGCTGGAGTGGGTTGTGGAAAGGTTCATTATGTTGTGTTTCCAGGAAATGGCTGGGAAGCTGTAGAAAGCCCCCTGGTTTGGCTCAGCCTTTGAGTGCCACAGGCACTGACAGCTCTGGGGTTTAACTCAGATTTAACTTTTAACTTTTTCTGGGGTCTTTGTCCAGTGGGCCTTTCCCAAACCCCACTGTGCTGTTTGTTATTGCTGGAATCAGGTTTTCCTGCTAGCGCGGTAAAAGCTTTTATGCTTTTCTCTCATCACTCGCATTTATTTTTCACTCTCATTTTTCACAATGAGCAGCTTTTCCATGTGACAGCTTTTCTTTATCATTCTCCCTCCTCAAACAACTTTCACAGTATTTATAACCATCTGTCGAGGTTTGGCCTGGAAATGTGTTTCTGGAAAGGTCTAGGTCAGGCCAGTCAGTGGCCAGGTCTGAAGCTGGCAGCTGTGCTGGCCACTGAGATTTGGACACGCCTCTGAGAACACACAGGGGTTAAAAGCAGAGCATTCCCAGAGGAACTCCCTCTTTGGAGTCGGGCAGGTGAGCTGGTCTGACCTCCGCCCCCTGCCCAGCTGCCTCTGGGTGGGGCAGGGGAGGCCATGCGGCCTGAGGGGAGAAGGCCAGGGTCCCAAAAGGAGCAGGGGTGGAGCAGAACATGGGACAGTTTGGGCAGCCCCCCTGGGAGAGAATGGCAGAGACTGTGCTGGCTTGGAATGTGATGTCTCGTGCCAGCACCACGGCCAGGAGGAGAAGCAGGGGGGCAAGGTGCCCAGCTTTGGCTGGAGTTTTCTCTTACATAGCCATGGGCAAAACCAATTTCTTCTGATAATGCAGAGACTGCAGCCCTGGGGGAAGCGGTTGGCCGTGGGCCAGGGATGATAAGGCCTCGAGGAGGAGAGGGAACAGAGACTGAGGGGGAGGGTGTGGTGGAGCCCTCTGCCTTCAGTGAGGGATCTCTGTTCCCGAGACCCAGGCCCCAGGGGAGTAAAATATGGGGGGACAGGTGTCCCAAATGGTGAGAGAAGGCCACTTCTTGGATCTGGGTGACAAAGCATCCTTAAAAGGACCCAAGGAGCAGTCTAGATCCGTAGGCTGTAGTGAGAGCACAGGACATGGAGGGAAGATGGTCACCAGGGCAGATTCTCTCCGGGCAGCTGCCACGTGTGACATGGAAGCACAGGAGGTTCCACTGTGTTTCCTGGGGAGGCCCATGGTACAAGAGGGAGACTTCTCTCTCTTGAAGAACTGGGGGGAAGCTTGTGTGAAAGAGGTATTAGACTGAGAATTGATGTGTTAGAGGGGATTTGAATGTTAGAGAACTGGGTAATTTGGGAGTTCCATTGTGGATTGTTGTGTGGGTTTTTTTCTTTTTCCCTTATGTTTCTATGTTGTAGATTAATAAATTGTGTTTTCCCTCCATCCCCAATGTAGCCTGCTTTGTTCTGTTTCCGGGTCACATCTCACAGCAACCATTTTGGAAATATATCCTTCATGGGGGCCCTGGCATTGTGCCAGGGTCAAACCATGACACCATGTAAACAAAGTGAAAGTAAAAAGTTCACCACAGTAAATTTTATAATTTGTGAAGCTTCTTACTTCAGTCCTATTATTTCAAAGCATTATCACAATGCTTTGAAAAGAACAACTTTGGGTACGTTTTACATTTCCCTTGTAGTCTAGTTTAAACACAACATTGTTCCTCTGCTTGTGAAATCTGCTAAACTGAATTTTCCTTGCAATATTTGGGAAAAAAACTCTTCTTTCTTTGGGCTTTTTTTCCTTTGCAGTCATAACACCAAATGCAAGTTCCAGGAGAGGCTCGAGCGAGGTGTACACTCGCAGCGGGCGCCTTGTCAAACCCCCCCTGAACTACTGGTGTGGACAGAGGGAGTTTGTGGATCAGGACCTGAATGTCACCATACAAAACGGATGGGTGGATTATCTGAAGGGGGTAAGATCCTCTTGAGTGTGACTTAAATAGAATTATTAAACTTGGCCAGGTGGGGAACAGAACAGGTGCAGCTCTTAGAGGCACCTCAAGAGAAAGGAAATCTTGGAAACATGATCAAAATATTAGAAAACACACCAAAAAATAGTCTTATGTCCATATTATCAGATAATCATGGTCTCTCAATCTGACATAATGGGGAATTCTTTCTGGGGAAAAAATTGGGGGTGTTTGTAAGGTAATTGTATCAGACTGGAATTTGGTGAGGTCCTGCCTCAAATCCCGGGGTCAGTTCTGGGCCTTTCACTGCAAGAGAGACTCTGAGGGTTTGGAGCATTTCCAGGGAAGGGAACAGAACTGGGAAGGGGCCGGAGCCCCAGGAGCAGCTGAGGGAGCTGGGAAAGGGACTCAGCCTGGAGAAAAGGAGATTAAATTAGTTTTAGAGTAAATTGTTTTGTTTTGAAGATGCTTAGTAGTGAAAAACCCAAAAGAAAGACCAGGTTCATCTCCAAGAATAAACCAAAGGAAGGCGTGAAGACAAGAGAGGAAGTGCGAAAAAGCCAAAGTACAGGTAAAAAATTTTTTTTTTTCTATTTTCAAGTTATTGATGGAATCAGTGGAATTGTGAGTGGGTGCTGGAGCCAGTAGGGTTGGGTCTGTTAATGCAAAGAAATGATTCAAATATTTTAATGATCAGCTGCTTTTTCTCTGAAGAATCAGAGTAGCATTCATGTGGAGTTTCACAGCTCCAAACAAGACCTATGTTTGTAAATCACTTTGTTAATTGCGTAACGGGAGCACAGGGATTTCATTCCGGAAATTGAAATGAAGGGATTTGGACTTTTTGGAGTTCACCAATCCAGTGACCTGGAGGCCTGGCTTTGCTTTCTAACATGGATAGAAGAAATTAAATATTGGCCAAAAAAAATCTATTAATGAAGTTTTGAATAAAAATTTGGTTTTAGTAGAATTTGGGTGGTGACAGAAGCCTGAGAAGAATGTGCAATATAAAGCAGAAGTTTCTCTCTTAAAGCAGCTGCAATGTTTCCTGCAGAAAAGCTCTCTGGAGCAGAGCAGAGCTTTGGGGATGTGCCTGCTCAGTCAGTAGAGTTTCGGAGAGCCCTTGAGAGCCGCTCTGAGTTTGTAGTTTGGCAGGTAAAGCTCTGGACGGGGTGCAGATCCCTGTGCTGCAAGCACAGCAGGACCCACCCTGCACCCCCTGACGGGCCCTGGCTCCCTCTCTTGCAGGGAAGAGCAGCCAGAGAGGAGCCACTTCCAGAGCAGGGCCCAGGTCTGCCGGCAGCAGGAAGCACAGGCGCGTCCTTTCGGACGACGAGGAATACGATCCTGGAATCAGGGGCACGAACACCAGATCCCTGCTCCCTGCCAGGGGGGCTGCCCTGGAGACCAAGGTGCTGCACGAGCAGAGCAGCAGGGCCCTGAGGGCAGCAAGGAGAGCAGCAGGCTCCGCAGAGCCCAGCGGGCACACGGACTACAGGAGCTGCCTCAGGTCAGCCAAGCAGCGCCGCCCGGGAAACCAGAGGGCTCTCGGCAGCCAGGAGTCCTCACAGGAGGAGGAGGAGGAGGAGTCCAGGGAGGACACCCCGCTGCTGATCAGGAGGAAAAAGAAATCTATATTGAAACCAGAGTCTCAAAACCAGAAACCTTGCTCTGGCTCCAAAGGTTGCTGGGATGATGCAAACAAGTCCTGTGGCCAAAGGACAGGAAAGCCCTCCCGGAATGTGCTGGTGAGGCTGAGTGGGCCCGAGTCCAGCGAGGAGTCTGAGCCCCCTTCTGAAGGGAAAACATCCTCGGAGTCCAGTGCTTCCCCTGGGCCTGCTCGGGCCAGGAGCACGCGGGGCAGACCCAACCCTGCCAGGTGCAGGGTGCTCTCTGACACCGAGCCCGAAAGTGGGAAGGAGGAAATTCACAGCGAGGACAGCAACGCCAGAGTAGCCCAGAGCAAAACAAGCCATGGAGTCTGCAACAGTGCCAGGCCTTCAGCAGTGAAACCCAGAGAGGCAAAGGGGCAGAAATCTCTGGAGCTTTTTACAAGGGCAGATGATGGCTGGTCTGAGAAGGAATTACAGAAGCTTTACAAGTAAGGGCTCATTGTGTGTTCAGAGGAAAAGTTTCCCTCAGGGAAATGCTCTGGACTGGGGGGCTTCAGATTCATGATTTCCCAGGTTTCCTTTGTGTTTTAATTCCCTATTAGAAATATTCCCATTCAATTCCCTATTTCTATTCCCTAATAATAATTAGAATTATTGTTCCCTATTACTTTTCTTCACAAATGAAACATCAGTATAATGTGGTAATGGCCAGAGGTGAGAGGGAGAAGGTCCCTCCCCAGATTGCAGTAACAGGTTAAACATGATGTGATTTTGTGAGCAGGTTTGGTAAGGGCAGGTTAACTGCAAGGGTGCTTAACTATCCGTCATCCAATTACTGAAACCACTGGGCAATATTTGGTAGACACTGAGTGTAAAATGGCCAAGTTTGGGTTTAGCTCTTTTAGATGAGCAGGAGCTCAGGTCTGAGGGAACCTGCACAAGTGAGCAGGAAATTTATCCTGTGACACATCTGTCAGTTGAAGGTGTCTAAATAAATTTGCCTGTTCAGAAGAAAAGACACCACAGGATCAGAGAATGGTTTTGGGTTGGAGGGACCTTAAATCCCCCCCAGTGCCACCCCTGCCATGGCAGGGACACCTTCCACTGTCCCAGGCTGCTCCAGCCCCAGTGTCCAGCCTGGCCTTGGGCACTGCCAGGGATCCAGGGGTAGCCGCTTTGGGCAACAAGAGGCCAGACCAGGGTGCCTCGGCCACGGTGGCCAGACAGGCTGCAGGCCGTGCCCTGCCGGTGACACTGTGCCTGTGCTGTCCCCACAGGGCCATCGCGGCGCTCCCGAAGCACAGGAGCAGCTTCTGGCAGGAGGTGGCCATGGCCGTGGGGTCCCGCTCGGTCCAGGAGTGCCAGGACAAGTACCTGGAGGAGCAGGAGGAAAAATGCTCCAAGCAGCAGCCCAGGAAAAAAAACACGGCGGAAAAATCTGAGAAGAAAGGTACCGGCATCTTCTTTCTGGGTGTGGTGTGGGTGGTAAATAATTCTGATTGGAACACTGAGGGCTGGAGCACATCCAGGGAAGGGAACTGAGCTGGGAAGGGCTGGAGAATTCCTGAGGGAGCTGGGAAGGGGCTGAGCCTGGAGCAAAGGAGGCTCAGGGGCCCTTGTGGCTCTGCACAGCTCCTGCCAGGAGGGGACAGCCGGGGGGTCGGGCTGTGCTCCAGGGAACAGGGACAGGAGCAGAGGGAACGGCCTCAGGCTGGGCCAGGGCAGCTCAGGGTGGGCACAGCAGGAACTTCCCCATGGAAAGGGTGCTCAGGGCTGGGCACTGCCCAGGGAGGGTTGGAGTGCCCATCCCTGGAGGGATTTAAAAGCCCTGTGCATGTGGCAGCTGGGGACATGGGGCAGTGCTGAGGAAGGGTCTGACTGGATGGGCTGGGAGGGCTTTTCCAGCCTCACCAATTCTGCTCCCATGGGATAAATCCACAAGAGCACATCAGGGTCTGGCAGTGAGCCAGGTCAGGTTTTGGTGTGGAGATGGGAGGATGTCATGAATGACTGAGGTGACAAGAAGAGAAAGGAAAGAATCTCTCTTCTTGTAGAATTTCCCAGTTGTTGGCATGAGGGGAAGACTTTCTCTGACCTTCACCCCTCAGGGGAAAGAGCTCTTGACATCCTGAGGGTCTCCTGGAGGCCCAGCAGGTCACGAGCTCCTTGCAGAGCTCTGTCCAGGTGGGATTTGGGTTCTTGGATGCCCAAGGGCAGTGTGGAGTCAGCACAGCCCAGTCCCATTCTCTGCTGTTTGCCATCCCCACGCTGCAGCTTCATTCAGGGGCTGGCTTGGATCAAGGTTTGCCATGGACAGAAGTTGGGCTGAGCATTCCTGAGCCTGGCTTTAGTGACTGTCCCTGAGCAGCAGAGCCTTTGAGCCTTGCTGCCTCCTGGCACGGGGGTTTTGCTCTCTGCAAGGCACACGTGAGCACAGCCCTGTCACAGTCACCATGAGCCTGATGTGAGACCCTGCAGTGGCTCTGGGAGGCTCTGCAGTGACCCTCCCCTGAAGATGAGTGGGGAAACTGCTTTGGGAGGCAAAAACTGTGTGAGAACTCAAAAGGATCCTGAAGAAGCTGTAAGAGATTCCACCAGAGGCCGGACTGGGCTGTGGCGTGTTTGCCATCCCCATGCTGCAGCTTCATTTGGGGGCTGGCTTGGATCAAGGTTTGCCATGGACAGAAGTTGGGCTGAGCATTCCTGAGCCTGGCTTTAGTGACAGTGTCCCTGAGCAGCAGAGCCTTTGAGCCTTGCTGCCTCCTGGCACGGGGGTTTTGCTCTCTGCAAGGCACACGTGAGCACAGCCCTGTCACAGTCACCATGAGCCTGATGTGAGACCCTGCAGTGGCTCTGGGAGGCTCTGCAGTGACCCTCCCCTGAAGATGAGTGGGGAAACTGCTTTGGGAGGCAAAAACTGTGTGAGAACTCAAAAGGATCCTGAAGAAGCTGTAAGAGATTCCACCAGAGGCCGGACTGGGCTGTGGCACTGACTGCAGGCAGTGAATGTTAACCCCATGGCTGCTGTCTGAGACAATTCCTGTTTGGATCCTGCAGATGAGAAGGAGCCAGAGATCACTGCCAAGGTGGGCACCCTCAAATGGAAGCAGCAGATGAGGGAGTTCCTGGAGCACCTGCCCAAGGACAACTACGACGACGTCTTCACCGCCACGCCCTTCCAGAAGAGGATGGTCCAGGTACACTGGGACAACAGCTCCTGTGGGACTGCTCCTGCTGGGTGTGCTGGGGGCTGCTCCAGTTCCACCAGTACAATCCTGGGCATCTGGGGGAAGATACTTCTTTACTTCACGTGCTGTAGCAGCCCTTGGCTGGTGGCACTGGACAGGCTGGGAGGATCCTCTGCATGGTGACAGCAGCACCTGAGTAATCATCCTTCTGAGCAGTCCTGGGCAGTGTGGAGCTTGGGATTGTAACCAGAAATGACTTTTTGAGGGTGTGGCAGCACCAAAGGGGGGTCTGGAGGGGCGCTCGGACCAAGGTGGAGGTGCAGGGTCGGGGGCTGGGGCTGTGCCTCTGCAGGGACAGGGGGAGTCAGATCCAGGGCAGGCAGGAAGGGAGGGACTGCTGAAGGGGGAGAGAGGCACTCCAGGCTCAGGTGACTGACAGCTCTGACGTGGCTCTACAGCTGCCAGCACTGCGGAAGAGCCAGGACGGGGACAGCGAGGATTTCGCCCTCTCAGAGTTCCCACTCACCCCTTCCCCAGGCCTCTTTCCCCCTGTGAAAACTCCACAGTGTGCACACATCAGCCCGGGAATGCTGGTCCCCATCAACAGGTAGGAGCTCCTCCACCAGCCCTTTGTGAGCCTGGGCATTGCCCCAAGATCCCTTTTTGTCTCTGAGAAAGGTGGCTTTGGAGCTGGGACAGCAGCTCACTTCCAGCCACTCCTGCAGCCTTGGTTTGCCTGGGAAAAGCTCTTCCCTGGAGCTCCATGTGCTGCTGGAGCTGCTCTGTGGGCAGCTCCTGCTCCCAGCCCTGGGCATGGCCCTGGCTTGGGCTTGGCCTCAGCAGAGCCTTCAGTCCTGCCCTGTTCCCCCAGGGCTCCAGGCTCTGCTCCAACAACTGGAACCATCTGGGAACCTGGAGCCACTGGGGTTTTGTGTCATGGACACGGGCTGGGCCTGGGAAGGGGATGAGGCTGCTGTGATCCCTGCACTGGGATTTGCAGCCCGTGATCCAGCCCTGCCCGTTCCCTGAGGGAGCTGGAGCCCTGTGGGCTCCCTGGCTGCAGGCAGAGGGTTCCATGGCAGCATTGCAGCCCCACTGAGCCTGCTCCCCTGTGTCCCAGGAACGACTGCGACCGGCACGTGTTCCGCATGCAGAAGAAAATGCCGGGCAACAGAGGCACCTGGAACATAGTCAAGAAGAAGCAGGTACTGCTGCTTTCCTTGGACTCTGCCCACTGCCACCTGAGGCAGGCACAATCCTGGGATCACAGCCCCTGTGTGCTCTGGCTGGAAAGTGGGAACCCTGCCTGGGTGTGGTATCTGCTGCTGTAGAGAGAAGTTCCTTTGTGAGAAGGGAGCTCTTCAGTGTCAGGATTAACTCCATTGCTTTTAGTCAGGATGTGGAATTCTGTGGTCTTTAGGTTCTCATTAAATACTTCTGAACAGTGGGAAAAGGAACAATACCCATAGAATGTCCTGAGGTACCCATAAGGGCCCCACAAGGATCACCCAGTCCGACTCCTAATCGTGACCATAAGTCAACCTTGTATCCCTGAATTTAGGCATAGATTGCTCCACTCTCCCAGGCTCTGCAGCTCCTTTGGCTTCTCCGCAAAACCCTGTGGTCCTGGGAGCAGCTTGTGCCTGCGGTTCAGGGAAAGCAGTTGTGGAAATTCTGGGAAATGGGGACCCTGAGCTGGTGCCAGCCCTGGCTGAGCCTCTTTCCTTCCCTCCCTCAGGCTGGAGCTGTGCTTGAGACACCGGCTTCCTGCAGAACCAAGAGTGAGTACTCCTGGCTCCTCCTCCTCCTTTCCAGCTCCTTCCCTCCCTTCTCCATCACCTTGAGCTGTGTCCCAGCAGCCTTTTGCTCTCTGAACCTTCTCTGTCCCCATTTCCCACTGGGCCATCCCCTGATGATCCCTGGTGTTATTGCAGGAGTGACCCCGGCCCCACTGGTGGGGAAGCTCTTCACAGCTGAGACTCCAGACTCGTGCAGTGAGGAGGAGAAGGAGGATTCCTACTTTTCCATGTGATGGCCCTTGTGGATATCTTGCTCAGCACCTCCTACTTTTCCATCTGATGGACTTTTTGGATTCCTTGTTCAGCACCTCCTGCTTTTCCATCTGATGGACTTTTATGGATGTGCTGTTCAGCAGTCACTGTTCAGAGCATGGGCGTTCTGCTGCCCCTCTGGGAGGGAATGCTGGAATGATTTCAGTTTGGAAAAGCTGTCCTGCTGTGTTAACTCCATTCCCACCCTGCTGGCACTGCTTGGCTTTTCCATGTGTACAAAGTGGCATGTCCTTGTCCAGGCTCCTCCCCTCCGTGTCCTGTTTCTCCTGGGAAGGAGAAATGTACATAGATACCAATGGCTGCCAAGTTCTGATTCACTTCAAGCTAAAATATCTTGTGAGATAGGGCTGAATAATAAATTTAGCAGCAGTCCAGAAGGAGCTGAAATTGCTTTTAAATTTACTCTAGGGACAGCTTGAATTTTTACTTTTCCTTAATGTAATAAACAAGGAGAAGCTTTTTTACTCACAGACTGCTCAGAGTTGTGGGGCAGCAGAATTCAGGAGCTGTCCAGCTTGGAATGGTGCCTGCAAGGCTTCATCCTCTTGGTTTGGAATCATGGAATGCTTTGGGTGGGAAGGGCCCTCAAATTCCACCCAGTGCCAGCCCTGCCGTGGCAGGGACACCTCCCACTGTGCCAGGCTGCTCCAGCCCCAGTGTCCAGCCTGGCCTTGGGCACTGCCAGGGATCCAGGGGCAGCCCAGCCAGCAATTCCCAGTTCCCAATCTCCCACCCATCCCTGCCCTCTGGCAGTGGGAGCCATTCCCTGGCTCCTGTCCCTCCATCCTTGTCCCCAGTCCCTCTGCAGCTCTCCTGGAGCCCCTTCAGGCCCTGCCAGGGGCTCTGAGCTCTCCCTGGAGCCTTCTCCTCTCCAGGGAACATTCCCAGCTCTCCCAGCCTGGCTCCAGAGGGGCTCCAGCCCTGGAGCAGCCCTGTGGCTTCCTCTGGCCGCTCTCGAGGGCTGGGGCAGCTCTGCAGGGTCTCCCCTGAGCGGGGCCGTGGCTGACCCGGCTGCCCAGGACAGCTCCTGCTCCAGGGCTGGATTTCTCCCTGTCCCAGCCTCTGCCCGGAGAGCGGGAATGCCGATCCCGATCCTTTTCCAGCTGGTGGCAGCAGAGGCTGCGGCGGCGGGGCTGGGGGAGGATCGGGCACCTGAGCCCGGGCAGAGGCACCAAGGGCCGGGACCCCAGAGCCCCACCCCTGTCCGGGAACACGGAGCACCCGGCCATTCCCGTTCAAGGGCAAACGCGGGGCTCGGTGCTGCAGTGATGGCAGGAGCTGCTGCTGGGCTCTCGCCGTCACTGCCCAAAGCTTTGCCCGAGGACTCGAGCCATTATTGTGGATTTTACAGGAATGGGGATGCTCACCCCAGCCCTGCCCCAGAGCTGTGCCCCCCCGGCCCGGGGACCCTGGGGACACACAGGGCAGTGCAGCTCCCACGCCCTGAGGTTTGACAAGCATTTATTACATCATGTACATCCAATCCCGGCTGGGTAAAGTGCAGTGCAGGGCCTGAGTGCCGAGCTCAGCTCTTCCCCTTGGCCGGGGGCTGAGGCAGCAGCTGCAGGTCGAAGTCGTGGCGCAGGAACCGATGGAGCTCCTCGGCCTGGGGCCGGCTCAGCCGCGCCCCCGCCGCCAGCGCCGGCACCGAGCTGCAAGACAGGAACGGGAGGAGCCTGGAGCCGGGATGGGGCAGCACCGGGAGCCTGTGGAGCCGGGATGGGGCAGCACCGGGAGCCCGGGATGCAGTGCCAGGGATGGGGCAGCACCGGGAGCCTCTGGAGCCCGGGAAGGGGCAGCACCGGGAGCCCTGGAGCACTGCCAGGGATGGGGCAGCACCGGGAGCCCCTGGAGCCAGGATGGGGTAGCATCGGGAGCCTCTGGAGCCCGGGAAGGGGCAGCAGGAGGGAGGGTGGAAGCAGAGCCCGTGTCAGTGCTCTGGGCTGCTCAGCAGGAGAGACAGGAATGTGCAAAGAGCTGAGATGGGACAGGAAAGCTCCTGGGAGAGGGTGGGAAAGGCTCTTCCTGAGCAGTGATCCCGGCAGGAAGGGATTCCCTGCACAGCTATCCCGGCAGGAAAGGTGCAGGAAGGCTCTCCCTGGCTCCAGGGGAGCAGAAGCAGGGAAGGTGGGCCCCGGACCCCCTGGCAGGCCCTGTGCTGGCCCTACCTGTTGGCCACAGCTGTGATGGAGCCGAAGGAGTGGCAGAGGTTGAGGGCAGCTCCGTAGCTGAGGTTGGGAATGCTCAGGTAGAAGCTGAGGATGTCCCGGCGGTGCCCCTCAGGCTCCGTTGGCACCTGGATGGCAGCGTCCTTCCTGTGCTCCAGCAGAGCCAGCTCCTTCAGCAAAGCTGCAGTTTCCTCCTGGCAGGAGCTGAAGAGGATCCTTATTCCAGCCTGCACCAAGGCTGAGAGCACTCCATCGTAGTACTGGGTCCTCTGGAAACACCGGGATGTTTCTCCTGAGGAGTGGAAGCACAGGAAAGCAAGACCTGCTATTGTCTAGTGGAACCATTGCATTGCAGGGTTTGGATTTTTGGATTAAAACAAATGCCTGTGCATGGATAAAATTGTGCTTGCTCCTGACATGGAATCCCACAATGGTTTGGGTTGGGAGGGAACTTAAATCCCATCCCATCCCAGCCCTTTTTCATGGCAGGGCAGGGACACCTCCCACTGTCCCAGGGTGTCCCAGTGTCCAACCTGGCCTTGGGCACTGCCAGGGATCCAGGGGCAGCCACAGCTGCTCTGGCAATTCCAGCCCAGCCAGCAATTCCCAATGTCCCACCCATCCCTGCCCTCTGGCAGTGGGAGCCATTCCCTGTGTCCCTCAGAGCAGGGCATTCTGGCAGCACCCACCTGGCCTGACCCTGTCTGTCTCCACAATCACACAGATCCTCTCGAAGATGCCCTGCAGGCGCTGCAGCCTCTGGCTGAGTTTATTCCTGTTCCCAGGGCTCTGCAGCTCCGACTGGAGCAGCCTGTCCACGGCCAGGCGGTTGCTGACGATGTAGTCGCTGGTGCCCAGGGAGCAGACCTGCACCCGGAGCCCGTGCACGGCCCGCAGGCACGAGAGCACCTCCGGCCCCGAGCAGATCTCCCGGCTGTCCGCCAGGATGCACAGGGAGCAGCCGTGCTCCCCGGGAACGGGGCAGATCCCGGCCGGGGAGCGGCCGTGCTCCCCGGGAACGGGGCAGATCCCGGCCGGGGAGCGGCCGTGCTCCATGGGAACGGGGCAGATCCCGGCCGGGGAGGGGCCGTGCTCCATGGGAACGGGGCAGATCCCGGCCGGGGAGGGGCCGTGCTCCCCGGGAACGGGGCAGATCCCGGCCGGGGAGCGGCCGTGCTCCCCGGGAACGGGGCAGATCCCGGCCGGGGAGGGGCCGTGCTCCCCGGGAACACTGGATATCCGAGCTGTGGCTGAGGAGGAGTTTGGGACAGCAGGACACACCGAGCCTGAGCTGCTCCCGTGGGTCTTCTTCAAAGAGCTGTACACCTGTGAGTGTTGAAAATCACAGATCATGGGGGTTTTACATCAAATCAATAAAAGGATGTTTTGCAGAATCAACACTTTCAGATTGACACTTCAATCCCTGTATCAGTCTCCCCACTGAGCTGAGCTGATTATCCCAGAGTTTGGATGACAAAAGCAGCAGCTTTCACTAAGAAGTTCAACAAAACCTGGATCCTGTAAAGGACAGAGATCGGGCTGGGAAGTGTGAGAGATCAGGAACCCAACCTCAGGGAGGTGCTGAAAGCTCCGAATTCAGACAGAACCAGGATTTTCTAATACAAACCCAAAGAATCAGTGCACACTGCTGTTTCAGACAGATCCACGATCCTCCATGACTGTCAGACCAAGGGAGAACCTAACCCCAGTTTTAATTTGTTTAATTCCAGGTTACCCTGGGAGTACAAAGCTTCCAGCGGCAAGGAGAGGGAGATGGTCCTGGAAATGTCCAAGGCCAGGCTGGAAGAGCCTGGTCCATGGCAGGTGTCCCTGCAATGGGATGGGCTCTAAGGTCCCTTCCAGCCCAAACCATTCCATGGTTCCCTGACTCCTGCTGCTGCCAGCCTCAGAACAGCCCTGGCACAGGGATTCTCTCCCACCAGGAAGCTCCCTGCTTTCCCTGAGCACTGACCTCAGCAGCAGCCTGCAGATCCGTGCTCCTGCAGCCAGAGCCAGCTGGGGGGATGGATGAGCTCCTGCCTGCCTGCTCTGGGGGGGGATCCAGCATCCCAGACACCGAAGGTTCCAGGCCCAGCAGCCTCTCCGTGTCCTGCCCCCCAGCCTGAGGAGCTGTGTCTTCCTCCCTGCTCCCGTGCTGTGCAGAGGGGGCTGAGGGCAGAGCCCTGGGGAGCTGCCCCTTGCCCTGCCCTGCTTCCAGGGGGTTCTTCCTGTGGACTCCTGCCTCCTCCTCCTCGCTGGAGTCACTCAGGACAATGATTCGGGAAGGTTTTTTCTTCTGCCCCGGGGCAGGAGCGTTCCCTGGCAGCCGGGCCTGGCCCAGCCTCTTCCTGCGGCGGGTCAGGTACTGCCTCCTGCCGCTGCTGCAGCCCTCCGTGGGGAGCAGCTCAGCATCCACACACAGCTCCTCCTCACTGGGAGCCTCCTCCTCCTCCTCCTCATCCCCCACGCAGAAACTGTCCTCGGCATAAGCCACGTCTTGCTCGGGGATCTGGGGGGAAACAGAGCCAGGGAGTTTTGGAAAAGTACAATGGTTCTGCTGCTCCTCACCAAAGGGCCCTTGGCTTATCCAGCCCTGCCCACACACAAATATGGGGCTGAGGGGCTTCAATCCCACCCAGTGCCACCCCTGCCATGGCAGGGACACCTCCCACTGCCCCAGGGTGTCCCAGTGTCCAGCCTGGCCTTGGGCATTGCCAGGGATCCAGGGGCAGCCACAGCTGCTCTGGCAATTCCAGCCCAGCCAGCAATTCCCAGTTCCCAATCTCCCACCCATCCCTGCCCTCTGGCACTGGGAGCCATTCCCTGGCTCCTGTCCCTCCATCCTTGTCCCCAGTCCCTCTGCAGCTCTCCTGGAGCCCCTTCAGGCCCTGTCAGGGGCTCTGAGCTTTTCTTGGATCCTTTCCTTCTCCGGGCTGAAGTTTTATGTTGGAACTTGTAATTTACCAAAAAAAAGGCTGTAACTGCTCTTCAAAGCAGGCCAAGAACTTCACTGTGGCCCACGAGGAGAGGTCCCCAAGGAGAGGAGCCCCTGCCCTTCCCACCTGGGAGAAGACGGCCGAGGGGCTGAATTCCCCATGGACCATCTTGAAGCGGCTGCCGAGGGCGGGGCTGCGCACGGAGCTCAGGTAAACTCCCCTCATCTCACTGTCTGAAACCACAGCGGGAAAAACAATTAGTTCAGGGTTAGTACAGAGAGAATTTTTCATTCACACCAGTTATGCTGTGTTTTGCATGTTCCTTTATGGTTTCCCAAAAGCCTGTGTTTCCCAAAGCAAAAATCTGCAATTCTCCAGCCCTTTCCAGAAATCCCAAAGGCCAGGCCCAAGGCTTTGAGATGAAGGAGGGCAGGGGTGGATGGGATATTGGGAAGGAATTCCCAGATACTGGGAAGACTCCCCAGAGCAGCTGTGGCTGCCCCTGGATCCCTGGCAGTGCCCAAGGCCAGGCTGGACACTGGGGCTGGAGCAGCCTGGCACAGTGGGAGGTGTCCCTGCCATGGCAGGGCTGGCACTGGGTGGGATTTAAGGTCCCTTCCCACCCAAACCATTGTGGGATTCCAAGTGTACCCAGCCTGTGTCATGAAAGCTGCCATTCAATCCCAGAATATCCTGAGCTGGGACCCACAGGGATCATCCCAAACCCATTGCTGCCCAGACCAATCCCACCCTGGGCATCCCTGGCAGCGCTGGCCAAAGGCTCCTGGAGCTCTGGCAGCCTCAGGACTCTGCCCATTCCCTGGGCAGTGCCTCTGGGGGCAGAACCTTTCCTGATCTCCAACCTGAGCCTCCCTGGCCCAGCCCCAGCTGCTCCCTCAGGGTGCAGGAGGTTTTCCAGGCTGGCAGAGCCCTGGATGCTGTGGCAGGAGCAGCTCCTGAGCCCGGGTGAGCAGGTCACTGCTCCCAGCTCCCACCCCAGGCATGCCCTGGCTCTGGGATGCTCTGGGAGTTCCCCACTCACCGTTGAGGGCCTGTGTGGTTTCCCCTTCATCGTTCAGGAACTGGGCCAGGGATGAGCTCAGCTCCTCCCCAGAGCCGTCGCTCTCGTCCGACGAGATCCCCTCAGCATCCAGCAGGGACAGCTCGGCCTCCTCGTCCAGGAACTGCCTGGCAGCAGCCTGCACAGCCAGGCCAATTAACAGCTGCCCCTAATGAACAGCACTGCCCCTGCACAGCCAGGGCAATTAACAGCTGCCCCTAATGAACAGCACTGCCCTTCGAGCCCTGCCCAGTCACCCGGGGCTCCAGCAGCGCCTGGAGCAGCGCAGGGATCCAGACTGGGCAGGGGATCCACTGCTGGGCAGGGAATGGCACAGGGTGCCCAGCACAGGGTGACAGCACAGGGTGCAATGGCACAGGGTGCCAGCACAGGGTGACAGCACAGGGTGACAGCACAGGGTGCCAGCACAGGGTGCCCAGCACACACAACGGGTCACTCTGTGACTTATAAATCCGATTTTACTCATGTTGTTTGCTTTCAAAAATCCGGTTTGATTTTGGATTCCTGCAAACCCAAGTGCAGCAGGAATTTCAGGCCCAGAGCCCACCCTGGTTTGCCCTTTTCTGCTCAGGATTTAGGACTCGTCAAACAATGATGGTGCAAACACCTCAGATGGTGCAGCTCAGCCCAGGAAGATGAGGCACTTCCCTTGTGACTGCAGGGCAGGAGACTTGATCCCAAATTCTACCAAAACTCTGCCAAGGTCATACACAGAAACAAAACAAGTTAACTCAGGAAGGTGTTTTGTCTGCGATACTTTACATTAATTTCATTTTTCTCCTGTAATTTCAGCTATAAAGTACTAAAGTAAAACTGGGTGCCAGCACTGGGTGCCCAGCACACACAACGGGTCACTCTGGGACTTATAAATCTGATTTTACTCATGTTGTTTGCTTTCAAAAATCCGGTTTGATTTTGGATTCCTGCAAACCCAAGTGCAGCAGGAATTTCAGGCCCAGAGCCCACCCTGGTTTGCCCTTTTCTGCTCAGGATTTAGGACTCGTCAAACAATGATGGTGCAAACACCTCAGATGGTGCAGCTCAGCCCAGGAAGATGAGGCACTTCCCTTGTGACTGCAGGGCAGGAGACTTGATCCCAAATTCTACCAAAACTCTGCCAAGGTCATACACAGAAACAAAACAAGTTAACTCAGGAAGGTGTTTTGTCTGCGATACTTTACATTAATTTCATTTTTCTCCTGTAATTTCAGCTATAAAGTACTAAAGTAAAACATCAAATTAGCCCCAAAAATATCATATATCTCCTTGACTCTAAGAGAATGGTTTGTTTGCCATAAAACACTCATATCATAAGGGAAGTCTTAATAATGAAGATCATTGTTAAAAAATTAAAAAGTGTCCAACATATGGTGCCCTGGAGCCCTGATTGTGGCAATTTCTGCCCAGTGCAACCACAGCCATGAATATTTAAGAGCTTTTAACTTCAGTAAGTCTGGTGCTGCCTCCCCTCCTGCCTCCATCCCTGCTGAAGTGTTAAACACTGAGCAGAGATTTAACATTTGGGGTTGAGGGACCATTGCTGCCTTAATGCCCAGGGCTGATCCCCATGGTGGGGATCACCCATGTGAGCAAGCAGCCCGATCCTGATTATGATGATAATAATAATATTATTACATTTTTATTATAGTTCTTGATTTATTATTATTATTATTATTAGTATGTTATTTTGTTAAACTATATAAATATAATTGATATATTATTCTAATATAACATACAATCCCAGAATACCCTGAACAGGAAGGCATTAATAAGGAAATTAATATAATATAATATAATATAATATAATATAATATAATATAATATAATATAATATAATATAATATAATATAATATAATATAATATAATATAATATAATATAATATAATATAATATAATATGTAATATTTTTACTATAATTTGTTATTATAATAGGGGGTTTGTTTTGTTTTGTTTTTATGCTTGTTTGGTTTTGGTTTTTTGGGGGTTTTTTTGGTGGTTTGTTTTTTTTTTGGGTTTTTTTTTTTTTTGGTGCTGCCTCCCCTCCTGCCTCCATCCCTGCTGAAGTGTTAAACACTGAGCTGAGATTTAACATTTGGGGTTGAGGGACCATTGCTGCCTTAATGCCCAGGGCTGATCCCCATGGTGGGGATCACCCATGTGAGCAAGCAGCCCAACCCTGATTATGATGATAACAATAATATTATTACATTTTTATTATAGTTATTGATTTATTATTATTATGTTATTTTGTTAAACTATATAAATATGATATATTATTCTAATATAACAATCCCAGAATACCTTGAACAGGAAGGCATTAATAAGGAAATTAATATAATATAATATAATATAATATAATATAATATAATATAATATAATATAATATATAATGTAATGTAATATTTTTACTATAATTTGTTATTATAATAGGGGTTTTTTTTGTTTTGTTTTTATGCTTGTTTGGTTTTGTGGGTTTTTTTTGTTGTTGTTGTTGTTTGTTTTTCTTCTGGACAGGACCTGACTCCTCTCAGGGTGTCCCTGGAGCTGCCCTCTGGTTTCACAGCTGTCACCCAGCCCGCAGCCCCCTCTGCCCCAGCATTCCCAAATTCCAGCTGCAGAGTTTGCCCGGAGCTGCAGTGGGAGGGCAGAGCCCAGCCCCACGTGGCAGCTGCTCCGAGCTGGGCTGGGTGTCCCGGGGGACACGGTGGCACCCACCTTGGCTGTCACACAGCTCCTGGCGCGTTTGGCTCCTCCCGGCCGGGGCCCGGCCCTGGAGCTGCTCCTGCCCCGCTGGAAATCCCCACTGTCCTCACTGGAGGTGTCCGACTGCAACGGGAGCACACGGAGAGCAGGGCTGCAGCAAGACACCTCCCAGAACCACTGCACCCCGGCTGGGGGCTGGGAAGGGACACTAAGGCTGCCCCAGTGCCACCCTGCCACGGGCAGGGACACCTCCCCACAGCAGGGCAGGAAAATGGGATTTGGAAGGAAAATCAGCTCCAACGTGCCATGAATTTGCTTTTTGTGGCTCAAAGCTCTGTGGCAGGCAGGTTGTTCCACCCCTCCTGGCTGCTGCAATGTTTCACTGCCAAACAGCTCCAAAGTCACCAAGCCCTGGATCCCTGGCAGTGTCCCAGGCCAGGCTGGACACTGGGACACCCTGGGACAGTGGCAGTGTCCCTGCCATGGCAGGGTGGCACTGGCTGGGCTCTGAGGTCCCTCCAACCCAAACCACTGTGGGATCCTGTGATGTGTGGAGACCCTGGGGAGGAACTGGAGGGGAGAGGAGGGGGTTCCCAGGATTTGTGCCCATGTCTCTGCTGACCACGTTCGGGGGGCGCCGGCGCTTCCTGGTGACCCGAGCTGGAGACTCCAGGTCGCTCTCATCCATCCCCTGTGGGAGCAACACCAACATCAGTGCACACACAGTTTGCCTTTTGCTGTTTAAATTGCCATTTTGATTCCCTTGTCTATTGTTTTTTTTTTTCCTCTGAGACTCACATCAGGAGACTTCAAAACATTCTTTTTCATCCTGTTTTTTCTCTGGAAAACGATCTCTTCCTCGCTGTCACTGCTGGGTCCTGCAGAAAACAGAATAAACAACATTCACCAGAATTGCACAGCTCCCAACACAATTTTGTTAGAGCTGAGCAATCAAACCCTGCCTCTCTCAGAAAAGCACCTCCAAAGGAGATTATTTATTGATCTACAGGGCAAATATTGTTCTCTTCAGCCTTGTTAATCAAAAGAGATAATCTCCAGCTGGGATGGACAATAAATCCTGCTTCCCCGGAGAGCCCCGGGGGAAGTGATTACCCCAGGCAGCAGAGGCAGAAAAAGGGAAGAGAAGCAGGACAAGAGAAGAAGCCATTAAAAGATGAGCAAGAGCCAGAATTGTGGCAGCACTTTGTGACACAAATCCCTGTGACAGCACTGAGGGGGGCTGCAAACGTCACTGCCAGAGAGGCCATGGATGCTGCAGGGCTGGAGCCAGGCTGGGAGAGCTGGGAATGTTCCCTGGAGAGGAGAAGGCTCCAGGGAGAGCTCAGAGCCCCTGGCAGGGCCTGAAGGGGCTCCAGGAGAGCTGCAGAGGGACTGGGGACAAGGCATGGAGGGACAGGACACAGGGAATTGTCTCCTCATTGACCCAACTTCCAGCATCACAGCCCAGAGAGGCCATGGATGCTGCAGGGCTGGAGCCAGGCTGGGAGAGCTGGGAATGTTCCCTGGAGAGGAGAAGGCTCCAGGGAGAGCTCAGAGCCCCTGGCAGGGCCTGAAGGGGCTCCAGGAGAGCTGCAGAGGGACTGGGGACAAGGATGGAGGGACAGGAGCCAGGGAATTGTCCCCTCATTGACCCAACTTCCAGCATCACAGCCATTTTTCCTCTTCCTTTCAACCTTCCCACCTCAGCCATAAAACCAAAGTGAGGACCCAAAAGATCCTGGATCCTGTTTCCTATGCATGAAGGTCTAACTCCTGTCCCACCAAATTCCCTACCTGCAGCATGGGATCCATGGAGGTTGGTGTTTTCCAGGCTTTCTGTCCTTCCTGGAGGTGAATCCATGGCTGATCTCCCAACGTTCTGCCTCCATGGGCTTTCTCTGCCTTGATCTACAGGAGGCACCTCTGGAATCTGCTCCCTGGCGTTCGAGAAGACTTTCATAGAAATTCTTTTGGCAGCTTTGATATTCACACCCTTCCTGCTTGTTGGGGTCAGAAGTGCTGAGGGCAAAGGTTCGGGGGGTTCCCTTCCCCTTCTGCTGCCTCCTGACTCGAGGCCAGGCCGTGCAGCAGGAGCCCCCCCGGCCCCCTCCCTGCCACCCCTGCCCCAGCTCTGCCGTGACAGCGGTGTGGACACGGCCCTCCTCTGAAGCCTGCTGCAGTCCCAGCCTGGCGAGGTTTCCAGCCTGGAGCCATCTCCCAGGGCTGTCTCTGCGCTCCCCGGGGCCCCGTTCCCTTTGGGGTGCCCAGCATTGCTGCTCTCCTCACAGCTCTCATCCCCGCTGTCCTCCATGGAGAAGCCCAGGTCGAAGGTGACGGAGAACAGCTCCTGGGAGCAGTCGTAGGGACCATCCTTCTCCAGGGCCACTGCTGATGTTGCCAGGGATTCCCTGCAGGCCTGGGTGGGCAGTTCCCTGCCTGGCTCTCCCTCTGTCCCAGGGATGCTCCCAGCTGGACCTGCCCTGGCTGGAGGCTCAGTGCTCATGGGGCTGCCCTCACCCGTGTCCTCAGCAGCCTCATCCTCAAACAAGTGGAGACTCTGCTCCTCAGCAGGAACTTCAAGGGCAGCCTCTGCTGCGTCCCTGGGAAGGAAAGGCTCCTTTGTCAGGGGGTGGTCCCTGCTGGGAGCGTTGTTTGGCATTTCAGGGAATTCCTCACTGTCAAACAGGCCATCAAAGCTGTCATTCCAGAGCTGCTCCTGTTCAACAGCAGCAGCCTCGGTAGATGACACAGTTTTGGATAAAGGGGGACTTCTTGAGGCACAGAATTCCCTGGGAGCTGCCACTTTGAGATTCTCCAGGAGCAGCAGTGAAGGATCAGTTTTTGGGGATGTGGGGGAGACGCTGTCCTGCAGTGCCTCTGAGTGACCTTTTGGGAGAACTTCTGGGGAAGGAGATCGTGTTCCTTCATCTCTCATCAGGCTCTCCAAACCCTCCAGTTCATCCCCACAGGGAGGGGACTGTGACAAAAGCCTTTGCACTTGGGAAAATGTTTGTTCCAGCCCCGGGGGCTCCCGGGGTGGCCCCTGGAGTGTGAAGGACTCCCTGCAGGATTCGGGGAGATAAAACAGGTCCGAGGCCATGGGGGAGGTCTCGTACCCTGAGTCCCTGTGGATCCTCCCCAGGGCCCCACAGGCTTCACCTGCAGGGCTGTTTTCCTGTGCTGCTGGGCTGGCAGGGCCTTCAGAGCTGTCACTGTTGTCACACAGGTCAATAAATGCATTTAGGTCAAATGTCACCTCCAGCCCCTCGTCCTTGTCACTGCCTGGGTGAGGGTGTCCAGGCACAGCAAGCCTTGTTCCTGAGGGAGGGGCAGGAGGCTCCCGAGGCAGCTCAGGCACCTCCCTGAGTGCAGGAGCTCCTCTGGGAGCCTTGGCTTTGGTGATTTTAAACGTGGTGAAGAACTCACTCTCGCTATCACCTGCATCAGGTGGGAAGGGTTTTGGTTTGGGTTTTGGCAGGTCTCTCCTGGAGCAGCGACCTCTCTGATCCCGGGGAGGTTTGGCCATGGAGGGATTCCTTTTGTTCCCTGGAATGTTCACATCTTCCAGGCGCAGGTGAGGCTGGAGCTCCAGTTCATAGCTGCAGTCTCCCTGGGGACACAGGGCACTGGTTACCAGAGGCACACCCAGGGCTGCCCACAGCCAGGCTCCAAACAGGGACGAAGGTTTTGCTCTCCTGAACTTCCCACAGACTCCGGATCAATTTTTCATGGATGTCTATAATCTGCTGTTCATAAGGCAATCAGCTCTGTTAAACATGCACTGGGGAAAAGCTCAGTGGACCTGGGCATGGAGGACCTGAACAGAACAATTATTTTTTGGCAGTTCAGGCAGATGAATCCCTGGATTCCTTAATCACTGAAATTACATGAGGTACCTTTACAGAGAGTGAGGAAAATGACTTTATAATTAGAGATTGGATTGCCTGAAGATATTTCTGGAAGCAAGATCCAAAGCCACCTTCCAAGAATTTGAAGACTGATCCCTGACAGGATCCCTCTCTGGTTGCAGCAGGCAAAGCAAACTGCACACTATTAACAGATTTTGTCATTAATCATCATCATCATTTCAACACCAATTTCACACAGATGCTGATGCTTAAACCATCCATTTGCAAAGACATCCAAAGAAACTCCAAGTCTGGATTTTTTTAACTAAAGCTGCCTTAGGGGAAGGCTTAATAAAAACAGTGAGGAAAAGAATTGTCACAAGAGGGTTTTAGGATGATTTTGATCTGGCAGGTTGTAAATAATTCCTTTTCCTCAAGCCTGGCCAGAACACAGACTCCAGACACGGAATTCTTTGTCTGAAATCCAAGAAGAACAGCAAACCTGGTTCCAGTTCAGTGCCCAGGTGCCACCTGAGCAGAGGAGCACTGGAGTGACAATAATGGGGCTGATAAGGGTCTGTCTGGGTTTATCTCAGGAGCACCTGCCCCTGCACAAGGGCTCAATTCAAGCATTTCAGTGTTACACAAACAAGACAGAAATTAAATGGATTAAGGATTAATTAGCTGCCAAACCACTGAACATGAGGGAAATGGGAGGAGGTGCTGTCCCTGCCCACCCCTCACAGTGAGGGTGAGAGTGCAGTGCTGATCAGGCTTGGCCTAATATTGTCCTGCAACCCAAAATCACCCAGAGTACAACCCCAAACCCTACAAACCCAGAGCCAAACTCCAACACTCAAAACTTACAAACCCAAAATAAAACCACAACCCCTAAACCCTCCAAGCCCAATCAAACTGAAACTCCCAAAACCTACAAACCCAAACCAAATCAAACTACAACCTCCAAAACTTACAAACCCAAAACTCAAACTGCAAGCCTCAAAACCTCCAAACTCCAACTCGCACCCCCAAACCCAAACAAAATACAAACCCCAAAACCTCCAAGCCCAAAATTAATCAAACTACAATACCCAAACCCTACAAACCCAAACCAAACTACAACCCCCAAAACCTCCAAAACCTGAACTCAAACTACAATCCCCAAACCCAATCCAAGTACAACCCCCTAAACCTACAAACCCAAAACTCAAATTAAACCCCCAAAACCACTCAAATACAACCCCCAAAACCTACAAACCCAAATCCACTCCAATACAACCCCCTAAACCTACAAACCCCAAACCAGAGCAGCTGTGGCTGCCCCTGGATCCCTGGCAGTGCCCAAGGCCAGGCTGGACACTGGGGCTGGAGCAGCCTGGCACAGTGGGAGGTGTCCCTGCCATGGCAGGGTGGCACTGGCTGGGATTTAAGGTCCCTTCCCACCCAAACCTTTCTGGGCCATGGGGTCCCAGCCCAGGCAGCAGGATCAGTGAGAATTTCCCTGGAATGTCCCCAGGCCCCCCCACAGCCCGCAGTGCTGTGAGTGGAGCTCAGCCCTGCTGGAGCCTGGCAGTGCTGCGGGGCCAGGCCAGCCCAGAGCCAAATTTAGCATCTAGGGCAGAGCTGGGTGACCTGCTTTGGGCTCAGGCCTTGTGTAACTGCTCCACTTCCAGCCCAAACACTTTCTCCTGCACAGAACCTGGCCAGGAGGCCACTCCGTGCTGCGAGAGTGAAAGGGACGTTTGGGATTAGCTCGGCCTGAACGTGCACAGATGTGGAACCTTACATTACCTGCTCAGCTCCCCTCCAACCCAGAGCCCCAGGCTGCACCAGCTCCTCAGAAAATAGGTCAGGAGCAGGAAAACAGCTCTGAGATTATGGTACTCAATCAATGAGCCTGCCTGGAGTCAC
Organism: Passer montanus; assembly: GCF_014805655.1. NCBI lineage: Eukaryota > Metazoa > Chordata > Aves > Passeriformes > Passeridae > Passer > Passer montanus. The sequence continues at coordinate 1,275,613 of NW_024358723.1, forward strand.
TGATTCGCTTTAAAAAACAAAATATGCTTTAGCATAGAAAATAGGAAGAAAAAAGGAAAATTTTAATATTAAATAAATTATTACAGTAATATATTAATATAATATCATTTTTTATAATATATATTATTGTTACATAGTATATTATACAATTATAATATTATATTATATATTATTCTATTATATTATTATAACTAACCATACTACTATCATAATAACTATAACCATAACTATATAGTTATTATATATCATTATAGTTATTATATATCATTATTATATGTTGTTATAATTATTATATATCATTATATATAGTTATACATGTAGTTATTATATAGCTATATATACAGCTATATAACTATAACTATATAGTTATTATAATAACTATAACACTATTTTATATTATAATTATTATAATATTATATAAGTTATCAAATTATTTATTTTATTGCATTATAACAGTATAAATTAAAATGTTATATACTTATATTAATATTCTATATTGGAACTTGATTTTTGATATGTAAATATCTGTGTAATTATACCCATTCTGGTTTCCAGTATTTAAATTTAAGGCATCAAGTACCAAAATTGCAACTACCCCCTCTCTCCTCATGAGCTGCTTTGGATGCACATTCTCCAACAAGATTCCTCAGCCTGTTGAAACCCTGGTGATGCTGCTGTTTGAAAATTCAGGATAAATCCGTAGAGAGCTCCAGTGTGGATTTTTAACAATTAAAGCTCCTTTAAGTGGGAGCCTGAGTGAAGCCCTGCAGAATTCCCTTGGGTGTGTCTGGCCCAGCAGATGCTGCTCACTGAAACCCTCCCAGCCCTTGGTTTGGGCTGGAAAGGAGTTAAAGCTGTTCCTTTCTGTGATTCCAGGGGTTTTTCCTGACCATCTTTTCCATCTTTTCCCACAACTGCAGCACTGATGATCCCTGCCCAGAGCTCTGGTGCCCTGTGCGTGCCCTGCTCCCCTCCCTGAGCTCGGAGCAGCCTTTTGCTCATCACCCCTTCCAGGACCTGAATCACTCCCTGTTCCACGACTGCTCCCTTCCCAGAACACACCTCAGGGGAAGAAACGCTGTCAAAACCTTGGGTTTGGAGGCTTAAGTGTATTACATGAGATGATCTTTAACAATTTATTTAGTTGAGTCATGGAAGAAGGGCCTGAGGGACACAAACCCCAATTCCCTTCCACCAAACCGAGATGATTCTCTCTAATGGCATCACATTATTGATGGATCTGCTCATTCTGTTGGGTGTTGCTTTCTGCTACCCAATAAGAACAGCCTCAGATCCCTAAAAAGAAAGATGGTTACAAAATCCAGGGTATGTGCCCTGGCAAACATGGGAGCAGCATCAATGAAGAGGCTGAAGAGGTGAATGTTAAAGAGCATCAGGAAATAAATGAGGGTGCCCAGAGAGGCTGTGGAAGGGTCCAGGGCCAGGCTGGATGGGATTTAGGGTCCCTCCAACCCAAACCATTCCAGGATTCCACAGTAACAATCCCATTTACTGAGAGCATGCCCTGCCCCTGCTCTCTCTGTGTTTAGCTGGAAGCTGAGGGCAGGGATTCATGGAGTGCTTGGGGTTGGACCATCCAGTCCCACTCCCAAATCACTGCGAGTCCTCTGTTCTCACAGGAGCACAACCCCAGCCCCAGGAAAAGCACCAAGCACCTGCAATTCCAGGTCTAAACAAGCCAGCCCTGGTCTCAATTAATGCTGGAATTTAGAAAATTCAGTAACAAGATCAGAAGAAGCAATTCAAAGGAACTACTTGAATTGGAGAGCTGAGATTTTGGAGCCCCCTGGCACCTCACTCTCCAAACCAGCCCAAACCCTTCCACCTTCTCTGGAAGCAGAAGTTTTGACACATCTCAGAAGAGGATTTTAATCAGAGAGAATTTATGGGCAATTGAGGGCCTAAAAAACCCAGATAAAACCATTTCATTCTCCTTATTTGAACCATTTTTAACTTTTCATTCAGGGTCTCCTGAGAAAAAAAGGTTCAGCTGGCAGAAAACACTAAATTTCCACCCAAAACACATCTGATTTGAAACTCCACAGGTTTGGGAAGCCTTTTCAGGTTCACTGGGACTGCAGAGTGTCCTGGGAACGTTTCCCTGCTGGCAGGGAGCTCACCTGCAGGATCCCCTGAGGCAGCCCCAGCCAGGTGACAAATTACAGCTGATTCCAGAGCCAGCAGCTCCAGGGTCATCCCGGGGTGAGGAGATGTGTCCCTAGGTGTGTGGACTCAGAGGGTGAAAAACTGAGACAATCCCAAACGTTTTGGGATTTATTTTGTTTTTCTTGTGAAAAGCTGTGTGCTCCCACTGCCAGCTTGGAAACGGGAAAGCTCCAGAGGGAGCCTCCCACTCTGGACACTAAAATGAAGCACTCCTGCTCCTCTCCTAAGGAAAAACAAAGCACTGGCCTTCCCCAGTCCCTGAGAAACCTGGACAAACACCATCCCCCTCCAAGGATCACTCTGCCCAGCCTTATTTCCAAACAGCACACTTGAATTTGCAAAAAATGCTTAAAAGACATGGAATAATTTTGCAGAAGGACAACTTGATTTGTTGCCATCTTGCACCAAAAATCCCCCTGGGAGTAAATCCCCCATCTGCCCCTCAGGCGTTGCTGTAGCAATAAAGCCCCCAGGCATTAAAGGCTTTGCTGGATGTGCCTTTTCCAGGGGTCACATCTGGGGCTTCTCTGACTTTTATTTTCTTTTGACTGGGCCAACTTCTTCTCTAAGATTTTAGGAGCACATAAACAAATACAATTTTTTTGCCAACCATTTTCACTTAATCTCCTAAAAAAAAAAGCCTTTAAATTGACTTTTTAAAAGTGATTATACAAAACATAAATAATAATATAAAATACAAATTTCTTGAATCACTGAATGAGTACAAGAAAAGGAAAGCCACATATCAGTGAATTTCTTCTCTAACAGAAAACACCTAAAAAATAACACAAATGCCTCTTGTGCTGGCTTGTATTGTCATGACAAATCTCTGAATTAAATTCTGCCCAAGAAATAATTGAGCAGAAATTTCCAGATCATTTGGTTATTCACTGTAAAATAACAAACACAATATAATTTTTTTTTTGCCAATCATTTGCACTTAATATTTTTTTTTAAAAATCCTTTAAATTGACTTTTAAAAAGCTATTATACAAAATAAATAATAACATAAAATACAAATTTCTTGAATCGCTGAATGAGTACAAGAAAAGGAAAGCCACATATCAGTGAATTTCTTCTCTAACAGAAAACACCTAAAAAATAACACAAATGCCTCTTGTGCTGGCTTGTATTGTCATGACAAATCTCTGAATTAAATTCTGCCCAAGAAATAATTGAGCAGAAATTTCCAGATCATTTGGTTATTCACTGTAAAATAATGATTTGCCTGATTTTGTGTTTCATCCCCCAGTAAGAAAATCATCAATAAAACTGTGGTCTGAGGTTCCCTCTCTTGGGTATTTCAGGAAAGAGCTGTGACCTGTATTGGTATTAAACCCCTCTGTTAATTAAGCACCGTAAATGAACGTCACCAGATCAGCTGGGTGTAATTAGCCATGGAATATTTATAGCAGGAACCTGGATGCACAGCAAACCCTTCCACCAGAGGATCATGGAAGGGTTGGGAAGGACCTTAAATCCCACCCAGTGCCAGCCCTGCCAGGGCAGGGACACCTCCCAGTGTCCCAGGGTGTCCCAGTGTCCAGCCTGGCCTTGGGCACTGCCAGGGATCCAGGGCAGCCACAGCTGCTCTGGCAATTCCAGCCCAGCCAGCAATTCCCAGTTCCCAATCTCCCACCCATCCCTGCCCTCTGGCACTGGGAGCCATTCCCTGGCTCCTGTCCCTCCATCCTTGTCCCCAGTCCCTCTGCAGCTCTCCTGGAGCCCCTTCAGGCCCTGCCAGGGGCTCTGAGGAGTCCCAGGACCCTTCTCTCCTCCAGGTGAGTGTTTTGAATTCCAGTGGGAACATCCCCAGCCCTGGGAGCACTGTCAGTGCAAGGATGGCTTCAGGGAATGCTACTGAACCTCTCAGCCAAGAGCTCAGTGTCAGAGCTGTCTGATCAGATCAGACCAGGACAATGATGCTCTTCCCTTTTTCTGGAACAGTTTTGGTGTCCCTGGACTAGCACCAGTTGGTTCAGTGTAAGAAAGAGCCCAGGAATCTCTGGAGTTAATTTTAAACCCTGGTGTCAGTGCTGACCCCAGCCCTGCCAGTGCTTTGTTTCTCCCTGGGAGGCTTTGAAGGGTGAGTGCCACCTTGTGTCACCTCCTGTGCTCCTGGGGCACCCTGGGCACACCAGGGACACCCTGTGAGCAAGGTGAGGAGTGAGGAAGCTCCACACCTGCTCCTCTGCCTGCTCACACAAACGGAGCAGGCTGGAGGCCAGCCCAGCTGGGGCTCACCTGAGCTGAGGGGCTCAGCCTGGACAAAAGGAGGCTCAGGGGGCACCTGCTCATTCTTGAACCTTTTCCCTCCTTCCAACATCTCAAAAACCATGAAAGGAAATTCAGGTGGTATATCAGGAAAAGGTTTTTCCAGAAAGGTGATAAAGCTCTGGAATGGCTGCCTGGGGAGGTGGTGCAGTCTCCATCCCTGGGGGTGTTTAACAAAGCCTGGATGTGGCACTGGGGGCCAGGGCTGGGTTGGGGTGCTGGGGCTGGGTTGGACTCCATGATCCTGGAGGTCTCTCCCAACCCAGGGATTCTGTGAACATTCTGTGACATCCCTCCTGTGCCCATCCCTGCCTCTCCCTCTGCAGTGTGTCCCTGACCCCACCGAGGACAGGGACTGCCAGAGTGTGGGAAACAGATTTGTAAAAAATTCTCAAAGCCTGACAGAAGGCTCACACAGTGTACATCTGTATCCAAACCTTGAAATAAGAAATGCTGACTTAAAAATACCATAGAATAAGACAGACATGATTGGAAAAAAAATTAGAAACAAGATTCAAAAGATAGCCTTACAAATAAGACTTAATACTTTAGAGGAATAGAACTATGAAAGATGCATTGTAGTGAGACCCACAAAGAGTAATTTTAGATAATTAGCTTTAAGGCACTTACAACATAGTGTAGCTAAAGCTGATAGGCCAAGAAACACTTATAGTGTATTGTACTTAAGAAATAGTTGGATTCTAATTGTGATAGCATGAATTATAACATCTGTGATGTCTCACCCTTCTCATGAGACTGAAAATGGAATAAAAGTTTTTAAACACCTCTCAGTTTCCCCATCTCTGGGTCAGAAAAAGGTATAATCCAACACCAGAGGATCAGGAACGTCTCTGGTGGGATGGAGAAGCTTTTCTGAGCTGGCCAGGTCTGATCACAGCCTCCCTTTCACACCCAAGGAGCACAACCACAATGTCTCCATTCTCCTCCCTGATTAGCCCTGGTATTATTCAGGAAACTCTGGCAGCTTAGCAACAGCTTCTGATGACCTAAAAAACCTCCACGTGCTGAAAGGCAACATTTGGGGAGCTCAGCTGGAGGGGAAAATAAGGTGGTGAACCACTGAAGCCTCCACCCACCTCTGCACCCTCGTCCTTGTGCCTTCCAGAAGGATTTCTGTAGCCAGCCCTGTCAGAAAACAAAATTCCCACCTCCCAGGTAGATCCCATCCATGTTTGTTTGGCTTAGCTCCTCTCATCTCTTAATTCTTAGGAACAATTGGCTTTTTAGTTCAAAAAACAAAGCTCAAAAAGCCTAAAACAAATCCCCTAAAACATGCCATGTGTTCCTGCATGACTTTTCTGTCAGCTTTTGATGTACACACGACACCAAACTCTTCCCAAATCCTGGAACAGCTCTGCTATCCCTCGTGGTGGCTTTGCCCCTTGGCATTTGGAGCTGCTGTATGTAATGTCACTCTGACACAAACTGATACTGGAATCCATTAAGAAAAGACTGATTTAAGGGGTTTTTTCCCTTTTTTTAAACAGTTTCTGTGGAAAATATTAGGAATCACAGCACAGCAGTGGGAGACATTTTTAAACAAGACTAAGTACATATAATTAGTTTCACAATTACTGTTTTGGTTTTTTTTTTTTAAATCATTATTTTTAAACCGTTCTAACTGTGCATTCAGTCCCTGGGCAGGTTTCTTACCTGCTGGTGCCTCATCAGCTCCATCATTTCCATGGCCCCGATGAAGAGGTGGCATGGATCCGAGTGATCCACCAGGACTGTGGGCAGAGGCTGATTCTGCCAAATGCTCCACTCAGACAGGGAGAGCTCCCGAGCTGCCCCCTCCTCGGGCTTCTGCAGGGCAAAGGAAGGGAAAAGACACTTTTAGCAGGGAAATTTTTAGCTAAACTTCGCTGTCAGGGACAATAAATACAGAAATGCAAAGAAGGATTTAAACATTCTCACACGGGTTTAAGTCTGGTCTAAAATAAAAACATCAGGGGGGAAGGTGCCCAGGTGTCCCTGCCCAGGGCAGGGGGTGGAATGAGATGGGTTTAAGATCCCTTTAAACCCAAACCATCCTGGAGCTCTGTGAATGCAGCATCATGCATGGAATTCTTAAAAACAGGAGAAGAACTTAATGGATACTGAGACTTCCTAATATATTTTTAATTTATTGACCCATTTTAATTTACAGACCTAACATTTTACTTACAGACCCAACCTCAAAGACCTATTTCAAACATCCACTACCTAAACTCTTAACCTCAAAAACCCACAGGTAAATCTAAAAAAGGCACTTTCATAACAGGCTTCCTTCAAACCCAGAGGTAAGTCTGGCATTTCCAGCATCCTTCAGGCCTCATGTCCAAGGAAGCACTGCATGGAACTCACTGGTGTTTCCTCCAGGTTTTCCAAGGTTTCAAACTGAACTCGAGGCAATACTGGTTCTTTTATCCCATCACTTTCCTTAATCCTGTAGAGCCTGTCCCATATTTCAAACTCCTCAGGTGACAAGCACCAGCTCCCATGGGAGTTCATTTGCTTTTGGCCTGTGGGGGGAAAAACAACAACAGAAAAATGTTACCTGCTGTAGGAAAAGGGATGCAAGGAATAAAAGAACTTGGTGTGGTACCAGGGACAAAAAAAAAATCTCTGAGCCACAACCAAAAGCAGATGCAGAGAATCTGAAGCCAGGGACAAACATCCAAAGAGTGTTAAATGCTTTATATGAATACATATCATTAAACAGCTGTTTTGGGGAGGGCATCACATAAAAATAGAGAGATTCAGATATAAATCACTATCCCAAAAAATGCCAAATGCCTTAAACAGCCCTGGGTGGGAAGTGATCCCAAAGAATCAGAGTTGAGAATGTGATTGTTTTCAGACCAGATGTGTGGAGCTGGGAGAAACATAATGAAGGTAATTTGCCAGGATCTGGGGTGAATCTGCAGCCCAGGCTCTTTTGGGAATTAATGCCACAGAACAGGAATCAGGATCTCTCAATCCCGTCAAGGTCCAGCTGCCAGGGGCTGTGTCTGCACAGAGCAAACCCTGAGTGCAGAGTCCTGCTCAGGAAAACCTGGAAAAAGGAACCAACACTGATGTTCTTAAGGCCATCATCACTAAAACATCCCAGAAGATCAACACTGCCATGGAGTATTTCTGACTCTAGTGGAAATCTCACTTTCCAGAACAAATAACACCCAGTCCAAGAACCTGGCAGAGGAGGAAAAAAGAGACTTGAAGGAAAAGGAAATGAAGAACAATTCTCAGAGAAGCATTAGTAATCAGGGAATGTTAAGTGGGAAGGTGATGCACAAGGGATCAGAGGGACCCACAGGGATCACAGAATCAGGAATTTCCTGAGTGGGAAGGGGACCCACAAAGACCACCCAGCCCAGCCCCTGTCCCAGACCCCCAAACAACCCCACCCTGGGCATCCCTGGCAGCGCTGTCCAACCCCTCCTGGAGCTCTGACAGCCTCAGGCTGTGCCCATTCCCTGTTCCTGAGGACCTGTTCCAGCCAGCCCCAGCAGGACACGCTGGGAACAACAATGACTTCAGTGCTGTTCCAGCTCGTGGGACAGAGACAAGATGAACCTGTGATATCAGCCCAGGTGAGCCGTGGTGCAACCCTGCCAGGCAAGGAGCCCTGCAGCAGCTGGCACCACCTGGGAACAGATGCTTCCCAGAGCTCTGGGCTCCCTGCTGGGGAGGATTGTGGTTGCCCAGAACATTTTCCAAACACACGAAAGAGGGACCTGGACAAACACGAGTGCTGCCACCAGGGAATGGGAGCACAGGAGAACATTCCCATCCTCAGGAGGCTGATAAGGCTGTTTGGATCAGGGCTGGGAGTCAGCACGTCCTGCAGTCCCTGGCACAGCCTCTCCCCTCCATGGGAAGCAGCTGGTGCTGTCCCATGGGAAATTATCCTCCAGAACATTCCGGGTTAGGGACGCCAGGCCCTACCAAACACAAGCACAGAACTCAGATCATCCATGTTATTTTCCTTGTTTTTCTCCAGAACTAATGCATTGTCATTGTTCTTGAAGTGGCAAGAGAGCAAGAATTAGCCACAGGCAACTGGAAAGGCAGGAAAACCCCACAGAGCAGGTGCTCAAACCCCAAAGCAGGTGTTGGTGATCTTAAAAAGATCAAACCAATTATCACTAGGATAAAGCCAGCAATTATAGAAATAATGTGAAATTGTAAAATCAAACAAAATCCACGGTTATTGACGACTCAGAATTGATCCACCTGAAATGAGGGAGCAGAAGAATTGTGGAGAACCAGCAGAAGAATTAAGTAAATGAGATTTCATCTGGACAAAAGCAAAAAGAAAAAGGAATTACTGACAGCTTGAAATGAGATTCAGCTCCCAGAAACAACAATATCAACATGCTCGTCACTTCAGCAAACTCTTAAAGAAAACAAAACAAAACAACAAAACAAAACCCAAAACTCAGAGAGAGAGAAAAAAGAACATTAAAATATAAGAAGTTATATAAGAGGCTGATGAATTAAAGGGATTTTTTGCTGCACTTTTTGAAGGAGAGCTCTGAAAACTGCAGGACACACTTGGTTAATGATGGGGCAGCACAAGATATTGGATCCTTCTGGGGCTGACACACAAAAGTTATGGATGAGGTTTTGAAGTGAAGTAAAATTAACAGAAATTGGATCAAATTAAGAACAGGAAATGTGTATATTTTCAGGTAATGAGTGACAGGACCAGAGGAAAAGCCTCAAGCTGTGCCAGGGAGGGTTCAGGTTGGACATGAGGAGGAATTTCTTCATGGAGAGGGAGGTCAGGCCTTGGAACTGCCCAGGGCAGGGGTGGAGCTCCCATCCCTGGAGGGATTAAAGCCCTGTGCGTGTGGCACTTGGGGACACGGGGCAGTGGTGGTCTGGGCACTGCTGGGGAATGGTTGGACTCAATGGACTCACAGTTTTCCAACCTAAATGATGCCTTGATTGTATTTATTTTGACAAGAAAACAAGGAGAATGCTTGAAATTCCCGTGCTAACTCAGCCCTTGACAGCTCAATTTCTGCCACAGAGAAACCTGAGGACGAACTGGACCTCAACAACAAAGTGAGAGCAGAGATAAGAACACACCCAGCTCACCCACTGCTGCCAGCTTTACCCATTTTTTATCGTGGAAACAGGCAGTAAAATGAAGAGAAAATGCGAAAAAGTCAACTCCTTTCTTTGTCCTCTTTGGAGCTTTATCCTGAGGGTCACTAAAACCAGGAGCAGCCCTTGGTTCACCCAAAAATGAGGGGGATTCCACACAAGGGTGGTGCTCAGTGACCTGCACAGGGCAGCAGGGAGGGCACGGAGCCCTGGCCACCATTGGGGTCTGAGGGGTGGCCACCCTGGGGACTGAATCCTGGCCACCCTGGGGACTGAGGGGTGGCTACCATGGGGACTGAATCCTGGCCACCCTGGGGATTCAGCCCTGGCCACCTTCAGTACATCAGCCCTCCCCACCCTGGGGACTCAAACATTGGTCACTTTGGGGACTCAGCCCTGGCCACCCTGGGGACTGAGGGGTGGCTACCATGGGGACTGAATCCTGGCCACCCTGAGGACTGAGGGGTGGCTACCATGGGGACTGAATCCTGGCCACCCTGAGGACTGAGGGGTGGCTACCATGGTTGGCTGCTCAGCCCTGGTCCCTTTGGGGAGCCAGAGCCCAGCCCTGGCAGCTGCCCACGTGGCTCACACAGAGGGCACTGGGCAATTCCAGCCCGTGCTGCTCCCACAGCAGGAACATTCCCAGCATTATCGTTTCCTTTATGCCCTCCCTGCTCGTTTCTCTTTTCTAGGACAGACCAACAAATGCTATAAAATGATTATTTTCATTCCATGTTGGGCTCTGTTTTTCAGCAGCTGTGTCTGTTTAATCAGAAATAGGAACTTTCTCAAGGCTTCGAGTTTCTTCTTTCAAGAAGTTGCTCTTGGTCTTTACAGAAAGCATTAATAAAGAGATAGAGCAGGAAAATTCCCAAGTATTTATTAAAAAAATAGCTCTTTTTTCCTATCTTAGGATAGTGTTCAGTTTCCTGAGCATTCCCATGCCATTGAACTGCCTCAGCTAAAAAGCCTCCAAGAGAATTTTCCCAATTTTCCTCCAAGAGAGGCTGCACAGTTCATAAATATCCTACTCTTCATTTCTCCTTTTCCTCACATCAAAATCCTTCGGTTTTCAAACATTTCTGTTTTATTACATTTACAAAGCCACACTGTCCAGAGCAGCTGTGGCTGCCCCATCCCTGGGAGTGTCCCAGGCCAGGCTGGACAGGGTTGGAGCAGTCTGGGATTCTGAGATTTTGGGATGAACATTTGAACATTTCTGCACACAGAAACTCCTCTGCGTGCAGCTGCAGTTTCTGACTTGCAGTGAGTGACTCCGTGGAGGAGGATGAGCCGAGGCTGACTCAGGATGTGGATGTGAAGGGCAGAGCTGTGAGGATGCCCAGGAGAAGCCCTGGGCAGTGTCTGAGCTGCCAGAGTGACCCTGAGAGCCCCAAGCCCGCGGCAGGGAGGGCTGGAGGTGCTCAAACACCATAATCCTCTTACCAGTGACACAGGCAGAGAGAGCAGATTTGTGCTGCAGGGAACTGCATCTCCTCTTTTTGGAGAGCAGCCCCGAGGTGCTCTGCTCCTGCTTTTCAGCAGTGATGAACATTTTGTGCACTTTGGGATTGATGCCTTCCGGAACCATCCGTGGGCTGTGCTGGTAGAAATGAAGGGTTTTGTTCCCTGAAATGGCTTTGTGGATGCTCCTTTTGTTACACTGGCTTTGGTTGTAGGTCTGAAAGAGAAGGCAAACAGATAAATCATCTGCTGATTGATTGGTTTCTTCACAGCATTTGATCAAAACCAAAAGAACGCCTCAGTGTCTGTGGGTTTCTCACCACTTCCTGTTCCCTCAGCCAGGTGCTGTTTGGTTTGGGGTTTTTTAATGGACCAGAAGCAGGCACAGCACTGGAGAGTGAGAAAGGAGCACAGCCCTCGCCTGGGGGAAGTTACAAGCTGTCACTGATACAGGGATGATGTAAATTAGATTACACCAGAAACAGGGAAAGGAGCTCAAGCAAAAAAAAAGGCCTAAGATGATTTGTTGATGTCATGAGTGCCTGAGTCCTTTTAATTACACTCCATTTCATTGTGCAACAGAGAAACCATGGCAAAGCTGGGGAATGTGAGGAGAGAAACTGGGGCCTCCTCCAAGGAGGTTTTGTGCTCTGCTCCTCCCTGAGCCCCTTGAGACCCTGAGTGCCCCAGGGGGGCAGCTGCCACCTGACAGAGAGGATTTCAGGGAGCAAAAATAAATAAAATAAAAAAAAAATTCCCTGAATAAAACTGGAAGAGGTCCACAGCCAGCTCTGATAAACCCCTCAGGCATTCAATAAAACAACTTTTTAATCCTAGAACAGTCAAACCCGTGTTCTTATGGCAGAAAAACGTGGTGTTACCAAATTGGCAGCATCACAGAGTTGTGACTCCCCTGGCTTTTCCCTCCCCTGTGCTTCCTGGGCTGAGCAGCTCCAGGGGACACCCCAAGCCTGGGGCTCACGGGAGCTGCCACGTGGAGAGGCTGCCCTGGGAACAAACACTGAGCTGACAGAAATTCCTGCCAACGTCACGCTGCCAGACCTGCACTGACCCCTTTCTCCCAATCAAACATCTTCTAAAGCTTTGTGATTGACCTGAAGTGGTTTGATTAAAAACAGCCCCAAAACTAAAGCAAGCAAAACAAAAAAAAAAATCCCAAAACTAAAACAAAGTGAAAAAAAAACACACAACCCCTCCCCCCACCAAACAAATTCCATAAATTAATATATGGACATTAATTATTTAGCTGTAAGATTAAGTGATGAGGAAGAACCTCCACATTGAGTCTCCTTCCAGTTCTGCTGAACTTAAAAACCCCAACAACAACCCCAAAAGACATCCTCAAGAAAAACCAAACAAACCCACAAAGACAATATTGGTTTGCAATTAAACTTATTTCCTGACCTCAAAATAAAAATAAAAAGTATACAATGACTGTTCTACCTGGGGGGAGGTTCTGCTTCAAAGATATCTGAGAAAATGTGGACAACACAGTAATCCAGCTACTTAAGTGAAGCTCCAAGGAACTTAAGGGACTGGTTTATATCCCATTCCAGAGCAGAGCTTTCAGCAGTAACCAGCCTCCGTAAGCAGCACGAGAAAGTATCTATTCACAAGCTCCACTCAGGTTTATCATTTTTAACTCTCATCTCTTCAAAGGGGAAACTTTTTTCCTCCCAGGGAGGATTCTTTGCAGTCTCATTCAGAATGAAATCCCTGCCATCCGCAAATCCCAAGCAGAGCTACAGCACTGACTGGAATAAAGAAATAACACCAAGAATCTGAAATTTCAGCTTTACAATTGATTTACACAGATCCTGGATGTATTGGTTTGCAGCTCCTTTCACTGGTGATGGCAGCAGGGAGTGCCCAGCCTGTGCTGCCCAAATCCTGCCCTGTCCAAGCCCACCCCAAGGGTGAGCCTGGGCTGGGATCCCCCGGCTCCCAGCACACCCCAGTGGGACACGGCTGTCCCAAGGGACAGTCTGTACTCAGAGATGATTAATTATGCTCTGCCTGAGCGCTGGGCTGCAGGAGCCCAGCCAAAGTGGATTTGCACCTAAGCTGATCTCCTCCTGCTCACACGCAAGAGCGCGGCCACTAAAGCCAGCTCTGGGTGCCAGTGGCGTCACCGGCCCCGTAAGCACCGGCCTGAGCAGCCAGTGCCAGCACCAGCACTCCCAGTGCTCCCCCCGCTCCACACCCCACCCCACACCTCCCTCTGCACCCTCGGAAAGCCCTGGAATCACAGTTCAATACTTGGTGACATGGCAGGCTGGGAGAGCTGGGAATGTTCCCTGGAGAGGAGAAGGCTCCAGGGAGAGCTCAGAGCCCCTGGCAGGGCCTGAAGGGGCTCCAGGAGAGCTGCAGAGGGACTGGGGACAAGGCATGGAGGGACAGGACACAGGGAATGGCTCCCAGTGCCAGAGGGCAGGGATGGGTGGGAGATTGGGAACTGGGAATTGCTGGCTGGGCTGGAATTGCCAGAGCAGCTGTGGCTGCCCCTGGATCCCTGGCAGTGCCCAAGGCCAGGCTGGACACTGGGACACCCTGGGACAGTGGGAGGTGTCCCTGCCATGGCAAGGGCAGAACTGGAGGATCTTTCAGGTCCCATCCAACCCAAATCTCTCCAGGGTTCTGTGCTGGAGATTCCTGTAACAGTGAAAGAAGAGGCTGAGCAGAGGCTGCCTGGGGGCTGCAGCTTTGTCCCAAGGGACAGCTCCAATCCCTGCTCCCTGGGACAGGGACAGGACCCAGGAAAGGGCTGGAGCTGAGCCAGGGCAGGCTCAGGCTGGAGCTCAGGAAAGGCTCTTCTCCAGAGGGTGCTGGCACTGCCCAGGCTCCCCAGGGAATGGGCACAGCCCTGGGGCTGCCAGAGCTCCAGGAGCATTGGGACAGCACTGCCAGGGATGCCCAGGGTGGGGTTGTTGGGGTGTCTGGGCTGGGATGCTCCCTGAGTGTGGAATCCTCTGAATCCTTCCCCCTCAGGCAAATCCCCAGGGCACTGCCATGGAAAGACCCACCACAGAGTTTTCCCCACCTAGGCAGACAGAAAGAACTTCCCCATGGAGACTTGCACAACACCACGATCCATCCCAGTTCCCTTCCCCCTATGTCCCAAATTCTGGTGGTTTCTCCTTCCCCTGTTCCCTCACTGGTTGTGGAATCCCTGGTGGCTGGCCCTGTCCTCCCTGTAGGGCAGTGCCCTTTGCCTGCCCTTTGTGCCACCCCATGCCCTCCCATCCTCAACCTTGTGCACACCACATGGCCAGGTCTTATGTCCCTCATTTCCCCTTGGTGTGCTGGAACAAACCTTGGCTGGAATTTGTCCTACAAAAGGCCCTTCTGCCTCTCTTGGCTGAGCTAGCTGTGGCGAGTGTGGGGTGTGTGGCATCGACTGCTCTGCCTGAACACTTACCTGTGGAAACCCAGGGCACTGGGAATATTTATCTGTCTGCTCTGGGGTGCCCTGACCCCCAGGGGAGCACCGACTCTGACCCTCATTCATGGAGAAAGTTTCCTAGACTTCAAGATAGACCAGAATCCACAAAAGTGTGAAATAGAGTATAGAGAGTAATGTAGGTGTATCACTTGATGAGATATGAAGGTTTTGGGATTTTTAGTGGAGGATGTGGATGGAAGCAAGATGGAGGGCACAGGGTGTCATCCCGAGTTTCTTCTTCATGCTTCTTCTTCCTTCTTCTTCATGGGTTTGGGTGGCATTTTGTAACTGGGCAGAAAAGTCCGCACTGGGGCTCTGTGGGATCAGTTATTGGGTTAAAAGGGAAAACAATCTGGGTGTCAGTTAATTTGACAGTTTAGTCTTAAAAGACCTTGGAATAAGAGATTGTTGGCCATTTTGTGCCTTCTGATGCAAAGGTGCTGAACTCACAGCAGTGAGGCTGTTTTATGATAAGAAACGATAAACACCTGAGTGTGAACACGAGTTACTGTTGAAATGCCTTCATCCCACACCCAGAGAAACCCACAGCTGGAACGCCCACACTTACCCGAGCGCAGGAGAGGCTGCCTGGGACACAAGTAAGAGCAGGCAGCGTGCCCCCCTGCCCGGCCGGCCCCACTCACCCTCTCCTCGCGGCCCTGCGCCAGGATGACGACGATGCGGCCGCGGCGCCGGCGGCCGGCGCGGCCCATGCGCTGCACCAGGCGCACGGGGCTGCGCTGCGCGTCGAAGCACACGATCAGATCCACCTCGCCGATGTCCAGCCCCTCCTCGCCCACGCACGTGGACACCAGCGTGTTGTAGCCGCCCTCGCGGAAACGCCGCACCACCTGCGGGGACGGCGGGAATGGCACTGTGAGTGACACGGTGAAAAACCTTATTGATGGTGTTTTATGTGAAATCCTTTGCTGGGATTTCTTCTCCTGAGGAGCTGAGGAGCCTCAGGAAAGAAATGTAAACAATAACTGTGTGCTGCTGTGGAATGCAACGGGTGCAGCTGTGATTGGGGCACGGTGGTTGTTTCTAATTAATGGCCAATCACAGTCAGCTGGCTCAGACTCAGTCACCAGCCTTTGTTATTCATTCCATTCCTGTTCCTTCTAGCCTTCTGACGAATCCTCTTCTCTCCATTCTTTTAGTATAGTTTTAATATAGTATTTTAATATAATATATATCATAAGATAATAAACCAGCCTTCTGAAACATGGAGTCAAGATTCACATCTCTTCACTTGTCCCCATCTACGCAAACAAAGCATCAACCAGGGGATTTAGCAGCTCAGCCAGGAAAACTGATTTGGATTCTTGTGCTGGGTTGAGATCTGTCAGAGCTGGGCAGTTCTCTCTGTCCATGGGGCAGTTTTTTCTTTATCTCTCCCACAGCCAATCCTCCCTCCAGGAGATCTCTGCTGTCCATGGCCACTGAGTGTCCCTGCAGGGCTGATCCAATTCCAGCATCCCATGGGGAGATGCTCCTTTTAATCAATTTTTTTCCCTAATAAAGAACTGTTATTCCTGCTCCCACATCTTTGCCTGAGAGTCCCTCAATTTCAAAATTATAATAATTTGTAAGGAGGGGTTTTACATTTTCCATTTCAGGGGAGGCTCCTGCCCTCCTCAGCAGACACCTGGCTTTTCAAACCAAGACAATTCTAAAATGACAAATTTTGTCTTTTTAAATTTCCCAGCTGCTACCTTGCGATCAAACACCACACCCCAGTGTGACCAGCATCAGCATGGTCACTCTTTCAGTATAAAATAAAGGGAAAAAGCCCACCTTATTCTGTCTCCAACCATATAAAAATGGTAAACTGATCCTCCCAACTTAGCAATTAAATATTTTAGGGTTTGTCTTTCTTTTAGCTTTGCTAGATCAGAATTTAATGCTAGATCTCATCTTTCCTACCTAGAAGAAAAATAAAATTCCCACAGCACGTATTTGCAAATTTCCCCAGATTTTTGACCTCTAAATTTAGCAGTCGTTAATATAATGTAAATATATAAATTATAATAATTTAAATTATATTTATATATAAATATTTAAACTATTGGTCTATTTTGTTCAGGCAATATAATTTTGGATCCTCTGGACACCACTGGACTCCGCAGGGATTTACCAGCGACACAGCTCAGCCACTTCCACCCAGCCCATACTCCTGGAGTTATTTGCACAATTTCTGCTGCTGATCACTAATTCCTAGTCCAAGCCTCACCTCCAGCTGCTCCTTCTGGGTGAAGCCCTTGGTGCTCTTGCCCGAGGAGTGCCCCACGAAGGTCATGGCCCGCACGGCCGGGCTGAGGCGCGCCAGCATCTCGGCAATCTCCTGCACGCTGTCCCGGAACGAGGAGAAGATCATCACCCTCGTGTCCCCAGGGGAGCCCTCGCTCTTCTCCTCACCTGCTGCATTTGAAAATGCCAGGTTTTAGTAGAATTATCAGTAAGAAAGGACGGGGCACCCCTCACAAGTTACACGTTCACAGCTCTCGTCTCACTCAATGGGAAGAGAAAATGAGCAGAAAATGCTCCAAGATCCACATCCCTAAAATTCCTCTTTGGATCAAAGCATGCTCTCATGCTCATGGAGAATGAGAATGTCTTTATCTGAGGCACCCTTACCAAAGCCACTTTGAAAAGCTGGGGTTGGATGGGAAGTGCTTTGGAATGAAGTTCACGATGCCGTCGTCTCCGTTTCAGGACTCTCAGGACAACAAAACCAGAATCCCAGAATCCCAGACTGGTTTGGGATGGAAAGGGACCTTAATCCAATCCCATTCGCCATGGCAGGGACACCTCCCACTGTGCCAGGCTGCTCCAAGCCCCAGTGTCCAGCCTGGCCTTGGGCACTGCCAGGGATCCAGGGGCAATGAATGGAACAGAAAGGGCTGCGGCTGTTCCAGGTATGGCTGGAGACTTTGGGCATGAATTCCCTCCCTTCCATCTCAAATGTAGGGTTTTTAAAGTGAAGGCAAAAGGAGAGAGGGAGGTTGGGAGGACAGAAAGAACTCTGAATGGGAAGGGGAGAAAAGGAGTGAACTGCATTAAATGCATTGGGACATATCCTAAAGTTACAAACACAGAACTGGGAAACAAAGTTGCCTAGCAGAAAACATCAGTCATGTCAAAGGTTTGCTGAGAACAGGGCATCCAAGAGAGAAAGAAAAAAAAAAAAAAAAAAGGAAGCAGAGGTCAGAAATTATCAGAACTCCACAGAGCACAAAGATCCAAACAGGCAAGATAGAAAGTGAACAAGATGCAAAACAAATGTTATTATTACTCATGTAATCATCCCAAAGGCTGGAATCAAGAAGCTGAAACATCCCAAAACCAAAGAGATCTGAATGATGTCTTCATCAAGATGAAAAAGAATGAGGGACAGGTGAATGTAACTGAAGGGTCTGAACTTCCAAGTGATGCCTCAGAGTTGTTAATTCTTATCCTCAGGCTGGATATCAGAACTTTTATGCTTAAAGTCCTTAAATGTGTTCATGGAACTCTGCAGCAGGGCCCTGAGGAGAGGCTGCCAGGACAAACTGGGACAGGATCAGCAGGGAACATGGTAGCCCCAGGAATGAGTTCCCTATCCCTGACTCAGCTGTTAGAGCAGTTTATATCAAATTAATAATGAGAATTTATAGGAAGTCCTATCTTACAGAAATCTTATGGTGAAGTTTCTAGAGGGGAAGATGCACAAACAATCAAAGCAATAAAGCAGCATAAAGGAGGAAATCAGTCAGGGGGATATTCCTTGTTTCCATCCCCAGGTTTTCCTCTGAGCTGTTGGCACTCACCAGAACCTCCCTGTTTCCAGGATCTGAAGTGTTCTATTACAATCTCCTCCAATTTCTTTAATTTTGGATGGCTGTAGATGAATTCCTTTTTCTTTCCCAATGCTGGAAAGGAAATAAAGTCACGAAAGATGTAAATAAACCTGCAACAAGCAGGAAGGTTCAGTGAACTTCATTTCTCCCACTGTAATTATCTGAGTCAGATCCAAATCCTGATCGTGATATTTAGATATTGGTTCCAAACAAAACAATAAACTACTGAAAGAAGAACATTTGTTAAACCCAGCTTTTGAGAAAGTGCCGTAACTTTTGTTAGAGTTATATTGCAAAAGACTTAGAGTGAAATAGGTGTATTTTTACCTTCATTTTAGAGCAAATTAAAAACTTCAAACATGGCAAACTTCCTTGAAAGTAGCTAAAACCAGTGAGGGAAGAGTGAGAGGGAGGGAGAGACAGAACATTGGGAATTCAGTCTGGAATAAAGAGCAGCAGCCAGTGCAGCACAACTTTTAAACAGGAATGTTCTGTCCTTGAGGGAGGAATCCTGACCTGTTGTGCTCTTGCCAGCACTTCCACCCTCAGGAGCCACAGCAGAGTCTGAGAACATGTCCTGGAGCTGCTGGTAGAGCTCCATGAAGTCCCCGTTGCGCCCCAGCTCGCTCTTGGTGCGGGAGAGCCCTTTGGAGAGAGTTGGAACACCTCAGGATTCCATTTCCTTTCCCAGACTCTGCCTTTAGCAAACCTCACTGTGCCCAGCTCTGGACCCTCAGGTTGAGAAGGACTTTGAGAGGCTCAAGCACATCCAGAGGGGACAAGGCTGGAGAGGGGCTGGGAACACCAACCCTGAGAGGAAGCCCTGAGGGAGCTGGGGGTGCTCCCCTGGAGGAAAGGAGACTCAGGGGTGCCCTCCTCACCCTGCACAGCTCCTGAAAGGTGCCTGTGCTCAGCTGGGCTGGGCTCTGTCTCCAGGCACTGACACACCCAGAGCACACAGCCTGCAGCTGGGCCAAGGGAATTCAGGCTGGATATCAGGAAAGGTTTTTACAGAAAGGTGATAAAGCTCTGGAATGGCTGCCCGGGGAGGTGGTGCAGTCACCATCCCTGGGGGTGTTTAACAAAGCCTGGATGTGGCTCTGGGGGCCAGGGTTGGGTTGGACTCGATGGTCCTGGAGGTCTCTCCCAGCCTGGTCATTCTGTGATTCTGTGAATAAGGGGAACAAAACACCAAATCCACCTGCAGCTCCTCATTCTTTAAGGTGTTTTGTGCCAACCCAGCCACACAGTGAGGCAAATGGAAGGAGAAGAGTGGAGCTGAAAGGAAGGAGGCTCCTGAGGAGATTTCACCTTTGGATCCATCCATGATTCCCCACAGGTAGATGAATAAGGAGCGGATTCCCATCTGCAGCAGCAGCTCGTACCCGTGGTACAGACTGATGCAAAGGGCAAAGTCTCCTTCAATGACGCCCTGATGGATTCCCTGGGGGAGCAAAGCAAGTTCTGATGGAGTTAGGAAGTGCTGAGGAGCAGGAATCCCACTGCAATTCCTGCCCAAAGCCAGAGTGACACCTGAGGAGCAGAGCAACCCCAAAGTGATGTTCAGGGAGCAGTCTGTCCATCAGGGCCCTCAGGGGACAGACTGCACAATGCTCAGTGAAGGCAATCCTCTTCCACCTCCAAAATACTCTCCAAAACACCTCTATCATCTCCCAAAATTAGCTCATCAACCCTCAGACTCTGACAGCTGAGCCATCAGCATTTGGGAAAGCCAGGGATTTCTGGCACATCCACCCCGGCCATGAAATTAAGTCAGGAAAATTTCCTTGTTTACAGTGAGGGAGATTTCCCATTGCTCTTTTTGAGATACACAGTCTTTTTTTAGGCAATTTTCTTGAAGTTTACAAAATTTGACCATTCCATTTACCAAAAAACAGGAGCAGGAATTTACCTTTGAGGGGAAAATGAAAACTTGGCTGTCAGTGATTACAATGTAATTCTTAAAGCAATTTCATTTAAATGGAATGCTTGATCTTTTCCTTAACTCTTCCATATTGGCATCCAGAAATGTGGAACAATTAGGAATATTTTTCATAAATGATCTTAAAATAGATAAATACATTTCATAAATGATCTTAAAGATCCCTTCCATCCCAAACTGTGCTGTGATTCTATTTTATTCCACAGCTAAAAACAGAAATCTACTTAAAATGTCTCCGGAAATATTGTAACAATGGATTATTCCTATTTATTCACCACTTTAATAGCATGAAATAAATAAAGAACTTACTGCATTTTGTGCAGAGGGGTTCTTCCTGTACTGATCCCTTGCCAGGATGATCTGGTATTTGGTCAGGCTGGGAATATCCCTCCTGGACAAAACTCCCACCTTAATCAGGCGCCCAGCAAATGCTTCCAGCACCTGCAACCAAAACCCAGCACAGGTAAAAGGGTAAAAGTGTGAGCCCTTAGAAATGATTTTATTTTTATAGATCCTACCAACAGAACATGAGCAACTCATTGGTTTTATTTGGGACACGGGATTTTTCAGAGTGAGCTGTGCTGCATTCTGAGTGCTGTGTTACTGTACCAGGAGCTCTGCCTCAGTGGAAGGCTCTCCACAATCAGGATGGTTTTAGGTTAATTCCCCAAATTCCTGCCAGAGCACTTGGACAAGGCTCTGAGGCACAGGGTGGGATTGTTGGGGTGTCCTGTGCAGGGTCAGGAGTTGGACTCCATGATCCTTGGGGGTCCCTTCCCACACCCTCCTGCCCCAGGATAACCCTGGATCCACCCAGGAACCAAGGAGGGGAAAATCCCCCTGGGATCTGGAATGGAACAAGGGCTGAGCCAGCAGAGAGAGGAACGGGAGGGACCCCCGGGTATGGAACAGGGGCTGCAGCTCCCCTCTCACTGCCCACACTCCAGGGGCACTCTGATCCCAGGAGCACTTGGATTCACCTCTGAGAAGGCCAAACTGGGTGAAGGACTGGCCATCTGTTCTAAAATCCCAAGGAATGGAGTGGGAGTAACTGCCACCATCAATGACAGCAGCATCAATCCCCCAAAGAATCAAAACCTCAAGGAGAAATTTGGGAGGGTGCAGGGAAAGCCGTGGCAGCCCCGGCTCAGCCGTGCTGGGGAATCTCCACCCTGGGCAGCCACGGCCCCAGCTCACTGCAGCCAGCAGGAGAACAGCTTCCAGAGGCAAAGGGAGCTCAGCCATGGAGCCAGGGCTCTGAGTGCTTTGGGGCAGCTGGGGCTGCTCCTCTTCCCTGGCAGGGGCTGGGCTGGGATTGCCAGAGCAGTTGTGGCTGCCCCTGAATCCCTGGCAGTGCCCAGGGCCAGGCTGGGCACTGGGGCTGGGGCAGCCTGGGACAGTGGGAGGTGTCCCTGCCATGGCACTGGATGGGATTTAATTCCCTTCCAAGCCAAACCATTCCCTGACTTCACCCTGGGCCATGGGATGGGAGCCAGGCCTGGGGCAGCCCCTCCCTGCCCCCTCTGTGTCCCCTGGGGCACCCAAAGGTGTCACCTGGGACACTCCAAGGCCTTCCCAAGCCCTTCCAGGTCTCCTTTATCCCCAGGGGAGCTGGGTCACGGCCTCACAGCTCCCAGGGAAAGCAAGGCAGGACACTCCATCCCCAGGAATTCCTTCTAATTAAGGCTCATGGATTAATTAAGCCAAATAAACCACTAACACCTCTAACTCCACCAACAAGCAAACACCAATTGGAGGCTGCAGTAGTGCCAGGAATTTCTGGAGGAAAGGGAGGAAATAAATGAAGAAATCAAATGTTTTTTTAAAATACAGCCAAAACCATTCACCAGGCCACCGGAAAGGCTGAATGCACAAAGAGTTCATTCCTCATATTAGTGAGAATAAAATTAAAAATGCAGTTTAGTTTTAAGGGTTTCAAATTCAGAACTTGGTGTTTGATCACAGAGTTTGTTACTGTTCTGCTGTTCTTCAATCCAGGCTGTACCTGATGAGTCCCTTTAAAAGGACAGACAGAGATGTCTGTGCCAGCTTACAGGAAAAGGCATTCACCAAATAAACCAAAATGCTGACCATGAAGGAAGAACTCAGTGCTTTTTATTTGAGTGGATTCCACTGGAATAGCTCATTACCCTCCCATCAAACCCCAAACAGTTGGACATGAGCACACCTGAAATGCTGAAGATGAACCTTAAACTATGTCTCAAGTAGTAGAAACAGATTCAGGCTTTTCACAAATGTTCCTCTTGAAAAGAAATTCATATTTTCATTAAAAAGTAATGGCCACTAAATCTGATATTTCAGCACTGGTTTATGATTTCCTGTACTTGCTGCAGAGCATTTTTTCTAAAAAGCAATTTCCATTACCTGTACTTTTCTGTTTCATCCCCTGACCTAGTTCCTAACATATAAGAAAATGATATTGTCCCTATTTGCTCGATGCACAGCCCTGTCTGATTTAATCACCTTCTGCAAACCCCGGTGCTGTTATGAAAGGCAGCAGGATGCAGTCACCTGGAGCTTCAGGACTGCCAGGGAACAGTAAACACAACCTACTTAGGAGAGCCTCAGCAGCAGGCACTGCTCCTGATTACATTTATCTAGCCTCCATACCTTCATTTTTAATTAAAAGGATAATACTTCTGGAAAAGTCCCCTCAGCCTTTCCAAAACACTTCAGTGTCGTGTTACCCAAACACAGCCATGGAATTAATTCCAATTAATTGCTCAGGAGCGCTCGTGGCTTTCTCCAGCCCAGTGACTGGAGTTCAGAGCTGACAGACTTACAGCCAGCAGATAAAAGACAACTGGCAGAGTTATCCCACCCTGCAATGAACCTGCCAAGGGCACAAAGCCTTCCTCTGTTCCCAGGTATCTCCCACAGCAAACCACAAGGAGTTCCTGGAGCCCGGGATGAGCTTAGAGCCTGTTATTGGAGCTCTGACAGAGCTGAGGACTTGTGTACAGGGCAAAGAGCTGTTCTGTGCCAGCTACACCTCACTGAAAACTGCTCCTAATCTGTTTTCTGTTGGCACAATAAAAAACAAAGGCTCTAAACTAATGCCCTGACCTAATTATTTTAGCGCAGATTTGCAGGGGTTCTTTACCAAAGAAAAACACCCATAAATAACTGCTGGAGTGGCTTTTCTTTCCCAGGGGAGGAGGAGAGGTGGCAGAAACCTGCTGCCAAGCAGACAGGACCTCCACAAACAGGGACTCCAAAGGTGCATCCCCTCCACGGAGCCCCCCAAGTGCTCCCAGCCTGCCCTGGGAGGGGTTTTAGACTGGGTTTTACAGAGCCACACTGGGCTGGAAGAGCTGCACCTTCCTCCAAAACCCTTGGCTCCAGCACTGTCAGGGCTCAACAGAGAATTTGGGTTGGAAGGACCTTAGATCCCCCCCAGTGCCAGCCCAGCCATGGCAGGGACACCTTCCCCTGTCCCAGGCTGCTCCAGCCCCAGGGTCCAGCCTGTCCTTGGCTATCCAGGGATCCCTTCCCAACGTGCTGGGGCTGAGCTGGTGTGAAGGAAACGAGCCCAGGCAGTGCCAGTGAGGCCCCACCACACCCCAACCCCCTGCTCTGTCCCAAGGGGATCCCCCAAAGCAGGAGCAGGGAACAACAACAGCTCCAGGACAAATCCAGATCTGTGCTGGCCGGGCACTCGGGGACCCTGGGCTGCTCCAGATCCTCTCATTCTGGAGGACCAGAGCAAAGGGAGGCAGAGCAGGGCAGGAGGAGGCTCTGCCCCCCAGGCCCTGCTGCAGAGGGGGCTCAGAGGGACCCACAGCAGGGCTGAGGCCAGGCTGCCCAGGGCAGAGATCCTGCAGGGAGTGGAACACAGCCAGTGTGCTCCAGGGAAGGGCAGAGGATGATCAGAGCATTCCCTGCTCTGTTCCAGGAAGGTCTGGGTTCCCCAAGTGTGATGCCTTGAGGAGTGTCCATGCCAGTATTCCCAATATAACTTCCAGGAGAAAACCACATTTAGTGTCTGCCAGCTGGGGAGGCTCTGGAGCTCTGACTGGCACTGAGCTTTAGTTATTCTCTTGTAAAACTTCAGAGTCCAGACAAACTAACTCTGAACCAGGCAGGAAAGTGCATTTTGTGCAATTCCTTCCTGATGTTTTCTCACCTGGCCAATAAAGGAAGGAGAGCAGCAGGGACACTGCAGGGCAGGGTGGATTTTAGCTGATCCTGTCACTCTCCAAACCCAATACTGCTCAGCCCAGTAATGATCTTGCCACCAAAGTTCTGTTTAAGTTTGTATCAACTCATTCACACCCTTCCCAATCTTCCAAGGACATGAGACACACTGAAAATCCACTATTCTTCCCGGGGAGCCAAAAAATCCAATACTTTGTCTTTTTTTTTTATAGCTGAGTTTTCTCCTGTTACAGCATTTTTCCTTTCCTCAAGGTTATAAAACAAGACCTCCAGTTTTTACTTTTCAACTAATTTCACCAAGAACAATTTTACTTTTTATTGAGAGATGTTAAAATAATTGACTTTTCTACATCAACCTGCCACTCAGTAAGTGACTGTCAGACAGAAAGGATCATCCACTAAGTATGGTTTGGATCTGAAATTTTTAAGGCTGAATATCAGTTTTTCTGTTTTATTCAGAGATAGAACCTGCCAGGAGTGCACAGAGAACACAGCACTACCTAAACTGTGTTTTCTCAAAGAGTGGCTGTTATTAGCCAGCAGTCATACACAAAGTTTGGGGAAAAAAACACAGCAAATACCAAAAAAATCAGCTTTTTTCACCTGCAGTAACAATGAGTTCCTCTGTTATCCATCCAGACACAGCCCATCATATATTCACTTCTCTATCAAACACATTAATTACCAAGCTCATCAGGAATCAAAGACAAATTAAATACACACAGAATAATTTGTACAGATGGATTTTTAAAACAGGATTTCAAACTCCTCCCAGCCTCTTTCTCACAGTCAATACTCTGTGGCATTTGGCATATATAGAGAAATTTAGCTGTGATTTTAAACTCTTTTTCTGCTGGTTCATTTTTCTGTGCCTTTTCTCTCATCTCCAGCAAAGATGGTAAATGCTTACAAATAATTTCATTTAAGCAACTATTAATTCTCATCATTAATGTGCAAGCAAAAGAGTTGGGACTGTTTTCCCTGAATTATTTATGCAGGATGGGCAGAAAAAGACCATCTACACATTGCCTCAAACAGGAATGCCAGTTCCTGGGAGAAATCTCCAAGAGGCAGGATGCCCTCCCTTGGTACTGATAACCCACCAGGCAAAATTCAGTGGAAAATTCCTCACCCCCAGCACTGGAGTGCGTGATGTGGGATTTACTGGGGCAGGGATGGGTTCCCACTGTGCCTCCCCTCAGGGGCTCAGGGTTCAGCCAGGTCTGAGAGGGAAATGTGGCCACTGCCAGAGGATTCCCTGCAGAGAGGGAGCCCGTGGTGCTGCTCTGGGGCAGCTGCCCGTGAAATGGGATCAGCACCCACCCAGACACTTAAACAAGCACCAGCTCCAGCCTTGCCCCAGGATCTGCCTTCCCAGAGAATTCCAGAGCCTCTGGTGCTGATTCACTGCCTGCAGCCAGAGCCCAAACCCCCTCAGTGACTGTGCTTCACTCCCTGCTGCCACTGTACCCCAAAACCCTCTCAGGACATTCCCAGCTGTGCCTCTGGTTATGAATTCCCCAAGGGACAGCAGGATTGGGTCTGCCCTGCCAGGAGCACATCAGGATGGGCACATCTTGGCTTCTGAGGCAATTCAGGGCTCATTTTCACAGCCAGCTCAGCCCTGGGGCTGGGGAGCCAGAGCTGAGCCTGGAGAAAGGGAGTGCCCAGAAAAAGGGAGAAAGGAGGGGGCAGATGAAGCATCACAACAGCCACATCCCCAACCTCCACCTTCCCCTGGAAGCATCAACAGTGCACAGGAAAGGACTATTTTCCTATTATTCTAAACCCCTACATGCCCCAGGATTCCCTTTCCTGCCTGCACAAAAGAGCCACAACAGCCATCCCATGTTAAATTTGGAATAAATGACAACAGAGTCCACACAGACTCCTGATTGAAATCCAGATCCTGCTTGAATTGCCATATCCACCCTATAACAGGGCTGCTCATCTCCCTCGTTCAAAGGCTTGTCTCAGCAACTGCAAAATTACATAGCTGAAAACTTCCAAAGCTGGACTTCAGTGACATAATAATCCCAGAGTTTTTGCACTCCTAGTATTTTGGCAAGACCTCAGAGATCTCCTAAATAAAAAGAAAGATCTGTCTTTAAAGTGTGGTTTAAAAGCAGCAAAATAAAATCACAATAAAGAATGACTAACAGGACATGAGGACCAGTGGGGAAAACACCAGGAAGAGAACAGCTGAGAGAGAGGGAATGAGTGGGAAAACAGCCAGAACACAAACTTGTCTAAGTTCTGCTCTGCTCAGTCCCTGCAGCACAGGGTGAAGGCAGCAGGAGCGGGCATCCATCCTGGATCCCTCCATACCTGGCTCTACCCATCCCTGGATCCCTCCATACCCGGCTCTACCCATCCCTGGAGCCATCCATTCCCAGCTCCATCCATCCCTGCCTGGGTCACCATCCCTCCATGGCTCCATCCATCCCTTCACGGCTCCCTGCCCAGGTCACCATCCCTCCATGGCTCCATCCATCCCTCTAGCCCCAGCTCTACCCATCCCTGCCCGGGTCACCATCCATCCATCCATCCATCCATCCCTGCATGCCCGGGTGCCCTGCCCAGCACTGGGTGGGTCCCGATCCCTTCATCCCCGGCTCTATCCATTCATCCCTCCATCCCCGGGTGCCCTCCCGGCGCTGGGCGGGCAGAGCCGGTGCCCACAGTCTCCCATCCCTCCATCCCTGCCCGGTGCCCTGGCGCTGGGGGCGGGCGGAGGCGGTGCCCGCGGTGCCCCATCCCTCCATCCCCGGCTCTATCCATCCCTGCCCGGTGCCCTGGCGCTGGGGGCGGGCGGAGGCGGTGCCCCATCCCTCCATCCCCGGCTCTATCCATCCCTCCATCCCTGCCCGGTGCCCTGCCGCTGGGGGCGGGCGGAGGCGGTGCCCGCGGTGCCCCATCCCTCCATCCCCGGCTCTATCCATCCCTCCATCCCTGCCCGGTGCCCTGCTCTGGGGGCGGGCGGAGGCGGTGCCCGCGGTGCCCCGCCCCGGTGCCGCTCCCTAGATAAGCCCGGCGGCGGCGGCGGCGGGGCGCGGAGCGGGATGGAGACGGGCGGGTGCCGCATGGGGGGCGCGGGGCCCGGCGGCCCCGCCGCGATCACGCTGGAGGAGCTGGACGGGCTGGCCGAGGAGAGCCCCGACTCGGCGTACCACAGCCACGGCAGCAGCCTGGAGGAGGAGGCGGCCGAGCGCATGGACGACGAGGAGCAGGAGCGGCTGCTGAGCTACTGGCAGAGCGTGGGCCGGGGCCACCAGGTGGACGTGCCCCGAGGTGAGGCGGCGTGCGGGACCGGGGCCGGGCGGGATGGCCCCGGGGCCGGGCTGCGGGACACGGCCCCGAACACCCAGCGAGTGCTGCGTGAGCCGGAGCCCGCGGAGAGCGGCTCTGGAGCGGCTGAAGCTGCTCCCGGGGCCAGGCAAAGCTTTCCACAACGCGGGAGGGCTGCGGCAGCGCCGGGTGATCTGTGCGCACTGAAAACAATCACTGTGAGAGGTTTTGGACCTAATTCAGTGATCTGTGCGCACTGAAAACAATCACTGTGAGAGGTTTTGGACCTAATTCAGTGATCTGTGCGCACTGAAAACAATCACTGTGCGGGTTCTCGGACCTAATTCGGTGTTCTATTCGCACTGAAAACAATCAGTGTGAGTTCTCAGACCTAATTCAGTGTTATATTCACCCTGAAAACAATCACTGTGCGAGTTCTCAGACCTAATTCAGAGTTCTATTCGCACTGAAAACAATCACTGTGAGAATTCTCAGAGCTAATTCCGTGATCTATTCGCACTAAAAACAACCAGTGCGAGTTCTTAGACCTAATTCAGTTTTCTATTCGCACTGAAAACAATCACTGTGCGAGTTTTTCAGAGCTAATTCAGTGATCTATTCACATTGAAAACAACCAGTGCGAGTTCTCACACCTAATTAGGCGACCCATTCACACTAAAAACAATCAGTGCGAGTTTCAGAGCTAATTAAAATATTAAACTGACTACCTGCAAAAGCGTTCTTCCTAAAAGCATCCCCTATACCCCGTATATAGTTCTTTAAGGAAAGAGGGCTGTGTTTAAAAAAGGCACAGAGTAAACAAGTAAAGGATTGATTTGCTTTCCCAGCGAGGCTCCCAGGCTCATCTTAGTCAGAATCGGTTGTTTTCAATTTTAAGAAAGGCTGGAGAATCTGAAAGACTGATGAGTCAGAGAACTCCTAACAAGCAGCAGAGAGTCACCACAGGCTCAGCTCGGTCACACTTAACTCTGCCCTGTCCTGGCCAGAGCAGTTCTGCCGTGCAGGGAACTCACCTTCCCCGAGGTGGGGAGAGCCAAGCCCTGCCCAGGCTGCACTGGACACTGCCAGTATTCAATTACTGTTCCCTAAAAACCCTTTCTATATTCCAACACAGCAAACTGAGCCCATCCTTTCCCAGCCACACCTCGAAGTCTCATCCTAACTCTGTAAAGCTCCAATGACAATTAACATGCTAAAAGAAGGGTAAGCTCGGTCTGAGCAGAGCTCCCTGCCTTGCCTTGTTCTCCCTGGCCCTGGACGGGTCTCTGGATGCCCAGGGCCATCCCAGAGCAGCAGTCACTCCAGCAGCCACGGGTTTGTGTCTGGGATGCTGGAATCCCACAGCTCCGGGATCCCCAGGGCACCCAGGGTCTCTACTTAACACTCCTGAGTGCAGCAGAAAACCAGAGCCCTTCCCCAGAATTACCTGCTGTTCTGGTGCCCTCATTCCATGGAATTCCTAAATTCCATCAGGAGGGATACAAAGTCCAAGGAATGTGTCCAAAGCAGCGTGTGACCAGGTTTTGGTCACACAGTTATACAGCATGATTTAGTCACACAGTTATATAATATTATTTAGTTACACAGTTATACAGCATTATCTAGTTACACAGTATTACAGGTTTGCTCTGTGGCACTCAGCACCTGTTACTAAAATCCAGATAGAGCGACACAAGGTTTTTGGAGTAATGCAAGGTCCTGTCCAGGGCTGAAAGAGGAGGGATTTTCCAGAAGGAGGAATCCCCCTGTGACAAGGATCAGCCATGTCCATGCCTCTCTGGGACAGAGAGAGGACGCAGGGAATGTTTAGGGTGGACTTCAGGAAAGGTTCCTCCCCCAGAGGGTGGAATCAGCACTGGAAAAGCTCCCCAGGGAATGGGCACGGCCCCGAGGCTGCCAGGGCCCCAGGAGGGAGCCCAACAGGCTCAGGGATGCCCAGGGTGGGATTGCTGGGACTGGGCGGGGCTGCCTGAGCCCTGTGCATCACTGAAACCACGGCTGGGGAAAACACAGCTGTCCTTGTGCCTCTGCTGCCTGCCCGGCCCTGCACACGTGCAGCTCTCCACACTGGGACAACACAGCACAGACTCATAAACTGAAGGATAAAACTCCCCAAAGGACTTTAATCAGTTATAATCCCCATCCTCTGCATTAATATTGAATGCAAAAAACAACCCACCCCCACTAATTGATAAAGTAATCCAAAAATAGAGTTAACTTTTCTAAAGTCCTGAAAGCTTTCCTACTTCTTGGAAAATTCAGTGCTGAACTCTATTTTATTTTTCCCTCAGCCTCCAAAGAGATCAATTTACATGTCAGTTATTAGTTACATTTTAAATATTTCCCAGTGATACATTGCAAAGAAAAAATGTTTACACTTAACTACAATATAGCTTTTTTCCCTTTATTTTTCCCTCCCCTTTGTTTAAGGATCTTTAGTATTCCAAATAGCCTTAAGGCTAAACCCCTGACTGGATGCCAGGAGATGGAGGTTTGATTCCCAGCTCAGCTACAGATTTACTGAGTGACCTCGGCCAAGTTAATTCTCCTGCATCTTAATTCTCCTCTCCTCTCAAACATGGATAATATTCTATTCCCCCATTATCCTGCCTCTTCCACTGAGACCCTGAGGAACCCCAAATTCCCCAAAAAGGGCTCTGGGAGCTGAACTCCTCCTTTTCCTGCATGTCCAGCACACACCGTGGAAGCAGGGCAGGAATTCACATCCAGACTGTCAAACACTGCACACAAAATCAAATTTCTAATCCCCTAAGTACACAAATGCCTTCATCACTTCACCTCTGGAGGCAGGGGACCAGCTCTTGTTTTCCTAGAAACTGACCTGTACCCACAGTTTCCAATCCTGTCTGCCAGGGATCACCTCCTGAGCAGAATTTACTCATGACCCTCAGATAGACTTGATGTCAGGGCAGCCACAGTTCTAACTGCACCTTTAGACATGAAACATCCTTTGGAAATTCATTCCCACAGCAGTAGTTCCTTGAGCCTGCCATCAAGAGCAGCCACCCTCATTTCCTTCCTGTGGATACACCTGAATCCAGCAGCACAAGAGGTGCTGGGAATTGGGAATGGGAAGAGGAAAACACCAGAGGAATTGGGAATGTGCCCTGCAGAGCCAGGAAATGGGGCACGGCCAAAAGCTTTCCATGGACACTTGGGAGGAAATGTAGGCAATGGGAGAGGGAAAGCCATTCCTGACAGCACAGGCAGAACCCAGGCAAGCTCCCCTAGGAAAAGCTTTATCCCTGCCCAGGGAAGAGCAGCCACAAGGACCCCAAGGGGATGGAGCACACTGCAGTCCCTGCAGCCTGGAGTCTCACAGGAACTGTGGTTCTGTTGCAGACATGGCAGAGCCCATCCAGCAGCTGACCAGGAACAACAACCCCCAGGAGAGGCAGAGCATCCCCTTCACCCTGATCCAGCGCAAGGAGAAGGTACTGCTGCCCTCCCCTGCCTTCCCCTGCCCCTGCTGGCTCCTCACAAAGGGCTGGCTTTCAGCTCGCTGGGATTCTGAGCACGGAGTGCACAGCACTGCAACTGTGCCACTGCCTCCCACCTGGGACATCTCGCCCCTTGTACATGTGCCATTTCCTTTCCTGCAAGGTAGAAATGAGCAGGCAAGCAGGAAGATGGCCAGGAATTACAGCCCTTGAGATGTAATTAATTTAATAAAAACCCCTCTTTGCTATTTGAAATAAAATGCCCATTTTCTTTACTTAAGTTGGTGCATTTTTTCCTTTACAGTCATGTTGATAAAACCTTAGCAAAGAGTACTTGAAAGAGATGAATGTCTGAATTGAAAACCAAAAATGTACTTCTGTATCATGGATCATTATCAAAAAAAAGCAGCAATTTATAAACCCATCTTATCCTCTAATAAAAAACTGAAATTAATGTACAGCAAATTACTTCCAGCTCATGAAATGTGCAAACAAATGTCCAACTTTAAATCAAAAACCATGAAAGCCTTTACTGACCATCTATGAGGAATTTTTGGTCACATTTCTTTTAAACAGATTTAAATAATTCACACTTATAAATACAATAATTTGAGTGTCGTTCATTTAAACACACTCAAGTGTGTTTAAATGAAATTTGGGACTCCTGATGGTTTTTTTTTGAAAGCATTTTTTAATGTTACATTATTACTGTAACGACTGCAGCTGAAAAATAAGGTTATTCAGTGTTAATTGGAACTAAATGTTTAACAGCAGCAGTCCAAAAGATGACAGAGCCTTATTTTAAAGGAGAACTACCTAGAAGTCTGCTGAAGTCAGTTTTGATCCAAAATCAGCAGTGTATTCCTTGGTTTATAGGAAGAAGGATTAAAATTCATGTTTCTTTCAACATCATGTCACTGAGAGCTGAAAAGATGCAGCTCTTGTGCTCAACTTGTATTTTTTTGTCTGGCTGATGTTTTCAGATGATTAAATTACAATCCCCAATTCTTCCCTGTGTGTTTGCAGCTGGGAGATCTGCTCTATGAGAAAAGGCAGTATGGGAAAGCCAAGTGGGCTTGCATCAAAATGAAAGAGAAGCAGTACGAGCAGAGCATCTGCCTCGGCTTCATGAAGCTCATGAGGTACATCTGTGAGCAGAACTCCTCAGGTAATGCACACCTCACCCCCACAGCACTTACAAAATGGTATTTCTGCCCTCTCTCCTAATTAGGGAGATGCTTTGAACAGCTTTTCCCAAATACACACCCTATAGGGATGTTTTTCCATGATACAGCCTTCCCAGAAAACTCACAGAACTCCTGGAATGGTTTGGGCTGGAAGGACTTAAACCCCACCCAGTGCCACCCCTGCCATGGCAGGGACACCTCCCGCTGCCCCAGGCTGCTCCCAGCTCTCTGCTGTAAGTCTGGCATCTGCCACAGGATTTGCAGGGTTTCATTTCCACAGCAGCACTGAAATCACCTGGCAGAGTGTGATACCAAAAGGGAGCAGAGCTTTCTGCCTCCTTCCCTTTAGTTCAAGATATTAAATTGTCCCTGTCCCAATGGACATGGCAAATTTGTGGTTGAAGCATGTTTTCCAGAAAGATAATCCAGTTTTAGCTCAAAATAATGGCAAATCCACCATGTCCTTGAGAGCTTGTTCCTGCCTGTAAAATGTGCACCTGGTGTGCAATCCAATTTAATCTGTTTTTCACTTCCAGACATCAGTTCTCATATTTTTCATCCTCCAGCTACTACTATCAAGTTTTGCCATGCTCAGTAGTCTGTGCTGTAATTGACTCAGCCCTTAAGTATCTTTCCAAGAAAACACAAACATTGTTCACAAAAGCTCTTCCTTCCCCAGGTACCTTCCCCATTCTTTAAACACTTTAATGTGGTTTTAAAGTAATTTTAGCTCCAGAGCTGCAGGGTTGTTATCAAACTGTACAGAAGGGAAGTCCCCTCTGCCTCCTGCAGTACAACAAAAAAAAAAAAAAAAGAAAATACTGCAACTTTTTTAATAACAGCAAACCCTCAACGAATTCACAGAGCAGCCCCTTCTCTTGCCTGCAGTTTTGTTCCCAAATATTTAAACCATGACACAAGGTCAGTTTGAAGATGAACACAACTGTTTAAGGAGGGGGAAAAGGCCTCAGGCAAACTCCCTGCCCTCCATGAAGAGGGGAGAGCTCACCAAATGCTGTGTTTTGGACACAAACACACAAACATTTGCACACACACACAAGCTACAAAGCACAGGGAAATCACAGTCACAGATGGTTGGGTGGGAAGGGACCTTAAAGATCTTCCTGTTCCACCCCTGCCATGGCAGGGACACTTCCACTGCCCCAGGCTGCTCCAGCCCCAGTGCCCAACCGGCCTGGGGCACTGCCAGGGATGCAGGGGCAGCCCCAGCTGCTCTGGGCACTCTGCTCCTCGCAGCCTGCAGTGCCCAAACCAGGGCAGTGAAATCCCTCCATTGACCCCCCGGGCTCACTGAACCCCTCAGCCCACACCCAGCGGGCGGGCAGAGCGCGCTCAGCTTGTCCCGTGTGTACTGAACGTGTCCCCGTGCGTGCTGAACGCTGTCCCCATGCCTGCTGAACGCTGTCCCCGTGTGTGCTGAACGCTCAGCTTGTCCCGTGCGTACTGAACGTGTCCCCGTGCGTGCTGACCGCTGTCCCCGTGCGTGCTGACCGCTGTCCCCGTGCGTGCTGACCGCTGTCCCCGTGCGTGCTGACCGCTGTCCCCGTGCGTGCTGACCGCTGTCCCCGTGCGTGCTGACCGCTGTCCCCGTGCGTGCTGACCGCTGTCCCCGTGCGTGCTGACCGCTGTCCCCGTGCGTGCTGACCGCTGTCCCCGTGCGTGCTGACCGCTGTCCCCGTGCGTGCTGACCGCTGTCCCCGTGCGTGCTGACCGCTGTCCCCGTGCGTGCTGACCGCTGTCCCCGTGCGTGCTGACCGCTGTCCCCGTGCGTGCTGACCGCTGTCCCCGTGCGTGCTGACCGCTGTCCCCGTGCGTGCTGACCGCTGTCCCCGTGCGTGCTGACCGCTGTCCCCGTGCGTGCTGACCGCTGTCCCCGTGCGTGCTGACCGCTGTCCCCGTGCGTGCTGACCGCTGTCCCCGTGCGTGCTGACCGCTGTCCCCGTGCGTGCTGACCGCTGTCCCCGTGCGTGCTGACCGCTGTCCCCGTGCGCGGGCAGGGCTGTACCTGGGCATCACCGTGCCCATCGTGACCATCGTGCACACCAACGAGGCGCAGTCGGCGATGACACAGGCGGTGACAGTGGCCTATTACCTGCCCGAGGTGCTGCAGGACGAGCCCCCGCACCCCTTCGACTCCGACATCATCATCGAGGAGTGGCCTGCCACCATTGTCTACAGCAGGTGAGAAATGCCTTAACGCTGCTCTGCTAAACACAGGGAAAGCATCCAGCCCTCGGTCTGGGCACCATGGGATTTTCAGACCTTGTAAAAGGTAGCAAATGCTAAAATTTAATTTCCAGGAGTTGTAAAAGCTGGATGTTTTATGAATGGGATGGTCAGGAAATAATGGTTACCTATTTATATCAGGGAAAGGTTTTGGGCACTGCCCAGGCTCCCCAGGGAATGGGCACAGCCCCGAGGCTGCCAGAGCTCCAGCGGGGCTTGGACAGTGCTGCCAGGGATGCCCAGGCTGGGATTGTTGGGGGTCTGGGCAGGGCCATGACTGGACCCCACGATCCCTGTGGGTCCCTTCCAGCTCAGGTTATTCTATATTTATATCAATTACTTAGAAAAATGATACATCTGTAAATGTGTGATAAAACACCCTCAGGCTATTCTGTATTGTTGGGAACAAAGTGTCTGACACAGCACAGAAAACTTTAAGAATAAATGGTTTGGGTTAATCACAGTCAGTACCACTGGTGAAACACAACCAAGTCATTCAGAAGGCATTTCTGGGCTCTGGAAGAACAGTGGGTTTAAAACGAATCACAGAATGAACTAGGCTGGAAAAGACCTTTGAGATCATTGAGTTCCACCTATGACCTAACACCACCCAGGAAAATGAATCACAGAATGAACTAGGTTGGAAAAGACCTTTGAGATCATTGAGTTCCACCTATGACCTAACACCACCCAGACCATGGCACCCAGTGCCAGTGCTTTCCTTAAACACCTCCAGGGCTGGTGACCCCACCACCTCCCTGGCAGCCCTTTGCAATGCCCAGTCACTCTTTCTGTGAGGAGCTTTTTCCTCACGTCCAGCCTGAACCTCCCCAGGTGCAGCTCAGGGCTGTCCCCTTTTGTCCTGTCACCGTCCCCGGGGCGCAGAGCCACCCCCAGCAGCGTCAGGCAGCTGTGGGAGCAGCCCCAGCTGATCTGAACTGACCACCGCAGGAGCTTCCGAGGGATCACCAATGAAGACTCCATCATGAGAGAGATCAACCTGCTGGCAGCCATCCTGGAGAGCCCCGAGCTGTGCCTGCAGGACACGTTCATCATCGCCGGCTACACCAACCCGGCGGCCGCCGACCGCCACAACGAGATCTGGTTCCTGCAGCGGCCCTGAGCCTGCTGCTGCTGCCCCACGGGGCCTCCTGATCCTCTGCTGCCCCACGGAGCCTCCTGCTGCCCCACGGAGCCTCCTGCTGCTGCCCCACAGAGTGTTCTCCTTCTCCTGCTGCCCCACGGAGCCTCCTGCTGCCCCACGGGGCCTCCTGCTCCTCCTGCTGCCCCATGGAGCCTCCTGCTGCCCCACGGGGCCTCCTGATCCTCTGCTGCCCCACGGAGCCTCCTGCTGCTGCCCCACAGAGTGTTCTCCTTCTCCTGCTGCCCCATGGAGCCTCCTGATGCCCCACGGAGCCTCCTCCTCCTGCTGCTGCCCCACAGAGTGTTCTCCTTCTCCTGCTGCCCCACGGGGCCTCCTGATCCTCTGCTGCCCCACAGAGCCTCCTCCTGCTGCTGCTGCCCCGTGGAGCCTCGTCCCTCTGCCAGGTGACCCCGGGCAGCCCAGGTGTGCCCCCTCACAGTCAGCACTGGAGCGCTCAGCGGGGTTAGGAAGAGCCAGCCCAGCTCAGCTCCCCAGCCACAGACCCCTGCCCCAACTCTGACGGCTTTCACACAAATTTAACGGAGGGTTTTAGCACTTTAAGAGTTAGTTCACCTTTTCTGTTTTATTGACCAGGTAAGGGAGGCAGAGACCCCTTCCCTTCTGCATCCCTAGCCTGCCTGTGGCTCGGGATGGGGACATCCTGGAGCCCTGGCCTGCCCTGGTGCTGCACAAAGAGCCCACGGGGGCTTTCAGTGTGACACACCAAACCCACCTCACACAGGCAGAGAAAGAATGTCCAGGGCTCAGTTCCTGAGCAGAAGTACCAGATTTAGCCCGCTGGGATTAGAGCATGGAGTAAAAACAGGCCAATGCTGACAGCTGTGGCACAGAGATCCCCAAAGCTTACCTCACAAAGCTCCCACCAAAGCACCCCGAGTCTGGAGAGAGACCAAAAGACACACAGTCCTACTGCTCGTTCAAGGGCTGACAGCAAAATTGCAGGTTATCCTCATCACACCCCCCAGGAATCCCATGACTGGCTCTGGCATTCCTAGGGAGACACTGGTTATTTTTAACTGCAGTTTTCTGAACAGTTTATTCTCACAGCTTTGCTGGGTGTTAAAGCACTGCAGCTGGAGTAAACTGCTCAGCACTTCTGGCTGTAAATGCACAAATTACACAAATACCCACAGAGAACCTCTCAGCTGGGAGTGACCTGGGGCAGACACCTGTGCTGGGAGCAGGGCTGCTGCTCCAGGCTGGGGCTGAGCATCCCCAGGGACGGGGAGCCCACAGTCCCTCTGGGCCCTGTCCCAGCGCCTGACCACCCTCACTGTGAGAGATTTTGGTCCCTGATATCAATTTGTTGTTTGTTTTGCCCTTCACCCCTGTGAAAAGCCCTCAGCTGCCAGCCTGGCTCGCTGCAGAGGCTGAGCTCCCACATTCCAGAGCCCCCAGAAGGTCTGGGAGCAGCATTCCCACTGCTCCACACAGCCCAAGAGCACCTACTGCACTTTAGAGTCAGGGCAGCAAACAATTCTGCTCTCCAAAATCCCTCCCTAATGCCTCCTCTTACTGACAGGATGGTAGAGTTTATTCTTAATAGAAGTAAATGTTTTTTATATAAAATTCACTGAGTACATCACCAGCATTATTTATTGGTTACAGGATTTAGGGTTCCAACAGAACCTCTGTGCTCTTTAACTCCAACACACAGAGCAGCAACCAGAGCCAGTGGCTGCTAACTCACAGCAGGGTGAAAAACAGCTCCAAAAATGGATTTGTGGAGGATTTCTGAAAGAACCCAAACCTCCTGGTCCCACAGGGAGGGCTCTGTGCCCAACCCAGCACCTCTCCCTGAGCAGCAGGACCAGAGTGGCCCTGGCTTAAGCAGGGCCAAGGTGCCCTCTGGTGCCTGCTGGGCACAGAGATTCCTTGGGAAGCAGCAAGGACAGGGGGAAAAGGAAACAGAACATAAAAAAAGAGACACAAAAGCCTTAGTTTTAACACAAAAAACCCAACAGTCTTTCTGGAGAGGGAGAAAAACCCCAAACAAACTAAAATGCAATATAGTGTCCCAGCCTGGGAGAAGGAAAATTAAAAATGCCAGCCAGTATTAAACTAAAAGCTCTAAATTAAAGAAAAAACAGTGAAAATATTTTTAAAACTGAGTTGAATAGAGGGGCCAGGGAGGCATTAAATAAAAGGTTTTGTTCTCATATCCTCCCCCAGATTTTTATAAGAGCACATAAAAGTAATTTTCACCTCTGACAAGATTTTATGGCAAATTAAAGACATTTCTGCCATCTGATTACTTTTGCCAGTGAGGGAAATTCTCATTATGCTTTGGCACAACAGGTGTTGGATAGCTCCTGGAAGCAGTGAGATCCTCTCACCACAGAGCACCAGTTTGTACATAATTCACATTTTAAACCTCTCCTGCTAAAGCATCTGCTGTGTCTGATGTCCCTGCCAGCCCCTCCTGTGGCTCAGCTCCCCATGGTGACGTTCTAGAAACATCCCTGAAGCACCAGCAGATCTGTCTGAGTGTGCTGACATCCCACCTGCAGCCCAGCATTCCCTGCCCTTTATTGCAAACTGTGAATCCCAAGATAGTATTTATTTATTTTGACTTCTGTTAGATGGCTTCTGCTGCTGAGAAAAAAAGAAAAAAAAAAACACAAAAAAAAAGAAACCCAAAACAAAAAAAAAACCCACAAAAAAAAAAAAACCCCAAAAAAAAAAAAAATCCACCAAAAAGCAAACTACTTCAGCTCCAGTTTGGAGATACACGTTATGGCTTGGTACCAACAGCTGTCACTGGCCCTCAGGAGCACAGGGACCAACAGCTCCAGTGTTTAGCTGACACAAAACACAGTGATTTAGCTGCTACACCAGTGAATGCCAAGCACACACCACTGTTACTCAGATCATGACTGCCTAGAACAGGTATTTTGTTATCCATCCATGGTTCTGCTTCGGGAGCCACTCCTGGATTTTCAGTTTTAATGTGAAGTTATTAGCTTTCCACTCATGAAAGGAGATAATAAATCAGCATTCACCCCTATTTTTGGAAGATTAAATGATGTAGCCTTAACAGATAAGTGTTGTCCTGCATACTGTGTATTTTCCAAACCAGAGTTAGTGCCTAAAACGTTGATTCCAGCTATTGTGATACTCAGGGCCTTGCTTATTGTACGTAAAGACATCTCCACAGAGTTCCTCTGGCATT
This sequence comes from Passer montanus, assembly GCF_014805655.1. Taxonomy (NCBI): domain Eukaryota; kingdom Metazoa; phylum Chordata; class Aves; order Passeriformes; family Passeridae; genus Passer; species Passer montanus. The sequence goes on from NW_024358723.1 coordinate 1,314,623, forward strand.
GTTGTGCTGTGCTGTCTGACACTGTCCTTTGCTCACACTGAAATGTTCTCTTGTTTACTGTCTGGCACAATTAAAGAATGATTTTACTGTGCACAGGACACCTGGCTCTCCTTCTCACAGCACACACAGGGGCTTTTGCTCTCCTGCCTAGGGATGCTGCTCCTACTTTACAAAAGCCATTTAAGCCCCAAATCTGAAAGGTCACCTCAAGCCCCAGAAGCTGAGGAGTCACCTCCCCAAGTGCTGAGGCCTGCAGAAGTGAGGCTTGGCCTTGGCACACGCTGCAGACCTGCCCTGCAGCCCTGGGGGTCTGCTGCAGACCTGCCCTGCAGCCCTGGGGGTGAGCTGCAGCCCTGGGGGTGAGCTGCAGCCCTGGGGGTGAGCTGCAGCCCTGCCCTGCAGCCCTGGGGGTGAGCTGCAGCCCTGCCCTGCAGCCCTGGGGGTGAGCTGCAGACCTGCCCTGCAGCCCTGGGGGTGAGCTGCAGACCTGCCCTGCAGCCCTGGGGGTGAGCTGCAGACCTGCCCTGCAGCCCTGCCCTGCAGCCCTGGGGGTGAGCTGCAGACCTGCCCTGCAGCCCTGCCCTGCAGCCCTGGGGGTGAGCTGCAGACCTGCCCTGCAGCCCTGGGGGTGAGCTGCAGACCTGCCCTGCAGCCCTGGGGGTGAGCTGCAGACCTGCCCTGCAGCCCTGGGGTCACTAGAAGTTGTGTTCTCCAGGAAAGCAGCAGCACTTGAAATGCAAATCCATTTGCAGAGGAAGGAAACAGAAAGCACTGCAGCCACAGGCAAGGCTGGTGGAGCCAAACCAAGGTGCTTAAACCCCAAAACAAAGCCCTGCACTCAGAGCCCTCAGAGGCACCTGCACTGATGCAAAACTACTTGAAAGTTTCTCTTCATCATTGGGAGTTCCTCATTTAAACACCCTCAGGTCACTGGTTTGCATTCACAAGTTTGCTTTCCAGTGCTCTTCACACAGCTACACCAAAATCAATCAATTTTAACCAAATTCCCAGAATTCACAGAATGACCAGGTTGGGAGAGACCTTCAAGATCAATCCAAGCCAGCCCCAGCAGCTCAGCTAAACCCTGGCCCCCAGTGCCACATGCAGGCTTTGTTAAACACATATGTTTAAACTGTTGCCTCTGAGGCCAACAGTCTGATATATAACTCAATCCTAACTGCTTGTGCCTCTAAACAAAAAAAGAGCAGATATTTTACACTTTCCAGAGTGGTGTTTTATGTAACATCATTTGCCAACAAGTATCTTACTGGGAAGGCACAGATCACTAAGTTAGAACTGACTGACAAACAGCTCTGGGCCCCAAAAATCTCTCTTACATTTGGGCATTAAACACGGGTAAAAAAGAAAAAGATGTCATCATCATAGTAATAGAAGCAGGCCAATAAATAAATTATGAGGCCAAATAAACTAATTAGAAAAACCCCCACGAGAACTAAATACACTCACAAGTGACTTAAAGCTCTAAAGAGTATTCTTAATCAGAAAAAATGTTCCAGTCCACACACAGATTCCTCAAGGCACTCCCAACATCTTAATATTACTGATTTCAGCCAAATGCAGAAACCTCAGTTTAGGTCTGGTGTCAATTTTGCAGGCTGCTGAAAGAGGGTGAGGAAAATTCAATTCCAGGTTTTCCACCTGAGCTTTTCAAGCTACTGCAAGGTAAAAGGTGTCACTGGTGCAAAATGAAACTGCAGCTGCTGGAGTTTAACCCATGGTGCTTAATTTAGCCTATAACCAAAGTTAATTACATTAAAAAAAAAAAACATTGACTTTATAAACACTGCAAGTCTAGACAGAGATGATAAAACATTTCCTCTCACTGGCCACTGACCAAAAAGGAGATTCAGTCACTCACCTTGATGTAGGTGTTCTGAATTTCTACCAGCTCTTCCCCAAGTGGAACTACAATTTTTTCCACTTGTCTCTCGTGAGAATAAGGCTGAATTTCTGGAGAATCCTCAGCACACACCTCTATCTGAGCAATCAGCAAGTTGGAGATAACTTGTTGCACAGCCTGGAAAAGCCACAAAAACAAAGTAACTACGTGCACATTTTAGCAGGGGTAACATAAAATTGTAAGAAAAAGGCACCCACTAGGAAGGTCAGGAAATGGAATTGCAGACTGGCTGGGGTTGGAAAGGACCTTAAATCCCATCTCTGCCATGGCAGGGACACCTCCCACTGTCCCAGCCCCAGTGCCCAGCCTGGCCTTGGGCACTGCCAGGGATCCAGGGGCAGCCACAGCTGCTCTGGGCACCTGTGCCAGGGCCTGCCCACCCTCACAAATCAATAACTGATGGTTTATAGCACGAGAAACACCAAACCTCATCAAGTAATGGATTTTGAATTGATTCAGTCTTGATGTGGGATGCCTCAGGAGCCTGCAGAGGCTCCAGGCAAAAGGCCAGAGCTCCCACTCACCCCAGATATTGAAACCCCACAAGCAGCTTTGGCTCACCTTGGTGTCACTGCCTGGGGTGGCACTCAGGGCCAGCACCCGGAACTGACTTGTGTATTTGCTCAGCTCCCTCACAACCTAAGGACAGGAAAGCTTCATTAATGCCCTTAAAGGAGATTATTTCCTTGTACAAACCACATCAATGAAAATACCCACTAAGTAGGAAAGGCTTAACAAAACACTCCAAAAAGACTGAATCCCAGAAAGGTTTGGGTGGGAAGGGACCTCAAACCCCACCCAGTGCCACCCCTGCCATGGCAGGGACACCTCCCACTGTCCCAGGCTGCTCCAGCCCCAGTGTCCAGCCTGGCCTTGGGCACTGCCAGGGATCCAGGGGAATCCTGGAAATGTACCAAGAACAACCTGGAAAAATTATGAAATGATTTCTCACTTGATTTAACAAAAGTGTTGACAGCCCACTAACTTGGGTGAGCTGCCAAAAAGTGATTTGGAAGAAAAACTCCAAAAATTGCAATTCACAGATGATTAATCCTATGTAATCTGAACTCCACAAATATCCAGTAAATTTCCCCAGTGTATCAAAGTAACTTTTAGATCACCTATTGTTCTCAGGAGATTAACCCATGATAATGCAACAAACCCTTGGCTAACCAAGAGAAAACCCAAATTTAAAAGGAAATCTTGAACTGACTTATCTCTGCTAAAGAACCTTATAAAAACACTAACATTGCCCAGCCAAAACTATTTTTAAACCAAAATTACAATTTAATGGAGGCACTGAAAACACACCTTACAGGTATTCCTAACAAACAAGGCAACAACAGCTCAGAGGAATGTTGGATTTCTTTCAAAGTTAAGGACCTCAAGGACAATCTCCCCACAGCAATGACAGTGATGCTTTATTCTTGTCTATGCTGAGACCCCTTGTGTGAGGACACAAGGCTTGATTCCATTTTCATCAGAAGGCTGATTTATGGTGTTATATATTATACTAAAATACTGCATAAAACTATACTAAAAGAACAGAGAGAAGAATCAGAAGGCTACCAAGACAATAGAATAGGAATTAATAACAAAATGCTGTGACTGCTCACAGCCTTGGCCCAGGTGGCTGTAATTGGTCACCAACTGAAAACAATCTACACAGATTAATAAAAGAGCCACTTGTTACATTCCACAGCAGCAGATAGTTATTGTTTACATTTCTTTCCTGAGGCTCTCAGCTCCTCAGGACAGGAAAAATCCTAGCAAAAGATTTTTCATAGAATATCATGGCTACACTTTATGGAGATGCTGGAAGCAGTTTTGGGGAAGGTTTTTGTAACTGGGAGAGAAGAGCAGGGTGGCTCCAGCCCTACCTGGCAGTAGGCATGATTGCCAAGGGCTTTGTGGGCTTCATCAATAACCAGACATTTGATCTCCACAGCAGGACAGGTCCCACGAGAGAGGTCATTGACCATGATCTGAGGAGTGAGGAAAAAGACTCTCTTGGTGTTCCACAGCTCCCGCCGGCCCAGAGCCTGGGTTCCTCCTGGAAATGAAAGAAACAACATCAGGGAACTCAGAGCAGGGTATGGCCCATGATCTGACAGTGCCAGGCCTGGCAGGCACATAAAATCATGGAATGGTTTGGGCTGGAATGGGACCTTAGCTGGCAGGCACATAAAACCATGGAATGGTTTGGGCTGGAATGGGACCTTAAATCCCACCCAGTGCCACCCCTGGATGAGCAGGGACCCCTCCCACTGTCCCAGGGTGTCCCAGTGTCCAGCCTGGCCTTGGGCACTGCCAGGGATCCAGGGGCAGCCACAGCTGCTCTGGGAATTCTGTGCCACCCTCACTGGACACAAAATATTCACAGAACATTCCCAGAATGACCAGGTTGGGAGAGACAAACTTATTTCCTAACAGCCAATCTATATTCCCCTTGGCACAATACAATGACTAGGAAGAGGTTTTTTTGCATTAAAAAATTAAATCCAGAACCATGGAAATCAAGGCTGGGAAGCTCAAGATGCCACTGCCCTAAACATCATTTAAAACACCTCTGGGGAAGGTCTGGGCCTAAAAACAGATTCTGGGTTCAGTGATCACGGCTGTGACTGCAGCGAGGAATGCACTGCAGGGCAGGGGGGCTGCAAAAACTTCATAAAGAGGTGAATGGAAAGTGACGTGAAAGCGAGGAGGAAAGTGACACGGAAAGTGACATGGAAAGTGACACGGGGAGGAGAACGAGGGGCGGGAACAGCTCTAGAGTGAGTTATAAGAGCCACTGGTTTTGACTTAAGCCTCGCACAGAGCGCTCTGTGTGTGCACGCAGTGACCCACGGGGCTGCACCGCAGCGCTGCACCCTTCACACAGGGGTTTTTAACCACGCCCAAACCATCGGTCAGCGCTTCGAGCACCTCTCGAGTTTTGTTTTTCCCCTGCACCGCGGCTTTCCACGCCTGCCAGCGCACGGGCGGCCGTACCTGTCATCTCCGCCATGTCCCGGGCCGGGATGCCCATGACGCGGCCGCACGCCTCCATCTGCTGAGCCACCAGCGGCTTGGTGGGGGCGAGGAACAGCACCTTGCCCGAGGGGAACCAGCGGTAGAAGTTGTACATGACCACGGCGGCCACGAAAGTCTTGCCCAGCCCGGTGGGCAGGCACACGAGCGTGTTGGCCAGCAGCGCGGCGCCGGCCATGCGCTCCTGGTACGGCCGCACGGGCAGGTTGGTGGGGTAGATCCAGATGGAGCCCGCCGCCCGGCTGAAGCCCTGCGGCGGCCCGGGGTCGGCCGCGGCCGCGGCTGCCAGCAGCAGCTCGTCATCGCTGTCGCTGCCCGCGTCCCTGCGCTCCGCTCCGCCCGCCCGCCAGGCCTGCGGCAGGGTGCGCTGCCGGCCGCCGCTCATCCTGCCCCGCGCGCCGCCATCTTAGCCCGGCCTCGCCGCTTGAAAGCGCCGCCGAGAGCCTCGGGAGCCGCCTCCCGGCCCTGCCTCCCTCTCTGCCTCCTCCCCGGCCCTCCCCTCGCCCTGAGGCGCGGCCGAGCCCGCGGCGGATCCCGCTGCTGCCGCCGCCGCTCGCTCAGGGCGCGCCCCGAGGCGGCGCCATTTTGTCCCTCCCTCAGCGTCCCTCCCCGAATTCCCGCTGGGAGCTCGGCCGGGCCGAAGGGGACGGTCGGGAAGCCGCCCCCGGAGCCTCCCCTTCTCCCCCAGCCTTCTCCCGGCCCGCCCCTCTGCCGGCCCGCCCGGCGGCTCCCAGCCCGCCTCTCCGGAGGAGGAGCGGGAGGCGGGCGGGAAGATGGCGGCGGCCGCGGGCCCGGCGCAGCCCTGGAGCGCCGAGGAGCTGCGGAGCGAGGCGCTGGCCAAGAAGGAGATCATCAAATTCCTGCAGGAGCACGCGGCGCAGGCGGTAATGGCGCGGGACGCCCGGCCCTTTGCGGCCGCGCGGGGGAGGCTCGGGTTCGGGTTTGGTGTTTTACTCCCGCCGAACGCGTCCCGCAGTTCCTGGCGGAGCACAAGCTGCTGGGGCAGGTGAAGAACGTGGCCAAGACGGCGAACAAGGAGCAGCTGATCGCGGCCTACACGCAGCTCTTCAGCACGCAGGTGAGGGCGCGGGGCGCGGCGGGGCTCGGGCGGGCCGTGCCGTGCCCGCGGCCCCTCACCCTGCCCCTCGCAGCGCTTCAAGGGCACGGACGGCGCCGAGAAGGCGGCGGAGAAGGCGAAGCCGGCCAAGGCGGAGGAGGCCAAGGGGAAGGCGGTGAAGGCCGAGGAGGCTGTGGAGGAGGTGAGTGTAATGCCCTCGGCTCGCGTTTTTTCGCCTGGAAAGACAGATTATCCGGGTGACTTGTCCCCGGGTGAGGGTTAGGAGGGGGGGATCAGGGAAAGGTTCGTTCCCAGAGGGTGCTGGCACAGCCCCGAGGCTGCCAGAGCTCCAGGAGCTGCCAGGGATGCCCAGGGTGGGATTGTTGGGCGTCTGGGCAGGGACAGGATGGTCCTTGTGGGTCCCTTCCAGCTCAGGAGATTGTGTGATCCCGAGTCTTCAAAAACCTGGTTACAATGAATGAGAAATCTGGTGTTCATACCCCACCTTAACCTTAAGCTGCATTTTCCCCAAATGTTGCAGGCCTGCAGTAACATGAACAAAATCATTCACTAACCGTGTCCTCTTTGATGCCTTAAACTCACTGGTTGTTCAGCCTTGGATATCTGGGACTCTTTAACTCACCAGTCTAACTCTGTTTTTATAACCTTAGGGGCCACCAAAGTACACCAAATCCATTTTAAAGAAGGGCGACAAAACCAACTTCCCAAAGAAGGGAGACACTGTCCACTGCTGGTACACAGGAAAGCTGCAGGATGGCACAGTCTTCGATACCAATATTCAGTCAAGTAAGGTTATGGGAATACAGATGTGCAGATAAACCCCTGGGGCTGGTTGCAAATGCTCCTAGAGGGAATTGCCTGGGCTCCCCAGCAGATGAGGGCAGGGGTTTGCCCTGGAAGGCGTGTCTGGGAGCATTCCTGACAAACAGCTTTATCATGGTGGTGCTGAGCTGCCCTGCAGCTCCCGGACCCTGATTTTCCATGAGCTTGCAAGGGCAGTATTTTAGGACTGGCTGGTGTCAAGTGACAGGCTGCATCCTGCCAGCGCTGGCTTCTGGCATTCCAGGCCCGGGAATGTGGAATGCAGGGAGTCAGAATGCAGGGGAGGTGGTGCCTAGGGAGCTCCAGCACCAGCAGCGTCCTGGATTTCTCTAAATAAACACATCTTGGGGCCATTCTGTGGTAAATCTTTACGTATGGAGGCACTGGAATGAGAGGGATTGTGCAGTATTCCTGCTGGAGTTTTTGTGACAGATCAGAGGGTTTGGGGCTATGGAATCCTGCAGTACTGGAAAGGCTTTCCCAGCAGTGATGTCCCACCCTCAGGAACAGTATTCCAGAGTCACTGGAATACTGTCTGTAATTCCTTATTCTTGTATGTCCCCTGTTGATTTTCTTGGCTCCTTAATGTGTCCATGGCTTGTGCAGTCAACTTGAGTAATTCAGGAATGAGCTTTTGAGGTTTTACAGGTGCTTTGGTGCAGCTTGAACATTTAATGATGCACAGTGTTAATATTTCCCTTGCAAATCAGGTATTGGGCTAAAAATAGTATCAGAAGAACAGCTATTTATATAAAGCATGATTGCAGTGGCAGTTTTCTACAGAGATGTGGAGTGTGCTGGTGTCATGTTGAGGCAAATGAACATAAAACTCTTTTCCAGGTTCAAAGAAGAAGAAAGCAGCCAAGCCACTGAGTTTCAAAGTTGGTGTAGGAAAAGTGATCCGAGGTGTAAGTAAAGCACTCAGGGCTCCCTCGAGTCCCCAGGCAGTTCTGTTCTGGGGTTTGTCACTGGGGTGGGGTGCAGTTTTTGGATTCTGTTTCTCCTGGGGGGCAAATTGCAAGGGGAGGATGGAAGATTCATCCTCAGTCATTCCCTTGTCAGGCAGAGCTGGAGCACAGGCTCTGTTCCCTGGGATCAGCCCTGTCAGTGTCTCTCAGCAGCTGAGACTGATGGCATCCCAGGGCTCCAGCCATCCCCGTGTGCATTCCCTGGCCTTTACTCTGTGCCAGCCCTGAGCACCCTTTCCATGGGCAAATTCCTGCTGTGCCCACCCTGAGCTGCCCTGGCCCAGCCTGAGGCCGTTCCCTCTGCTCCTGTCCCTGTTCCCTGGGAGTGCCCTCCTGGCAGGAGCTGTGCAGAGCCACAAGGGCCCCCTGAGCCTCCTGTGCTCCAGGCTGGGCAGGAGAAATCCTGCTGTGGGATGGGGCTGGAGCTGGGAAGGGGCTGTGTCCGTGGGCAGGGGCAGCACTGCAGGAGCAGCAGTGGCCCAGGTTTATCCTGTGTTTGTCCCGGGTTTGTGGGTGCCAGAGCCTTCCCTCAGTGGGGACAGCACCAATCCCTGGGCACTCCCTGGGAAGGGAGCACTGAAGCTGGGAATGCTGGTGGGATGTGTGTTCCCATTGCTGGGTGTTATCCCAGCATGGATGTGCTCTGTGGGGTGCTGCACGGGGCTGTGGGCATTCCTGGGGCTGCAGTGGCCGCTGTCCCAGCACTGTGGCTGTGCTGTGTCGTTGCAGTGGGATGAGCTATCCCAGCACAGATGGGCTCCGTGGGGTGGTGTGGGAGCAGGGAGCACCCCCTGGAGTGCTGCACAGGGCTGTGGGCACTCCTGGGAGCCCCGGGAGAAGCTGGGAGCTGCAGTGGCTGTGCTGTGTCGTTGCAGTGGGATGAGGCCCTGCTGACCATGAGCAAAGGAGAGAAGGCCCAGCTGGAGATCGAGCCCGAGTGGGCCTATGGCAAGAAGGGCCAGCCCGATGCCAAGTATCCTTCCAGGACCTGGGACTCCTCAGGGAGCCTGGCACTGCTGGGGGCAAGGAGGGCTTTATGGACAGGGATACAGGAGGGGGGATCCCTTGTTACTCACAGCAGGCTCAGGACATTCCCGCTCAGGGAGTTCAGGGCACTTCCTGGGGGTGCAATTGCCCTTTTCTTTTGGAGAACAATCCACATGGGGGAACCTGCTGCTGTTTTCCACCTGCATTTTTATTCCAGCTGCTTCCAACTGCTTCTGCCTGATGGGGATCCTAACCAGCGTAGGGAAACGGGCAGGGACAGAGTTACACTTGGTTTGGGACACAGCTGAAGTAGGGGGTGCAGGAGTGATCCCACAGTGTTTCATGCAGCCCTGTTTCTTTTTCCCAACCCTTCTGGAGGAGGGGAAGGGATTGTTCTGTGCTGGAATCCTGTGATCTGAAGGGCTGCCTGGACACTTCTCCCTGTGACAGTGGGACAGTGTAACCTCCCCAGCCACTGCCCCACAGCTGCAGACAGGGCTGGGGCAGCTCAGGGCAGAGAGGAGCAGGGTGTGCTAAGGAAGCTGTGTCCATGGGGCTGTCCCTGTCTCCTGCTGGGCAGCAGCTGTGGCTGGATCCGGGGTGTCCAGCGGGTCAGGGCCATCCCAGGGACATGGGACAGGCTGGGGAGCAGCTGGGCACTCCCTGCCCAGGGAGGGCCACTGCAGGGGCTGTTTCCTTTCTGTTTCCTTAACGTTTGCCAACAGGATCCCACCAAATGCAAAACTCTTCTTTGAAGTGGAGCTGGTGGATATTGAATGAAGAATTCCCTGTGCTGCTGGGAATCCATTCTGCCAGAGCTTCCTGCTGGCGTTGCTGTAATCCCGGCTCCGGTTACAGCGGTGCCTTTGTGGAGATGAGTGCTGAGTGTTGTCCCTGCCCCGCTGCTGTAGTGACAGCCCCACCACTAAAGCAGAGTTTGTACCTGCCAGTGCCTCCCTTCTTTGTGTCTGTGCTCCCCCTGCTCCTCTGCCGGGCACTGCAGAGCCCCCAGAGCACCAGGGCCCACACCCAGCCAGGGCTCCTTCCCCCTCTGGAGCCCAATCCCACAGCATTCCCACTCCACAGTCCCATGGCCCCACACCCAGCCAGGGCTCCTTCCCCCTCTGGAGCCCAATCCCACAGCATTCCCACTCCACAGTCCCATGGCCCCACACCCAGCCAGGGCTCCTTCTCTCCTGTGGAGCTGAGTCCCACAGCATTGCTGTTCCACAACCCTACAGCATTCCCATCCCGTAGTCCCATTCCCACTCCACAATCCCACAGCACTGCTGTTCCACAAGCCCACGGCATTCCCACCCCACAGTCCCACAGCACTCTCGTTCCACAGTCCCATGGCCCCACACCCAGCCAGGGCTCCTTCCCCCTCTGGAGCCCAATCCCACAGCATTCCCACTCCACAGTCCCATGGCCCCACAACCAGCCAGGGCTCCTTCCCTCCTGTGGAGCCCAGTCCCACAGCATTCCCACTCCATTTATTTGACAGCAGCTCTGCTGGCAGAGATCCGGGTGTTCCACAGGTGATCCTAAGTGTTCCTGTGCCACAGCCCCTCCTGTGAACACCACCAGAGCTCAACTCAGGCATTCTCTTCTCCCTCCCGGCTCGAATGAGGCAGTCCAAGAAAGCTCAGAGCACTACGGAATTCCTCGCTTTTATTACAAAAATGGGAATGATCACTTTGATCAAAATGAAAAAAGTTTTGCTCACACCGTGTACATGAAAAACTCTAAATACAAAACTCATCCCAAACACAGTTTGTGCTTTTAAAAAAGAATGAAGGTGGTTTAATCCCTGCCCCCTCCCATCCACAGAACCCGTGTGGCAGCTCTGCCAAGGCCCCCAGTCCCAACGCAGCCCGGGTCTGGAACAGCTCCCTGGCACTTGGCTGGGAGGGGCCGAGCCTTGGCTCCAGCCCTGCGCCAGGGCCCGGCAGCAGAGCAGCTCTGGGGCAGAGCCACCCCCAACCCCACAGCTGCACCCCCTCAATGATGGAATCATGAGACCAGCGAGAATTCTTCTGATACTCCATAAATTAGTGCAGGGAATTAAAAAAATCATTTATGGTGAATGAGAATTGTACAGAGACCATTTATCAGTTACCAGCACACGAATCTTGCTTCACACATACCCTGTGAGCAGCGGCTCGGTTCACATGCAGAGGACCAAAAGCAGGTGGCACAACAGTTCCTTCACAGCCCAAAATTAGAAAAATATAATTTTTTTTTATTCCATCTTTGTTGAAACTGCAGCACAGTGAACTCCACTCCCTCCGGGGATCAGGTTGTGTGGTAATACTGTCCGTAATTCCAGGCGTTCTGGTAGTTGTACTGGAACCAAACACAGCAGCATCAGCCACCCTGTCCCTGCTGGGAGGGCCTGGGGCAGCCCGGCCCACGCAGCTCCCCCAGCCCCACTGTGCCAGCACAGCAGCCCTGGGAGTGCAGGACAGCAGTGCCAGTCCCTCTGGAACAGCCTGGGAAAGCAGGCAGGGATGGGGGTACCACAGGGTGCTGCCACAGGACACATCCTCATCACAACAGAATCAGAATGTCCCGAGCTGGGAGGGACCCACAGGGATCACCCAGTGCAGCTCCTGTCCCTGCCCAGACCCCAAAATCCCACCCTGGGACCCACAGGGATCACCCAGTGCAGCCCCGTGCCTGCACAGACCCCCAGCAATCCCACCCTGGGCATCCCTGTGCTCCTGGCAGCCTCAGGCCTGTGCCCATCTCCCATTCCCTGGGGAGCTGTTCCAGTGCTGATTCCACCCTCTGGGGGAAGAACCTTTCCCTGATCTCCAGCCTGAGCCTCCCTGGCCCAGCTTCAAGGCTGCCATTCCTGCAGTGCTGTGTGTGAAACTCAGGGCATTTCTCCTGGCCTGGCACCGCACAGTCTGTGCTGGAGGAGACTGCTCCCTCTGCCTGACTTTGGAAAGAATTCCCGACCTGGCTGCAGACAATCCCCAAACAGGGCTACCCAGGGCTTGTGCCCCAGCTGTACCACTGCTCCCAGCTCTGGGGGCTCTGCACAGTCTGAACAACACTTTTCATAAAACCACTTCAAAACTTCCATGGATGTGGCAATAGGGACATGGGTCAGTGGGGGCCTTGTCAGTGCTGGACTGGATGGTTTTAGAGGGCTTTTCCAACCTCAGCAATTCTATTCCAAGTTAAAATGCCCTGGAGGAAGAACCCCAGAGGACAAGCTGAGTTTGCTCATGCTGTGCACTGGCAGAACTCATTCCAAGGCACTACAGGAATTACTGCCTGGAGACAGCCACTATCCAGGCACAAAGGAAAGGGGCACCCCACAGCCCTGCTGTCCTGCCCCTGTCCCCTCCCTGTGTGACAGGACAGCCACCAAACTGCTCCTGGCTCCACGCAGGGAGCAGGCCCAGGAGGTGGCAGCAGCCCAAGGAGCTGAGTTTTGTTTCCCAGGAGCCGGAGGTGTGCAGGCAGCCCCGTACCTGGTACCAGGCGTTGTAGTTGTAGGCAGCCTGGTTGACCTGCATGTCCCCGTCCATGAGCTGCGCCGACGCCAGCCCCGCCTCCTCCGTCAGCAGCTTCTTCTCGTCCGGCTCCTCCGAGCTGCAAGGGAACACAGCCTTGTTCTGGCAGCCCACAGCAGTGCTGGGCAGCTCCAGCTCTGCTCAGCTGGCTGCCCTGGCCCAGCAGGGAATTGGGAATTGGGGTCAGGGAAGGACAGTTTGGGTTGTGCTGCAGAACAGGCTGCGTTTAAAGCTGGTGCCCAAACTGAGACAGCAAAGGCATGTTCCTGTTCAGAGACTGAGTTACTTCACCAGCACTGTTTGGCTCAACTCAACAACTCAACTCAATAACTCAAAAACTTATTTTCCAAAATTGTTTCCATCCCTGGAAGTGTCCAAGGCCAGCATGGATAGAGCTCTGAGCAGCCTATGGAAGGTGTTCCTGTCCATGCCAGGTTTTAGAGCTTTAAGGTCCCTTCCAATGCGAACAATTCTGTGAATATTTAAGGCAGCACAGCTCTATTCAGTACACACTTCAAAGGACTAAAACGAAGTGATTCTATTCCCATATCAGTGGGTTCAAAGCTGACAAACACCTACACTGATGGACCAAGGAACCCCCCAGAGTGAGGCTTTGCCCTGCCCTGCCCAGGGCAGCCGGGCTCAGTCCGTACCCGTTCTCCGCACGCCGCTTCAGCGTCTCCTGCTCCTTCAGCAGCGCCTGGTGCTCGTCGTAGGCATCCAGGAGCCTGGGGACAGCACAGCCAGTCAGGCCTTGCCAGTATCTGAAACACCTGAGCAAAGCCTACTGGGAACTGTAACAACACAGCAAACTGCAGTGTAATGCATTCTAATGAGTGACCACCGATGAACAAGGGAAAGCCAACTCGGCTCTGTTCACAACAGCTCCAGTTCGCAGCCTGCTCAACTTCCCTCACACTTTGTGCAGTTTTTATCAAGCTCCTTTATAAAGAAGTGATTTGTGATTCAGCTGCTCCTTCAGAGCCTGCTGGTGATGCCACCCACAGCAGCATAGAGATGTGGGGGTCATAATTTAAACACTGGAAATTATTCCAATCCCAAAGCAGCCTTTGCCCATCAGCAGGGAAGAACAAGAGTGGTTAATGCAGCACAGGAGAGTCCTGGCTAAAATTCTCTAAATACTGAAATACTCCCTCATCTGCAGCATCTCACAAAACCTGCAGCTTCTGACAGTGTGCTCTGGGAGAAAAGAGCTCCTTGTACTCATTCTGTGCTTTAGGATTATTTGGGAACTGCAAAATGTGTTGTGTTTGATCTGTCTCAGTTCCCAAATTGCACTGACTGGCTGCCATGCAGAGGCAGCAGAATTTAAGGACAGCTATTGTTAAAAACATACAAAGCAGAAAAACTGACTTGTCATCAATCCTTCTGGGTTATTTAGCTGCAAAATGTAAATAAAAACAATTAAGAGGAAAAATATATTGTAGCTTCGAATTTTAAACTTGCATTTCTGGTGTATCCCCCCACAGAAGTGCACAGTTGTTGATAGTGCTGAACACTGAAAAATCTGACCAGTGCAGGTTTGGAAACAAGCAGCAGCTTGCAGGGAACAGAGTCTCAAAAGACAGCTGTGTCACAGACCTGTCCCATTCCTCCCAGGGCTGAGCAAGGGGAGACCAACCACAGCAAAACTGGCAGGCAGCAGAGCTCTGCTCAGTGAGGTGCTGGGCACTTCAGATAAAAGAGGCACTTATCTGAAAAGAATTCCTGTATAAAAATCTATTCCTGTTTACAAATCTATTCCTGTTTAACACCAGGAGGCTGGTTTAGAAAAGCAGCTGTTCCTTACAAAGAGCTGATGGCACAAAGGAAACAATTTTACAGAAGCCACTGACCCACCCTTTTCCCAGTACTCTCCCAGTGACACAAGGACATCTTACTTGTTCACATCAGACCCAAAATCTTCCAGGAATTCCACTTTTCTCTGTGAGAAGGTGATCCTCATTTTGATGGACAAGGCCCCATGGATGGCCTTGTCAAAGCAGCTCAGGATGTTCTCCTCGTTCTGCTTGAGGTCACCACTGTACTCCATCTCCAGCAGGTTCAGGTACAGTTTGGTGTTTTCCTGTGCAAAACAGGCATTAGGAGGTGCACATCTGACCCTCACAGCAGGCATTTAACTCTGTTACACACCACAGTCCACCCCATGAACACACACAATGACAGGCAATAAAGAAAATCCTCCCCCTGGGCTGGTTTGTTGCACAAACAGACCAGAAGTGACCAACACCACAAACCCAGGTGCAGCACTTTGCTGGCAGCATCTGAGTGCCAGATATTCCTGTGCTGACACCAAACCACCAAACACTGCCCCACCAATAACACTGAACATGCTGAGAACGTTTAAGATTCTAAAAATTAAAATAAAGGTGCAAAGCACCTTTCTCTGATGGGAAAAGGGTGCAAAGTTCCAGATTCCCAAGCTGGGGCTGTGGCAACATCAGTTTAGAGGGACTGTTGTCTCCATGCAGTAATGAGACATTACATCCAGTTACAACAACTGTCATCACTGTTGCCACATTTTACAAAATGCTTCAGAAAGAGAAAGACACCAGGGTGGTTTGAGTTTTGGGTAAGACAGCCGAGAGGGAACACATACTTTGTCCAGTTCTATGGCTTCTGACAGCACTTTTCTTGCCTTTGGCAGGTTTTTCTGCACTTTGAAGAGGTGCCTGGCGAGTTTGATGGCATAGAAGGAGGCCTCACTGATGGACTTGGCATTCCTGACAGCATCTTCCAGCAGGTGCTCTGCCTCCTCCATGTTGCCGTGCCGGCGCTCCAGGCTCACCCTGCGCAGGCGAACCATGGCCAGCCCCAGGATGCACTCCTCAAACGTCTTCAGGATCCTTCTGGCTTCATCAATGTTGCCTGCAAGAGCAGGGAGATGCTTTAGGACAGGGCAGGTCCCAGAGCTCCCCCAGCAGAGCCCCCCGAGGGGCAGGGCTGCCCTTACCCTGCTGCTCCTCGAAGGCTGCCCACAGCATGTGCACCATGGGCTTCTTGGGCAGGTGGATGGTGCAGGCCCTGCTGTACACGTGCCTCACGCCCTCGATGCTGTGGTTCTCCATGTATTTGGCATACTAGGGTTGGAAACAGAGCAGAGACCAGCCAGGTTAAAGCTTGTATTTGCCTCCAAGAACATGCCAGAACGATAAAATTCTTTTGTTTAAACCCATTCAGCACCTTTATGGAACCACTAGACTAGTTTCTGTAAGGAAGGACGTAGAGAGGCAACGCAGTTGGCAAATGCAGCAGTCAAATCTGGTTGCAAGCAGACCATCTCCTAATGCAACAGATATAGTTATAGATGAACAACGTTCCACAGGGTACAAGGGTTAGTCACCAGGTCAAGGTGTGCACCAGCAGAGCCGTGAGCTGCCTCCCTTACCTTGATCCAGAAGTCCTCATAGAGGGCACATGAAATGACACATCTCTCAAAGAGGACCACGACTCGCTCGTGAGTGCCATTCTCTATCTCAAACTCTAAGTACTCTTTCCAGTTTTTCAGCTGAATTTTCTCCAGAGGTTTTACATGAAAGTAAGGCCTCTTGATCTGCAAGAGTCACAGGATGCAACTGGTGATTACAAACACACCACCAAGGGGGGTCAAAAAATCAACAGCCACACAACCAACACTCAATGCCTGCCATTTCAGTGACCAGGGCTCCAGGGACACCTCCTCATCTACTCAACCAGGTTATCCAGATATGGATCAAGGGATTTACTGCAGTGACAGTCCAGGCTAGAAACCTCCTTTCCTAGAGAGCTTTTGGACTGTAAGTGTCTAGAGATGCTGGGGAGGACCCAAGGCAGCCCAGTGTCAGTGGCATTATGGACACACTGGACATTGCCCACACCCATCCACACAAGTGAAGTGCTCACTAGGGACACCCAGCCCACAAATTCAACTCAGAATTTGGTTCAGAATTATGCCAAGGAAAGACAGAGCACTGAACTGGCCTTGCTATCAAATATTTACATCAATCTGGTTATAGCAAGACCACAAATTTAGCACCATTGTGTTGTTATTGGTGGCTGCAAGAGGGGCTGGGTGGGACAGAGCTCAGCGCAGAAAATTAAACATTGCTCTGTTAAATTGAAATTGCTTTGTCTGGTATCCTGCCAGAGATCCTTTACTTTTGCTCATCATCTTTATTGCATTTGATTATCTCTCTCCTATGCTGCAATTTCCTCTCAGATCCAAACCCATACAAATGGATGAAGAACTTACAGTAATTAAGGACAATCCAATTGTTCAAAGCCACCTGAAATTTAAAGCCAATCCCTCCCTTCAGGCTCCTCACTGATGTCTAGTGTGGAACCCAACACTCTGTGGCCATTTTGCCCAGCTCACAGTCCCATTCCTGCTGGAAACAGCTCTAAGGAATCCCCAGGCCTGGGTGGGATCTGTGCCCACCTCACTGTCCTTTATGGACAGGCTGAACTCTGCACGTGCAGCTCCTCCCAGCCCCTCGGCGCTGCAGAGCAGGCACTGGTGGCAACAAGAGCACACTGGCCAGCAGCAAGGGGACACTCAGCTTCCCACACCTTCCTGCCCAATGCCCACAGTTCAGTGTTCTCCCAAGTCCCGGAAATTGGCAGCTTAAGGCTTCCCAAGGCAGGAATCTGGGGCACTGCTCTGCTCCCTCTGCTCACTGGTACAGAGCTCACTGACAGTGGCTCCCCACTCTGCTCGTGAGCTCCTGGGCTGTCCAGGCACCTGGCCAGTCCCACCCAGTGCAGTCCATCACCAGTTCTGACAGCACCCAACCCAGTAAAGAGCCTCTCAAAATCTGTCCCAGCTGGGTAACACAGTGGACTCTTTGGAATAAGAATTGAATTTTTTTTTTTTAATTTAAAATTTTAAAAAAAGGACCATGTTTACTAGGAAGAAAAATATAAAGACTGAGAATGAAAACCTCCCACTGTTTTTTCAAATGGAATCCAACCTAACTCTACAGCAAAGCTGTATATTTGCATTGATCAATTAATACATTATACATAGGAGGTCCAAAACAAGAGCTACCTGATTGTGTAATGTTACAATACAAAACCACAGGAATTTCATTCTCCTCTGAGACCAGGCTTACCTTTCAAAGGGAGTCCCCTCCATCCCCTCATGCCTTTGCACCACCCCAGGGCATGAGCAGCACTAACTCCCAGGACTCACTGGCTTAGCAAACATTACAGCACCTTGCCTCTCTCCAAGCACTGCTCTGAAATCTTTACATCGCCAGGTGCCTCTTCACAAGAAAAACGGCAGAGAAGTGAAACTGTTCCAACTTTGAGTCTCTGTTCAATCCCCTCCCACAGTTTAAAGCTGTTTCACAGAATTCCCAGCTCCCAGTCCTGCTGCCAGACCACTGCTGGTGCTGTCTCACACAAGCCCCACCCCACTTACCGCTTCCTCAAACGTCCACCTCTTACTGACTTCGTGCTCGTTGTGGTTAAATATCTCCTGATGGATCTCAATGATTCTGTGCCTCATGTTCTCTATCTCAGTGATTAGCTAGAACAGAATGTTAGAAAATGTAACGCAAGCAGACATGGTATCACCTCCGTAACTGCCTCCTGTGCTAGTGACGTGCATGGGTTCTCCCTGAGCAGCCAGGGAAGGGCTGGGACTGCCTGATGGAGCCCTGAGCTTTAGAACACACAGCTGAACTGGTTTTGATCCTATGCTAAAGCTGATCCAAGATTAAGGATGGATTTGGATCCAAGTCAGCCCTGGTTTCAGCGTGTCTGTGTTTTCACCATCAGCAATTCCTTTGGACAGCTCCAGGCTTTCCTAGGCTTGCAACAGTCTGAACCTGCCCAGGCCACTGCTGATGAGGAGCATTCTTAGACCACAGATCCCAACCTGCTGACCTGGAATAATTATATTTGTTCCTAAGGTTTTGTATGCTGCTTCTTTCATTTTCTAATTCATTTCTTTAACACCTCTGCCAGCACTGGAAGGGGCTGTCCTGTTAGCACACGAGCCACAGGGCAGTGATGTGCAGGAGCTCTCTGGGCACAGCTCAAGTGGCTACAGTGGAACCCCTGACCCAGAGAAGGACAGGGTGCCAGTGCCCACCCCGTGCAGGTGCCTTGGTGGGGTCAGTGATGTCCTTGGTGCCAAAGGGCACTGCTGTGCAGCTCTCTGGGCACAGCGCAGCCCCAGCAGGCTGAGCTGGCTGCAGTGGAAGCCCTGCCCAGCCCCAGGGAAGGGCAGAGGAGCATGCAGGTACCTTGGCGGGGTCGGTGATGTCCTCGGTGCCGCAGGGCAGCTCGTCCCCGTCCTCGCCGCTGTGGCCGCTGGCGGCCGCCAGCTCCCGGCGCAGCTGCACAAACTGCTCCGTGGTCAGGAAGTCTCGGGGCAGGTTGTTCTGGATGTGCTCTTTAAACCTAACAACAGCCACAAAGAGGCACTGCAAAGGGGCTGTTTCACGCTGCGCTGCTGCCCAACAGGGCACAACTGCAAATCCCAGGGGGTTCTGCTTTGCTTCACGGCCCCTGAGTGACACTGAATGCTGCCAGCTCACACCAGAACTGCCAGCACCCCACACCCTCACATGTGCCATGTGCCAAAGGGACAGAACCCTTGCCATGGAAAAGAGATGGCAAAGGACAAAATCAGTTATAAAGGAAATACTTTATTTCTCACACCAAGAGATTTGAGGAAGACTGTGCAATTTAACTGAGGTTGCTGCTCAAGTCTCCCTACCAGTGCAGAATTCCACAATCTAAAACTTAACCAGGATTCCTCTTCAGTCAGTTAAATTGGTGCTTCACCACGCACAGGCACTGCACAAGTATTAAAGTCCAAAACTGCTCATTCTGATTTCTCAAACACATCCTCTCTTCTTGACCACACTTCCAAGGCCTGTCGTTATTACACAACAAAACCTCTGAATTTACCTAAACCAAATTCCTCAAACGAGCATCAGTACTTTCAACCAATCAGTCCAACTGCCTGAGTATGTAAGTAAATGACCACATAAACCTGCTCCAAGTTCTTGTGCTGAGTATCTGCACCTCTGCCATGGCATTAGCTCCCTGCTTTCCCTTTACCTCTGGAAGTGATGGCTGTAGAGCTGCGTTGGGATTCCCAGGATGCGGTCATAGATGGATGTAACTTCCCTTAGGTTTCCCTGGTCATTTTCCCAGTTTATATACATTTCCCAGAGTCTGTCAGATCGGAAATCTGTCCCAGCAGCCAGCACTGCATGTTCATAGGCTCTGGAAAAGGAAAGGTTTTGCACTGGTTTCTGGATGCCAGGACCAGAGCAAGGAAGGAAAGTCCTGGCTCTTATTAAAGGTTATGAGTATCCTCATTTCCTTGAAACTAGACTTATATTAATTATTTACATACTTCAGTGTTTTCCAGATAGCTACAGAAAGGTGTCTAGAGATTCCAAAAGCTCACACTCATTTTTTGCCTCTAGCACTTCCACAACAGAACAAATACAGGCAACAGCAAAAACCACTGGCAGGAACACAAGATATTAGGGAAATACACAGCCTTTGCCACTTTTGTCTTGTACAGACTCCAAACCTACCAGTGCAGCAGAGTAACACCCAAAAGCTGTGCAGCAATTCTGCAGCTTGATTCAGATCCAATTCCAGTTCAATTAAGCCTTCTGATCAAACTCTAGCCCAACCCTTTAACCAGGTCCACTGCCAGCCACAGCGAGCAGACACATCCTAGCCCTACCCTGGAAACCCCAAGGAATTAAAATTCCAGGATTCCCAATGCTGCACTAAGTATTTCTTAACATCCATTCTGAAGCTTTCAAGCCACAACTTTTTCCCCTTGTGCCACACTGTGCAGTCTCCTCCTTCTTACAGAATTTGGCTCCATCATCTCTTAATTTAAAAATCCTTACAGTGACACCAGCTTGTTATGATTTTGCCCCTTGTCTTAAAAACAAAATAACCTGATCCCAGTGGTGTGTACGGGTATCAGGCTGCTCCCAACTCACCCCCTGATGGTACTGTTAGTTTCAGGATCAGCAGGGTCCAAGGTCTCCTTTAAGAAGTTAATATAATGTATCCAAAGATCAACACTAAGAGGAATTGCCTGAAGCCCTCGGCGATAGACCTATGAAGAGAACATGAACTGTACTTCAAATCCTTAATGGGGTCCTAAGAGAGAGGCAACACTGTGTTATCCGGTGAACCTTAGAAATACTAATTACTGGAATTTTGTTTAAATAATCTACCATTACCATTCGGGTGGAGGTTGGATAGAACATGGCAATGTTCTGATCTCCACGTGCAGAGTCTTGATCTTCAAAGCGCAGCGGTCCCTGCATTCTGACCAGGTTGTGTGGGCAGGCTTTGGGGTACAGACCATAGGGCACAGACCCATTAGAGCATCATTGACAGCGTCTGACCAAAAATGCAATAAGATGGAGCAATTGTGACCAGCAAACCAACTATTATTGTTTTGAAAATGAGTAATAAATGGAAGTGACAGAAAAGCCCTGCCCTACTTGTTAAGCTGCAGTGTAATACAGAGGCTTGCACTGCAAAGCTTGACAAACTGTAGAGGTTTAACGCACCTGCCAACAAAGAGAGAGAACATTAGCTCCAAATGCCACAGCTGTGACACGTGCAAACACGTCCCTCGAGCCCTGGCCGTGCAGGGCAGGCACTGGCAGCCCAATGACTCGCAGTGGGACAGTCATTGTTGGCTTTGGGACTGGTGGCAGCGCTGGCCCCGGGCCCTACGTACCTCGTCTGACTGCTTGACGTTGTCGTGGCGCTTCTCCAGGTCCGCGTACTTCTTCCAGTACCCATAGCAGTAGGGGTAGTGTGAGAAAAACCTGTCAAAGGCTTTCCTGGCTGCTGGCAAGTGGTTCTGTGGGAAACAGAGCGAGCACAATCAGTGCTTCCCTTAGCAACAGCTTCAGCTATTTTAAATACAATTATTAACACTGTGTTACAAATGCCTAGTGCTATTTTGACACTGACAACCCAGGCTACTGGAAGGTGTCCCTGAACACGGCCGGGGAGTGGAACTGGATGAGCTTTTTAAGGTCACTTCCAACCCAAACCATCCTGGCATTTTATGATTAAATGACAGCAGTGGCATGGACAGCTGCCTTAAATCTGTGACAGCTTGATGTCCATTTGCCACTGGAATTTCATGAGTTTAGTTTCCTTTGTTGGTTTGTTTCAGGCAGACAGAGGAGAAAGGGGCAGGTACTAACCTCCTGCTCTACGTACTGCAGCAGATAAACCCATCCTGTGAAATCCTGCGGATTGTCCTCTACTACTTTCCAAAACTTGTCAAAATCCGGAGGGAAGTCAGCCTCGAGATCTGTGGTCTGCAAGCTCTCAATGTTTGGAATTTCGCTCTCCTGCGTGTTGTCCTCGTTGAGGTCCGGGGAGCTGTCTGGGGACTGCTCCATCTCGGTGACACTCATGATCTCGGTGCTGAAGTCCATGTGCTGCTCCTCGGCCGCGCTCTCGGCGCTGGGCTCCGCGCTCTCATTGCCCACAGTTGGCTGCTCCTCCTCCGTGCTCTCCGCGTTCTCCATGGCACCGCTGTGTGACTGGATCCTGCGGGAACAGCACCCTTCAGCACCCCTGGGGCACAGCTGGCTCTGATCTGCAGCTCAGAGGGGCTCCAGGCATCCCCAGCTTCACCACAACCCCAGTGACACCTGCCTCACACGTCAGCCTGGCTCAACAATAAAAGGATTAACTTAGATTTTCACATCTGCACATACAAATCATTGTGGGTTTCTAAAAAACTATCACAGGGAGCTACCGAGGTATAAAAGTGAATCATTACAGTTTTCCTGTAGGAGTTCAGTGGAAGTTTACTCTAAATAAAGAATTATGCTCAAATTTCACAGAAACATTCAGGCTGGAAAAGCTGTGTGAGACCATCAGGTCCAAGTGACTCCAGCAGTGCCAGGGCCACCATGGACCCATGTCCCTAAATTCATTCAATTTTCCAACTCAGTACAAGTCAGTACATTCTTTGTGAAATAAACAGGTGTTAAAAGGTGCCCTCAACACCAGGCTAAAGAAAAGACAAAAATTCCTGTCAGCACCAACTCAGTCCCCACTAGTGATGCTCAAACACACCCAGCAGCACCAGAGAGCCACAGAAATGCTCTGGCAGCCCTGACCCGCAGCCCCTCACTCCCACCCACACCCAGTGCCAGGCGCTTCCTCCCGGCCCCTGGGACAGACTCCTGCTTCCTCCCACTCTTCCTTTGATGTCCCTGCCAAGAGCCACTGCTGGCCCTGCCCTGCTGTGCCAGCGCCAGGCCAGCCTGACCTGGCCGGGTGCCACCAGGCTCGGCTGATCCCGGCGCTGAGCCGAGCCTGCTCCATGCCCCTGGCAGCTCAGGGACCCCGGGGAACGCCGCCCTGCAGGACACGACAGCTCCCAGCTGAATCCAGCCGCTGTGGGACAGTGCTGCACTGACAGCCTCACACGCTGTGCTGTGCTCTGGCTCCTCCTGTGCTCTCCTGGCAGCAAGTGGCAAATACATTTGGGATTTCAAAAAGAAAGCACAAGTCCCCACTCCAGAACTCTCCAGAGTTCTCTCACACCGAAAACCTGAAGAGACAGCACCCAGACCACTACTCTCACTTCAACAGGGAATGGAGAAGGCACCACTACATACTGGGGTGAACTTCTTGCCAGAAAAGAAAAACCTCTCTCCCTTATCTTCAGCAGCTTCAACTCCTGGGATAACAGCTCATGTTTTCCCAGGAGTTCACCAAGCCAAGGAACTTTGGCACCATGTTCAAGAGTCCACGTGGTCTACCCTGCAAGTTTTCTAACAACTGCTTTTTAAAGTATTTCTGCTCTCCATTATTGGAGCAGCCTGGGGGAGCGATGGGTGTACCTGCTCATGGCAGGGGGAGGAACTGGATGGGCTTTGAAGCCCAAACCATTCCGTGACTCCACAGTTTTGAGAAAAAAACCTCATTTGTAACATTAAGATATACATTAAGTATCAAAGAGTATCACTGTGCCTTTGCCAGTGCAACAGGCAGAGATCTGAGTCACTCAAAGGCTGCTGCACTTCTGAGGGCGCCTGGTGCAGGTTCTAAAAGCGAGCTGTGAGAGCAGGGAGTGACACAAACCACAGCCACAACACTAGAAAAAAATAGTTTAAAGGCTATTTACAGCTCTAAAATTTGACCTAGCAGTGACAGAGGTAACTAGTGACGGGACGAGAGGAAATGGCCTCAAATTGCACCAGGAGGGGTTCATGTGGGATATTGGGGAAATTTCTTCATGGCAAGGCTGTCCAGCCCTGGCAAAGCTGCCCAGGGAAGTGCTGGAGTCCCCATCCCTGGGGAGGATTTTTTTTAAATCCCTGGAAGGATTTAAAGCCGTGTGCACGTGGCACTTGGGGCTACGGGGTGGCCTTGGCTGCAGGGAGAATGGCTGGGCTTAATGAGCAGCACTAAGGATTCCAGGGATTCTGTCATCGTTAGAAATGCAGTCATTCACCACCTAAACTTATCCTGATGTTTAACAGGTGTTTTCTCCCTCTAGCTGATTCAGAAGACATATTCAATCTTAAAATAAAAAACTTTCCAAATCCAGCCATCTTCAGACGAGGAGGGAAAAAAGGATGAGGGAGAAGCTGTACGGATGGGCACGCGAGGTCTGAGCTTGTGAGAACTCACTGGGACCAGGATCGGCACACGTGGCTTAAACTGAAACCAAGTCTGACAGCTCTTCCAGCCCAACGCCTTCCCGTCTCATCCCTGGCATATCCCAAAATCTGACAGCAATCCACGGCTTAAACCAGCCAATGCAACAGGCCACGAAATCCAGGGGTGGGGCACACACACAGGGAAACTTCATTCCGGGGTTTCCACCTTAATTCCGGGGGTTTTCACCTCAATTCGAAAGGGTTTGAGATCACACAGGCTAAGCACCTGAACCAGAGTATCAGACAGCTACACACACTGGTATTAAATAATTGATGCCAACATGCATTACTCAGCCTGTAACCAGCAAAAGACTGCCGTACACAAAACTGCCACTCATAAACGTGAATGAACTACTGGGAAACAAACAGGGAACTGCAGAGGAGCAGGAATGCGGAGCCTTATCCGAACGCTCCATCCACACCCCTGATAAGATCCTGGATCCACCCGGGGCAGGGCCGGCGCTGCCCGGGCGGGCCGGGATTAGCTTTGAATCACGGAATCATTTACTGGAAAAGGCCTTCAAGGCCACCAGCTGGGCCCGATCCCCACCTCGCCGCCAGCCCGGAGCTCTGAGTGCCACCTCCAGGAATTCCTGGTACAACTCCAGGGATGGGCAGTGCCAAGGCCTGCGCACCCTTTCCACGGGGAAATCCCTGCTGTGCCCACCCCGAGCCGGCCCGGCCCGGCCCGAGGCCGTTCCCGCTCCCTCAGGGCCTCCCCGGGCCCGGTCTGAGCAATAACGTCACAAACCGCGCGGAGCGGCTCCGCAAGGGCCCGTTACCCGCCCAGCGGCCGCTCAACGCAGACTGCGGGGATACAGGGACACTGCGGGGATACCGGGATACCCCCCCAGGGCAGAGTTCACCCCTCGAGCGAACCCGAGGCCTGGCAGCGGCCGCGGGGCCCACACGGCGCTCGGAGCGCCCCGCGCGGCCCGGCCCGGCCCGGCCCCAACACCCAAAGA